>NC_059179.1:47903125-48203125 GCF_019923935.1 Bubalus bubalis | reverse complement strand
TCTACTTTCAGGGAAGAAAGGGGGAAGCAGCAAAAGTCTCCCACTCTGGGCTGTGTTACAGAAGGGCTGCAGTTGTGAGGGTGGTCAGGAGGCAGCCCAGCCCTGGGCTCAGGGCTGGGCAGGTGTTCAGACTCCACTGGGGGTGGGGAACAGGTCCATTTTGCAGCCAAACCTCCTACCAGACCTGGCCTCCTGACTGGGTCATGGATCTTGCCCTTGACCTGCCCAGAGAGAGAAGAGGAAGAAGAAACCATCTTACTGAGGGTTTTAAGGACTTTGAGTCAAATACTCACTTCCTGGATGGAGAATTCTGAGCGAGTCTAGGAAGGAAGCGTTATTTGGTGGTAGGTATTCCCAAAATCCAGCAGCAGTTTCTCCAACATCTGGAACCACCCAAGCTTCATTCACATCATGGAAGCTGTGCTAGTCAGAGATCTGATGGGAATTCCAGGGAGCTTGAGGCTTCTGGGTCCCGTGGAAATATCAGCCAAGGGGAGGGTGTGCTAATTTGGGAGCTCTTTGAGAGGTCAAAAGTTCAAAGGAGCATCTTTCTTGTGCTTAGGTGATGCACTGGAGAGGTTTTCCTTCTTTTAAGATTTTGATGTGGACCATGTTTAAAGTCTTTATTGAATGCATTACTGTTTTGCTTCTGTTTTACGAGCACAAGGCATGTGTGATCTTAGCTCCCCGACCAGGGATGAAACCCACACCCTCTGCATTGAAAGGCGAAGTTGTAACCACTGGACCACCAGGGAAGTCCTCAGAGGTGCTTTTCTTAATGCTGTTGAGGTGGGTGGCATTACTATTGCGGGGCCTTGGTTCAGCTCAACCAGTTACAGGTGACGATCTTTTGGGTAGAAGGTTCTGGCAGGGGCATGGTGCCCGGGAACACAGGATGCCCCCTGTCATTATGGGACGGCCCACCATAGCCAATGTGGCAGGACAGGAGATCAATCCTGGGAGCAGCTCAGAGCCTCGCGTGTAATTGACCTGCTCAGTGACAGGGAAAAGCACTCACAGAGTCCAAGAACAGTGAAAAGTCAATTCCAGTTTTGAAAAATCTGTCAGATTAATTAAAATACAGTGTCGTACAGGAGAGCTAATTAATACATGCTCAGCCTCCCTCTCCTGATCCATGGCTTTGTTCTGGCCTGGGTACCCCTCCCCTGTCTTTGCACCAGGCAGGGCTGGTGGGGGGAGGCTGGAGGATGCTGGCTTAGCCTGATGGAAAAGTTTAGCACCAGGAAGAGTAAGGTAAACTGACACAAACAATTAGTGTCTGTTTCCAGAACAAATAGAAATCAACCAGCGATTAATGTTGTCATTTCTAATCCTTTCAAATCGTTTGATTATAATAAAAGCGCAAAAATCAGAAGAGGGGGCACTGCTTTATGGCATAATTGATCTCTTAAACGATCCTACTCCTTTTTGCATTGTTGTCAAAAATAAAAGTAACTCTTGAAGCTTTGCATGAAGACATTCATAGAAATTATTAAAAGCTCTGACACCAAATTACCTGAGAGATTACATGAGATGTTTGACCGGTTTGCCTGTCAACCTGTAGGCAGCTTCTACGAGGGTTGTTAACCATCCTTGATTGGCCAAGACAGCGGTGCTTCCCTAGGGGGCACTTCTAGGATGAAAAAACATAATCAGAGGGAACCCTCCAGAAGACAGAGCCAGAAGGATTCCAAAATGGACCACTGTGGGCTGGGTTGTTGGGGAAGTCTGAACAGAGCCTGTCAAATCATCTGTCTGGAGCAATTACATTGATAAATTTGCCACCCAGTTGCATCTTCTAAATTGCATTACTTTGCGATGTGACACCACAAAACACAAGCCTCTGTTTGGGTTCCCTCCGGCTGCGAATGGAGAAGAAGAGACAGCGGCTTTTCCCATGTTGGGTCTTTTTGGGAAAATCCCTCAGAAGGCTTGCCTTGTGTATTTCCTCTCACCGATCTGAGGGATGAATCTACTTGCATCAGTGGAAGGTCATCTTTTGTGGTTTAGCATCTTCTGGCAGCTCCATTGATTTACCGAGAGGATTCGGGATGCCAAGGGTAGTGACCTTCGCTTCCTTGGACCGCCTTCAAGAAGAGCATCAGATGCCGCTGCACCTTTTCAGCTGCCTCTGTGCTGATTAAATGCACCCATTTGTCAACCACATGGTCTGGTTTCTTTTCTGTTTTCTTCCTTTTCTGGTTGGTTCCTTCCTCCCTTTAGTTGAGGCAGTTCTGTTTGTTCCCCAGGCCAAGCTCACCCCCACGGCTCCTCAGGCCTTAGGAAGCTTCTGACCCCAAGGATGGGCGTCTCCTTAAGCTCCTCCCATTCAGAACAAAGCTGAAGCAGAGTGCACGCACAGCAGATGTTTGTTGAGTGAATCCAGGCAGGTGGCTCCTCAGGCTTGGTCTCCGAAGGCTGGATAAGAGCTCCTCAGGTAGAGGGGGAGCCACAGGTATCCCAGGCAGAGGGGGCAGCAACAGGGTGATCGATGGCAGAGAAGCCCCAGGTGTCTCGAGCAGAGGGGTCCATGGCCACTGTCCTGTCTGGGGGCCACAGCCCACTGGCAGCGCCAGTGTGGTCTGTGGTCTGTTCTGTCTGGCTCTTGACTTCTTGTGACCCAGAACTTCTCCTTTATTTTCTCTCTGAAGCCAGCTAGCCGCCATTTTCTAACCCCCTGCACACACTTGGAGGACAGGGATTTTCTGGCCTCTTTCTGGAAGGAAAGGTGTCGTCTTTTGTCTCTCACAAGTCACTGCTCATTCTGGAAGGTGGTGTGAAAGATGGGACGCCAGTTCAATAAAAGCAACTCAAACCTGTGCAGAACAGAGATGTGGACTTCATACTGCCATTTCCAGCAATTGAAGCAGCATATTTGTGTAGGGAATTTTAATTGAAGAAATATAAAATGTTCACTGGGGTAATGTGTGTATTAATTTAATATAATGTGAATAAGAAGTCACTTGAGATGGGAGCTGGACTCAGCCCCTGGAGGTCTCTTGCCGTGACAGCAGCCCAGGCAGGCCTCCTTCACCCTTTGGAAGGAGGGTCCCTGTTGCCAGGAGCAGTGGGGTGATGGCTGGCTTGGCTGGCAGGGTGTGCCCAGCACCCTCCCTACCCCCACTGGGCCTGCTGGGTCTCAGCAGCGTCAAATGACACAAAGTCAAGGCAAAGCTGATGAACCCCAAAGGACTGAGCTGGGCAGTAACAGCCAACAACCATCAGAACACTTTTTGGGGGGTTGGGAGGAGAAATCAGTCAACCCTAAAGGAAATCAACCCTGAATATGATGCTGCAGCTGAAGCTCCAATACTTTGGCCACCTGGTGCAAAGATCTGACTCACTGGAAAAGACTCTGATGCTGGGAAAGACTGCGGGCAGAAAGAGAAGGGGTGGCAAAGGATGAGATGATTGGATGGCATCACTGACTCAATGCACATGAGTTTGAGCAAGCTCCAGGAGACAGCAAAGGACAAGGAAGCCTGGCGTGCTGTAGTCCATGGGGTCGAAAAGAGCTGGACGCTCCTTAGTGACTGAACAAAGAGGGTTCTAATTAACTGAAGTTTTTTTTTTTTTTTTTTTTCTTCAGGTTATCAACAGAAATGTATTCCTCATAGTTCTGGAGGTTGGAAATTCTAAAATCAGGGTCCCAGTATGGCCACATCGTGGTGAGAGTCCTTTTCCTTGTTCATAACTGGCACCTTCTCTCTGTGCCGTCACATGGTGCAGAGAACTGAAGTTCTGATGCTATTCGAACTCCACACCATAGAGGGGCCACATTCAGTAATAACAATAACAACAACAGCAATAATAATAAGTGAGGCTTATAGTCCAGCAAATTGGAAGGGTCTTAGGAGGTCACAGGGATGATATTTGACTTCCAGTCAGCTTGAGAAGTCTACGATGCTTCATTTCAGCAGCACTTGGACCATGCCCCCATTCTGTAAAATTTGAAAGCAAACTTAAATGTACTCAGTACAAAATGCTATGACTCATAGGTTGTTCTGGAATCACCCAGATGGCATGCTGGACACTTAGAGACTCTCAGAGTTCTCAGGGGTACCTGCACACTCAGCCCTGGAAGCAGGGAAGTGGGCGTCCAGCCTGGTGGTCTTGCAGAAAAGCCCTGCCCAGAGATGCTCCTGGAAGTGGGCAGCCGACAGCGGTGTTTCTGACAGTTGGGGCTCTGGGCTCCTCTGCCTCGCTGATTCACATTCCAGATAAATACCCATTAACTGTGTTTCCCCAAAAGGTGGGATAATGTAGGATAATGAGGACTCCTCCTGAGCTCTTTCTCTATGATTTAATTGAAACAGCATCAATGTTTTTTTTCTAGAAAGATTTGTCTAATTCTCATTTCACATTAAAATTTGCCAAATAAAAGACATGCAGGTCAATTTACAAACATTTGCATGCATGCATAAGTCACATTTTTGCTAGCATTACCAACAATATAGTTACTACGTTAATACCATAGTTTTCTCTCAGCATCTCAAACATGTACACTTGCAGTACCTTTTCTGGTTGTGCTTTACTTTTGATTCTGTCACTTGTTATATTTCTCGTGGTGGCTGTTGCTGAAACAGTCCCCTTACATTTTTGGCTTCATTCAAGCCCCCCAATGGCTGATGTTGAAAGTGAGATGCTTCTGTCTTTCTGGAATTATTTTTAAGCTTGTTTCTTCAAACTGTGCTATTGAGGGATTATTTTGCATTATTTTAGTTGCTCTGGGTTTTAATTTGTCTTTTTTTTTTTTTTTAAACTTAACATAACTGTATTAGATTTGCCAAATATCAAAATGAATCCGCCACAGGTATACATGTGTTCCCCATCCTGAACCCTCCTCCCTCCTCCCTCCCCATTCCATCCCTCTGGGTCGCACTTTTTTTCTTTAATATACATTGAACTTTATTCCTTCACTATGATTCTCCCAGTTAAGTATCTTTAAAGCAGGGAAGATTGATGCTGAAGCTAATGAAGAACTTGGGATCAGATGGTTCATTCTTAGAAAGGAACTTGGTTAGAACATGTCTGTGGATACAGAAAATGATCTTTCAAGGAAATGTCTGATTACAGGGTTCAGTTAAAACAAGTTTAAGCTGTGGAGCACTCTCCTGTGCTTCAGTTCAGTTCAGTTCAGTTGCTGAGTCGTGTCCAACTCTCACCTGTCTCCTGGGTAACTTGGTGGGTGTCATGGAGATCTGGTAGTCATGGCGGTGGTTTAGTTGCTCAGTCCTGTCCTATCCTTGCAACCCCATGGACGGTTGCCTGCCAGGCTCCTCTGTCTATAGGATTCTTCAGGTAAGAATACTGGGGTGGGTTGCCATTTCCTTCCCCAGAGGATCTTCCTGACCCAGGGGTTGAACCCTGGTCTCCTGCATTGCAGGTAGATTTTTTAACCAACTGAGCTATGAGGAAACTGCCATGGAGATCTAGAGTATTCTATTTTATGGGAGAAGGAAAAGTATCTGAGTTAGAGACTAGAAGGAGGAAGTGTGAGCTGTGAATTCAGGGGGCTGCATATCAAATATTTGGCTTGATCACCTAGAGGTTAGGGTGTGCCAGGGCGGGTCTCGAGAGTGGAGCTAGGCAGTGACTATTGCAAGGTCTGTGGTCGACCCTCGGGATGCTTGTGACTAACAAGGGACCACACTGAATCCACTGCCAAGGTCAACACACTCTCCTAGAGAGGGCGATGATTTAACTTCGCCTCACTCATCTCCTGGTTGCATTTCATACAATTTTCTTGGGATTCTTTCCTTCCTCTTCCATCAAGCAATTCATTCCTTGAAGACCCCTGTTGTGTGTGACATCATTCAGAGGGAGACTTCGAGAAGATGCAGGACTCATGACCATTCTCTTGAGGAGCTCACAGTCTACAACCTGGAGGGACATGATTAGTATTCACTCGTTTACTCAGCAAATATTTACCCAGTGCAGACCTGAGCCAGCACACCCTCGGCCATTAGTCTAGGGATTGATGGATTAGTCAGCAGCCGTCGGGACTGACTGTGGAGATCTTTAGGATGACTGCCTCTGTAGATGGTGGGGCTCCTGGTTTGGTTTTGTGGGGATCAGAAATGACTCCTTGGGAGAAATGACTTTGAAACCAACTGAAGTCCAGCAGGCACTGGCCACATCAAGAAAGCAGAGACAAGTTTCAGGCATGGTGTGTGCTGGCTTGTAGTCCATGAGAATATGGTCCGTCTGGACCTGGAGGTAGTGATGGAATAGTGTCACCAGGGGTTTAGAAGGTGGGCAGAGACAGAGAGAGGTGGGGGCCCGAGGAGGGAGTGCTGTGCATGCCCTGGGGAGGAGCTGGCTGGATTCCACCTGCCCAAGGGTGGGACACCTTCCATTTGCTGAGGATGCCCCCAAGGACAGGCCCACTCTGTGAACGTCATCTCCCTTGAGCCTTAAAATGCCATCATCCTAAAGATACTGACCCAGGACTTCCTGCATCCTGCCGTGGTTGTACATTTGACATCTTGAAATTATATAATTACATTCTCCAGAGAAACAGAAGCAGCAGGATATATGTAGACTATACAAGAGGAGATTTAGGAGAAGCCAAGATGGCGGAGGAGTAGGACGGGGAGAACACTTTCTCCCCCACAAATTCATCAAAAGAACATTTAAACACAGAGTAAATTCCACAAAACAACTTCTGAAGGCCGGCAGAGGACATCAGGCACCCAGAAAAGCAACCCAAGTCTTCGAAAGGAGGTAGGAAAAAATATAAAAGACAAAAAAAGAGACAAAAGAGGGAGGGATGGAGTTCTGTCCCGGGAAGGGAGTCCTGTCCCGGGAAAGGAGTCTTAAAAAGAGAGAAGTTTCCAAACACCAGGAAACCTTCTCACTGCTGAATCTGTGCCGAGCTTTGGAAGCACAGAGGGCAACATAACAGGGAGGAAAAATAAATAAACAATTAAAACCAGCAGATTGCGAGCCCTATGGTAACTCCCCAAGCAGAAAAGCAGTGCAGATGCCTGCATCCGCCATTAGCAAGCGGGGGCTGGGCAGGGAGGTGCGTGCAGGCTGCATCGCTTAGGGTAAGGACCTGCCTGAATACCCTGAGCGCTATCTGAGCGAAATAATTTGGGCTAGCAAACCAGACTGTGGGATATCTACCACGCGAAAAGCCAGCCCTAACTTAAGACACCACCAGGCCCGTGCACGGAACAAAGGACTGAACAGAGATAGCCGGCTGCAGACCTTCCCCCTCCGGTGACAGGCAGCCAGAACCGGAAGGGGGCAATTGCAGCCCCAGAGAGACATTATCTATAAAACTGTAAGCAGGCTTCTTTGCTAACTAAAACTTCTTGGTGGTCTGGATGGTCAACATCTGCCTGAGAAGGTTCGCCGGTTGTACACCTAGATAAACAAGCAGCGGGGAGGCGATAAGTTGTAGCAATCGCGCTCGCCAAACACCTCATCACCTGAGCTGCTCGGACCTGGGAAGGGCACAAAACTCAGGCCCAACCTAGTCTGTGCCTCTGAGGACTACCGGAGTGCCTGAACCTGAGCGGCTTGGACCTGGGAGGTACAGGCAGCCCAGGGCCGGCCACGGATGGTTTCCGGCAGAGCAACCTAGAGCCTGAGAAGTATGGGCAGGGAGGCTACACCTGCCGTGAGCGGGGGCAGACCCAGTTTGGCTGAGGCACTGCGAGCACACGCCAGTGTTATTTGCGGCATCCCTCCCTCCCTCCCAACAGTGCGACTGAACAAGTGAGCCTAATAAACAACAAAAAAAAATATCCTCCACCATCCCCTTTGTGTCAGGGTGGAAACCAGACACTGAAGAGACCAGCAAACAGTAGAAGCTATAACAGAGGGAACCGCCTTGGAAGCTACAGGCAATAGATTAAAACCCTGTGGTTACTACCGAATACATAGGAAGGGGCCTATAGATCTTGAGAAATATAAGTTGGACCAAGGAACTAGCCAAAAATGAACTGAACCCACAATACTCACAACAAAACCAGAGAAAGTCCTAGATATATTTTTACTATATTTACGATCATTCTTTCTTTCTTTTTTTTTTTAATTTTTTAAAAAAAGTTTTAAGTCCTCTATTATTCCTTTAATTTTCACTTTTATAACCTATTACTTTGGAAAAAAAAAAGACCTATGATTTTTTTTTTTTACAGCAAACTTCATATATATATTTTTTATAACTTTTTGACCTTGTGTTTTTTTCTTTCTTCTTCTTCTTTTCTTTAACATTGTATTTTTGAAATTCCAAACTCTACTCTAGATTTTTAATTTTAGCTTTTTGGTATTTGTTATCAATTTTGTACCTATATTTTTTTTTTATAATTTCTGTGACTTTTTTTTTTCTTTTTCTGTTTCTCTTCTTCTTTTATATAACATTGTATATCTGAAATTCCAAACTCTACTCTAGATTTTTAACTTTTGATTTTTGGTATTAGTCATCAATTTTGTACCTATATTCTCTTTATAATTTTTGTGACCTTGTTTGTTTTTGTTTGTTTGTTCTTTTTCTCTTTCTTTTCCTTCTTCTTTTCTTTAACATCATATTTTTGAAATTCCAAACTCTACTCTAGATTTTTAATTTTTGCTTTTATGTATTTGTTACCAATTTTGTACCTTTAAGAACCCAATCTTCAGTACCCATTTTTCACTAGGGAGCGAGATTACTGGCTTGACTGCTCTCTCTCCCTTTGGACTCTCCTTTTTCTCCAACAGGTCACCGGTGTCTCCTCCCTAACCCCTCTCTAGTCTACCCAACTCTGTGAATTTCTGTGTGTTCCAGATGGGGAGAACACTTAGGGAACAGATTACTGGCTGGATCTGTCTCCCTCCTTTTCATTTCCTCCTTTTATCCTTCTGGCCACCTCTGTCTCCTTCCTCCCTCTTCTTTTCTCTGTATAACTCCGTGAACATCTCTGAGCGGTCCAGTTGTGGAGTGCACATAAGGAAGAGATTACTGGCTATCCCGCTGTCTTCTCTATTGATTCCACCTCATCTCATTTGGGTCACCTCTAACTCCCTCCTCCCTCTTCTCTTCTCCATGTAATGCTGTGAACCTCTCTGAGTGACCCTCACGGTAAAGAAACTTTTCATCTTTAACGTAGATGTTTTATCAATGGTGCTGTATAGAAGGAGAAGTTTTGAAACTACTGTAAAAATAAGACCAATAACTGGAAGCAGGAGGCTTAAGTCCAAACCCTGACTCCAGGGAACTCCTGACTCCAAGGAACATTAATTGACAGGAGCTCATCAAACGCCTCCATACCGACACTGAAACCAAGCACCACACAAGGGCCAACAAGTTCCAGGGCAAGACATACCAAGCAAATTCTCCAGCAACAAAGGAACACAGCCCTGAGCTTCAAGATACAGGCTGCCCAAAGTCACCCCAAAACCATAGACATCCCATAACTCATTACTGGACATTTCATTGCACTCCAGAGAGAAGAAATCCAGCTCCACCCACTAGAACACCGACACAAGCTTCCCTAACCAGGAAACCTTGACAAGCCACCTGTACAAACCCACACACAATGAGGAAACGCCACAATAAAGAGAACTCCACAAACTGCCAGAATACAGAAAGGATACCCCAAAATCAGCAATTTAAACAAGATGAAGAGACAGAGGAATATCCAGCAGATAAAGGAACAGGATAAATGCCCACCAAACCAAACAAAAGAGGAAGAGATAGGGAATCTACCTGATAAAGAATTCCAAATAATGATAGTGAAATTGATCCAAAATCTTGAAATCAAAATGGAATGACAGATAAATAGCCTGGAGACAAGGATTGAGAAGATGCAAGAAAGGTTTATCAAGGACCTAGAAGAAATAAAAAAGAGTCAATATATAATGAATAATGCAATAAATGAAATTAAAAACACTCTGGAGGCAACAAATAGTAGAATAACAGAGGCAGAAGATAGGATTAGTGAATTAGAAGATAGAATGGTAGAAATAAATGAATCAGAGAGGATAAAAGAAAAACGAATTAAAAGAAATGAGGACAATCTCAGAGACCTCCAGGACAATATTAAACGCTACAACATTCGAATCATAGGGGTCCCAGAAGAAGAAGACAAAAACAAAGACCATGAGAAAATACTTGAGGAGATAATAGTTGAAAACTTCCCTAAAATGGGGAAGGAAATAATCACTCAAGTCCAAGAAACCCAGAGAGTCCCAAACAGGATAAATCCAAGGCGAAACACCCCAAGACACATATTAATCAAATTAACAAAGATCAAACACAAAGAACAAATATTAAAAGCAGCAAGGGGAAAACAACAAATAACACACAAGGGAATTCCCATAAGGATAACAGCTGATCTTTCAATAGAAACTCTTCAAGCCAGGAGGGAATGGCAAGACATACTTAAAATGATGAAAGAAAATAACCTACAGCCCAGATTATTGTACCCAGCAAGGATCTCATTCAAGTATGAAGGAGAAATCAAAAGCTTTTCAGACAAGCAAAAGCTGAGAGAATTCTGCACCACCAAACCAGCTCTCCAACAAATACTAAAGGATATTCTCTAGACAGGAAACACAAAAACGGTGTATAAATTTAAACCCAAAACAATAAAGTAAATGGCAATGGGATCATACTTATCAGTAATTACCTTAAACGTAAATGGGTTGAATGCCCCAACCAAAAGACAAAGACTGGCTGAATGGATACAAAAACAAGACCCCTACACATGTTGTCTACAAGAGACCCACCTCAAAACAGGGGACACATACAGACTGAAAGTGAAGGGCTGGAAAAAGATTTTCCATGCAAATAGGGACCAAAAGAAAGCAGGAGTAGGAATACTCATATCAGATAAAATAGACTTTAAAACAAAGGCTGTGAAAAGAGACAAAGATGGTTACTACTTAATGATCAAAGGATCAATCCAAGAAGAAGATATAACAATTATAAATATATATGCACCCAACACGGGAGCACCGCAGTATGTAAGACAAACACTAACAAGTATGAAAGGGGAAATTAACAATAACACAATAATAGTGGGAGACTTTAACACCTATGGATAGATCAACTAAACAGAAAATTAACAAGGAAACACAAACTTTAAATGATACAATAGACCAGTTAGACCTAACTGATATCTATAGGACATTTCATCCCAAAACAATGAATTTCACCTTTTTCTCAAGCGCACATGGAACCTTCTCCAGGATAGATCACATCCTGGGCCATAAATCTAGCCTTGGTAAATTCAAAAAAATAGAAATCATTCCAAGCATCTTTTCTGACCACAATGCAGTAAGATTAGATCTCAATTACAGGAGAAAAACTATTAAAAATTCCAACATATGGAGGCTGAACAACATGCTGCTGAATAACCAACAAATCACAAAAGAAATCAAAAAAGAAATCAAAATTTGCATAGAAATGAATGAAAATGAAAACACAACAACCCAAAACCTGTGGGACACTGTAAAAGCAGTTCTAAGGGGAAAGTCCATAGCAATACAGGCATACCTCAAGAAACAAGAAAAAAGTCAAATAAATAACCTAACTCTACACCTGAAGCGACTAGAAAAGGAAGAAATGAAGAACCCCAGGGTTAGAAGAAGGAAAGAAATCTTAAAAATTAGAGCAGAAATAAATGCAAAAGAAACAAAAGAGACCATAGCAAAAATCAACAAAGCCAAAAGCTGGTTCTTTGAAAGGATAAATAAAATTGACAAACCATTAGCCAGACTCATCAAGAAACAAAGGGAGAAAAATCAAATCAATAAAATTAGAAATGAAAATGGAGAGATCACAACAGACAACGCAGAAATACAAAGGATCATAAGAGACTACTATCAACAATTATATGCCAATAAAATGGACAACGTGGAAGAAATGGACAAATTCTTAGAAAAGTACAACTTTCCAAAACTGGACCAGGAAGAAATAGAAAATCTTAACAGACCCATCACAAGCACGGAAATTGAAACTGTAATAAAAAATCTTCCAGCAAGCAAAAGCCCAGGTCCAGACGGCTTCACAGCTGAATTCTACCAAAAATTTAGAGAGGAGCTAACACCTATCCTGCTCAAACTCTTCCAGAAAATTGCAGAGGAAGGTAAACTTCCAAAGTCATTCTGAGGCCACCATCACCCTAATACCAAAACCTGACAAAGATCCCACAAAAAAAAGAAAACTACGGGCCAATATCACTGATGAACATAGATGCAAAAATCCTTAACAAAATTCTAGCAATCAGAATCCAACAACACATTAAAAAGATCATACACC
This sequence comes from Bubalus bubalis, assembly GCF_019923935.1. Lineage (NCBI taxonomy): Eukaryota > Metazoa > Chordata > Mammalia > Artiodactyla > Bovidae > Bubalus > Bubalus bubalis. Next base: position 48,190,872 of record NC_059179.1, on the reverse strand, counting down.
ATGACCAAGTGGGCTTTATCCCAGGGATGCAAGGATTCTTCAATATCCGCAAATCAATCAATGTAATACACCACATTAACAAATTGAAAAATAAAAACCATATGATTATCTCAATAGATGCAGAGAAAGCCTTTGACAAAATTCAACATCCATTTATGATCAAAACTCTCCAGAAAGCAGGAATAGAAGGAACATACCTCAACATAATCAAAGCTATATATGACAAACCCACAGCAAACATTATCCTCAATGGTGAAAAACTGAAAGCATTTCCTCTAAAGTCAGGAACAAGACAAGGGTGCCCACTTTCACCATTACTATTCAACATAGTTTTGGAAGTTTTGGCCACAGCAATCAGAGCAGAAAAAGAAATAAAGGGAATCCAAATTGGAAAAGAAGAAGTAAAATTCTCCCTATTTGCAGATGACACGATCCTCTACATACAAAATCCTAAAGACTCCACCAGAAAATTACTAGAACTAATCAATGATTATAGTAAAGTTGCAGGATATAAAATCAACACACAGAAATCCCTTGCATTCCTATACACTAATAATGAGATAATAGAAAGAGAAATTAAGGAAACAATTCCATTCACCATTGCAATGGAAAGAATAAAATACTTAAGAATATATCTACCTAAAGAAACTAAAGACCTATAGAAAACTATAAAACACTGGTGAAAGAAATCAAAGGACACTAATAGATAGAGAAATATACCGTGTTCATGGATTGGAAGAATCAATATAGTGAAAATGAGTATACTACCCAAAGCAATTTATAGATTCAATGCAATCCCTATCAAGCTACCAACGGTATTCTTCACAGAGCTAGAACAAATAATTTCACAATTTGTATGGAAATACAAAAAACCTCGAACAGCCAAAGCTATCTTGAGAAAGAAGAATGGAACTGGAGGAATCAACCTACCTGACTTCAGGCTCTACTACAAAGCCACAGTCATCAAGACAGTATGGTACTGGCACAAAGACAGAAATATAGATCAATGGAACAAAATAGAAAGCCCAGAGATAAATCCACGCACATATGGACACCTTATCTTTGACAAAGGAGGCAAGAATATACAATGGATTAAAGACAATCTCTTTAACAAGTGGTTCTGGGAAATCTGGTCAACCACTTGTAAAAGAACGAAACTAGAACACTTTCTAACACCATACACAAAAATAAACTCAAAATGGATTAAAGACCTAAACGTAAGACCAGAAACTCTAAAACTCCTAGAGGAGAACATAGGCAAAACACTCTCTGACATACATCACAGCAGGATCCTCTATGACCCACCTCCCAGAATATTGGAAATAAAAGCAAAAATAAACAAATGGGACCTAATTAAACTTAAAAGCTTCTGCACATCAAAGGAAACTGTTAGCAAGGTGAAAAGGCAGCCTTCAGAATGGGAGAAAATAATAGCAAATGAAGCAACTGACAAGCAACTAATCTCAAAAATATACAAGCAAGTCCTACAGCTCAATTCCAGAAAAATAAATGACCCAATCAAAAAATGGGCCAAAGAACTAAATAGACATTTCTCCAAAGAAGACATACAGATGGCTAACAAACACATGAAAAGATGCTCAACATCACTCAGTATCAGAGAAATGCAAATCAAAACCACTATGAGGTACCATTTCACACCAGTCAGAATGGCTGCGATCCAAAAGTCTACAAGCAATAAATGCTGGAGAGGGTGTGGAGAAAAAGGAACCCTCTTACACTGTTGGTGGGAATGTAAACTAGTACAGCCACTATGGAGAACAGTGTGGAGATTCCTTAAAAAACTGAAAATAGAACCGCCTTATGATCCAGCAATCCCACTGCTGGGCATACACACTGAGGAAACCAGAAGGGAAAGAGACACGTGTACCCCACTGTTCATCGCAGCACTGTTTATAATAGCCAGGACATGGAAGCAACCTAGATGTCCATCAGCAGATGAATGGATAAGAAAGCTGTGGTACATATACATGATGGAGTACTACTCAGCCATTAAAAAGAACACATTTGAATCAGTTCTAATGAGGTGGATGAAACAGGAACCTATTATACAGAGTGAAGTAAGCCAGAAAGAAAAACACCAATACAGTATACTAACGCATATATATGGAATTTAGAAAGATGGTAACAATAACCCTGTGTACGAGACAGCAAAAGAGACACTGATGTATAGAACAGTCTTATGGACTCTGTTGGAGAGGGAGAGGTGGGAAGATTTGGGAGAATGGCATTGAAACATGTGTAATATCATGTATGAAATGAGTCACCAGTCCAGGTTCTATGCACGATACTGGATGCTTGGGGCTGGTGCACTGGGACGACCCAGAGGGATGGTATGGGGAGGGAGGAGGGAGGAGGGCTCAGGATGGGGAGCACATGTATACCTGTGGTGGATTCGTTTTGATGTTTGGCAAAACTAATACAGTGTTTGAGGTTTAAAAATAAAATAATATTAAAAAAAACAAAACTGACACTGCTGGCGTTTGAACTATGCCCTCATTTTAAAATGCAAAAAAAAAAAAAAAAGAGGAGATTTATTGTAGGGATTAGCTCTTCCAGGGTCTAAGGAGCCCTGCAAGGTGCCATCTGCGAGCTGGAGGCTCAGGGGAGCTGGGGGTATAGTTCTGTCTGGATCTGAAGGCCTGAGACCCAAGGAAGCAGACTGTGTGCGCCTCAGTTCCCTGCCCACGCCTGAGAATCAGGAGCTCAGATGTCTGAAGGCAGGAAAGGATGGAGACCCCAGGTCAAGAAGAAAAGATTCATCCTTCCTACACATTTTCCCCCTAAATTCAGCTTCAACTGATGAAGCTTGGGTGGATGAGACCCACCCAAGCTGGGGAGGATCATCTGCCTTACTCAGTCTACTGATCAATTTCTAATCTCTTCCATAAATACCTGAGCATCCCTTAGACCAGTCAAGCCGATACCTAAAATGATCCATCACCCCCTCTCGGCCCCAGGTTACTCCCACACACCCTTTATCCATTTCCTCCAATGTTCTGACATAACCACTGGAAAGTAACATTTGTCACTGCATCCTAACTGGTCTGAGTGGTCCGGGGCTGAGCCCTGAAGTCCCTGAGCCCAGCCCTCTGCCCTGGGTTTCCTGCTCCCCTGTACGTGCTGCCAGGAGCTTGGCTCTCATTTTACTCCTTCTTTTTGACTATTTCAAATTACAAAATGCCGACAAACCCTCTTCTTTTGAACTCAGAGCCCTTCCTCCCAGCTCCTCCCCTGTGGTCTCTCTTCCCTGTTCTTAACAGATGTGGACAGGCCAGTAAAGTGACATGACAATTACCTGGGGAATTTGGTGTCAGGAAAAGCATAGCGGTCCCACCACGACTGCACAGCACTGTTTCAGGTGCGGAGTGGGGAATGTGGGGTCAAAGCACCTGGGCTGTAGACTGCTCCTTCTGGATCAGAAGTTCCAAGGGGAGACTCAGCAGCCTGTGCTGAAAATGCCCACCACATGAATCCACTTCAGCCCTGGGCAGCCCGGGGTCTCCATTTTCATACAATTCAGGAATCAGAGTAAAAGACTGAGAAAAGGTCACTCAGAGAGCTAATGGAATCATCAATTAAAAGCTTGTCACAGAATCTTTGGTTCAAACAAAGAATTCCCACCCCAAACACTAGTGATTGAACAGTACATTGCTTAGCCACTGAATTCCCCAGGGAGGAGGAGGCAGCCTCCTAGGACCAGGTCACGTGATAGCTTATTTAAAATTGACTATATATGCATAAGTGCATGCATAATGCAAAATTACATCTATAAAAAACATTTAACATGATATATATGCACATACAAGGCTTCCCTAGTGACTCAGATGGTAAAGAGCCTGCTTGCAATGCAGCAGACCCAGGTATGATCCCCGGTTAAGGAAGATACTTTGGAAAAGGGAATGGCAACCCATTCTAGTACTCTTGCCTGGAGAACTCCATGGAAGAGGAGCCTGTTAGGCACAGTCCAAAGGGTTCCAAAGAGTTAGTCATGACTGAATGACTAATTCTTTCACTTTGCATGTGCATATAAATAAATATAAATGGATAGATAAATCTCTATGCAATTATTGAGCACTAGCTGGATGCAAGATTTCTCATGTACTAGATGTGCTCCATGAATTCAGCTATTGCAGGGGACATCCTGATATCATTCCATCCTAACCTTTGGCGTAATCCTAAGCTGAAGCTGACTCTAGCTCTAACCCTATTCCAAACACTACTCAAACCCTAAACATAAACCCAGCCGTAACCCTAACCCTAACCCTAACCCTTGGCCATCTATGCGAGGAGCTGACTCATTGGAAAAGACTCAGATGCTGGAGGGATTGGGGCAGGAGGAGAAGGGGATGACAGAGGATGAGATGGCTGGATGGCATCACCGACTCGATGGACATGAGTTTGAGTGAATTCCGGGAGTTGGTGATGGACAGGGAGGCCTGGCCTGCTGCAGTTCATGGTGTTGCAAAGAGTCGGACATAAATGAGTGACTGAACTGAACTGAATTGAACTGAACTGAACCCTAACCCTAACCTAAACCCTAACCTCACCCTATCCCTAACCCTAACCATATTCCAAACCCTATCCCTAACCCTAACCGAGCCCTAACCCTAACCATATCCCTAATCCTAACCCTATTCCTAAACGTAACCCTACCCTAATTCTAAGACTAACCCTAATGCTGACCCTAAACCAGACCCAGGTATGATCCCTGGTTAAGGAAGATTCTTAGGAGAAGGGAAAGGCAACCCATTCTACTACTATTGCCTGGAGAACCCCATGAAAGAGGAACCTGGTAGGCAACAGTCGAAGGGGTTCCAAAGAGTCAGTCATGACTGATGACTAATTCTTTATCCTCTGGAGAAGGAAAAGGCAACCCACTCCAGTACTCTTGCTTGGAAAATCCCATGGATGGAGCAGCCTGGTAGGCTACATACAGTCCACAGAGATGCAAAGAGTCGGACACAACTGAACGATTTCAATTTGATTTTTCATAAATAAAGAGAAATGGATAGATAAATCTAAAGGAAATTACTGAGCACTAGGTGGATGCCAGTTTTCTCATATACTAGATGTGCTCCATGGGTTCAGTTCTTGCAGAGGACATCCTGCTATCATCCCACCCTAACCCCAATACTAACCTGAAGCTGAACCCTAACCCTGACCCTATTCCAAACCCTATCCCTAACCCTAACCCCAGCCCTAACCCTAGCTCTAACCCTAACCCTAACCCTAACCCTAACCTAGTACAGAAACTGAGCTGCAGGCAGATTAGGAATCTGGAGCTCGGATGTGAAGCCAGGCAGCCTGGCACTCAAGCTTCCTCTTAACCATGACCCTCTGCACCCTGCACAGTGTGAGAAGCAAGTATAGGCTCCATCTTCTCCCCAACAGTGGTGTGTTGGCGCAACTGCCAAATGCCCAAGAGGGAGGCTTAGTGTCCATCAGCATCTCATCACCTGCTCAGCCTTTGGGACCCGAGTCAGCTTCCTGAGGCTGCTGCCCTTGGGAGGGGCTGGGTCCATCTCAAACCAGCCATTTGCATCCGCACCTCTGCTCCTTGGCGTGGACCCCAAAGGTCTCAGACGTGGTCACCAGCCAAGTAATGAAAGGAGAGTGGAGGGAAAGTCTCCAATTTCTTTCAGTTGAACAGTTATTTTAGGACAAATTGATTTGGGCTGTTTTTCCCAGGCAGGACTGGGTGAGGAGCTATCTGGACCATTGCAGGTGCTGGGCCAGGAGCTGACGGCAGGACAGCCAGCCCTTTATCCTCAGAGGAGGATATGCAGTTCTCTGTCCTCGCGTGCCTGAGGAGCTGAGCCGTGTTTTCCTTGCCGCTCAGACTGAGGAATCTGAAGCTGGCAGCGCCAGGTTGAGAGCCCACCAGTGCCCTCCTCGGCAGAGTGCCTGTGAATCAGCCAAACTGGGCTCTACCTGCCCCGCGAGGAGGCTGTCTCTTTCTGCTCCAGTGGCCTTGGTTGGGGCCCTTGCCATTCATTCAATTTTATGTCACACGCTCCTTGGAGATGCCTTTCCTTCTGCCCTGGCGGGGACACAGCTCAGTGACCAGCCCTCAAGGTGTCAGGTGCCACTGCGCACGATCTTCAGGGAGCCGTGGAAGCGCCCCCCAGTGTGGTCATCTCCAGAGTTCAGAGAACCGATATGTCCAGAGATCACGGAGGGTGGGATGCCTGTCTCCCAACCTCCCCCTCAGCATCCCACCCTTGGGCGCTCAGACTCCTCCCCCAGCTCTGCAGGTGCCAGCTTTACCCCACACCTGTTGGGGGTGTGGCTTCTGGAACAGCCATTCTGTCCCACGGTTTGTTCACATGCTCAGGTAAGGCCGGACCTCCTGCAGAACCAGGCAAAAGCACCTCCACCTCTGTGTTGGTGGCGGTGGTTCTCCCCACCGTATCAAGGCTCTGAATTCAGGACGTGACCAACTTTCCAAGGTCAAGAATCCTCAGATAAGCAAGACTCCCAAAATAAGGGAATGCGGGATCATTCGGATAACAGATTTGGACACGTTTTCTGCCAGGGTGCTGCTGAGAATGCTTGGCAATGGAAATACATTCCGGACAGAGCCCGAAGCAGAAATGAGCCGCCGGGGCATCTGCAAACTTCCAGTCACCAAATACCTTAAGAATTTCCAAATACTTTTCCTAAAATATTTTTTCTTCTGCAGATAATGAGATTAATTTCCTCATTATTTCTAGTATTTTTTAAAAATTGGTAACACTTTAAGAGTCCGGTCATTATACTTTCATCTGGTATTCATGGAAATAGCCGTGATCATAATGAGTTCACTTGGTATGCATGTGGTTGTCACATGCACTTTCGTAAAGCTACCATTGTAACGCAGGTTTCCTTTGGCTGCGTGCCTTTTTATGATGTCAACTACTTCATCCGATCTGCTTCCGCAGCCTCCAGGAGAAGGTGTTGTCCAGGGAAGTGGGGCTTTGTCTCAAACCAGCTAAGGTGCATCAGAAAATAGCCTGGTACAGCTGTCACCTTGCACCTTCAGATTAATGCCCATATCCAATCGCATTAGACCCCTGGAACTTCTTTATCCCCTGCCTTCTCCTTCTAGCACACCCAGCCTGGCTGATGGCCCTCCCTAAATGCTGATTGAATTCTAGAGAATTTGAGTAGATTTCAGGATTCTCTGAGCCGCCCAAGCTGCCTCCCCTTCAGGACAAGGAGGACAAATTGGGTCCTGGTTCCCTTGCTTCAGTGTGGCATCAGCCGCTTGTCTTCATTAAGGATGTCCCCGGTCTAGTGGCCAATTCATGGTAACACAACATAGAGATTAATCCTACTAGCTTAATGATAAATAAGATCGTGTTGTCATTGTTCAGTCACTAAATCGTGTCCAGCTCTTTGCGATCCCAAAGACTGCAGCATGCCAGGCTTCCCTGTCCTTCACTATCTTCCGGAGTTTGTTCAAATTCATGTCCATCAAGTCCATTCAAGCATCAAGTGATGCTATCTAACCATCTCATCCTCTGCCACTCCCTTCTCTTTTGCCTTCAACCTTCCCCAGCGTCAAGACGTTTTCCAATGAGTCGGCTCTTCACGTTGAAATTGGGAATGAAGCCAGGACAGAGTCCTTACCATCAATGTGAAGGGGTGTGGAGCAGCCTTCTACTTTCTCGAGTGTGGCTTCACAGCATGCTTCTCCACCCTGCTGGTGTTTTATGCACTCAACAACCTTGAGAGATGCGAATGGCAAAGATGACGCTTAGGAAAGAGGGCATGCGAACAGTTATCCCCCTGCTAGGACTGCTGCCTCTGTCCCCCCAGGAAGAGGAGAAGCATCTTCTTCATGGGGAGACTGGTAAGTGCTGTGGTCCATCATGGAGCGGAGGTCCTGTCCCGCAGTCGGGACACGTGTTCCAGCAGCTGAGCCAGGGCACAGGGAAAAGCGACATTCCTCCAAGAGTGGGTATGGAGAAGCGGGTCCCTGCAGGACAAGTCACAGGTAGGTCACCTTCAGTGCTTCTCCTTGGGCATCACAGAACTCGTATCCTGGGGACGTGACTGAGTTTTTGTGAACCAGTTCACAGCTTGAGCTTCCGGGTCCAACAGTAGGAACTCAGAGCATGACAACAGAGGAATTCTGGGGGGAGAAGACGTTGATGGGAAGGCCGTCACTGACGTCCTTTCATTTTGATTTTCTCTTATGTTTTCCTGTCCCTAATCAAATGCATTATCACATATTTAGTTTAATTACCATATCAGGAGGAAATCCACTTTTACTGATACAATTAAAAGACTAGCAAATAGTGTCTTACAAGTGGCTTGGAGCCACATTAACAAAATGTGATAGTAATTGATGTGAGAGTCACATGATCTGATGGCAAAATGGGTTGTTTTAATTGTGTCAGGGGGAATCCTCTGCCTGGTTCTTCTAACTCCCTGCATCAGCCAAGCGCCAGGCAACAAAGGTGCCACTTATTTGTGCCTGGGGTTCAGGCAGTACAGGGGGGTGAGATGTGCTCACGGCTCCTGGGATGAGATTCTGGGATCCAGTTCACCTATCCTTGCCTGATTCACATGAAGACATGTCTGCTGGATAGAAAATATTTCACTGAAATTAGTTAAAAACACAACGATAACCATAGCAGCAGAAACCCACTGCATACTCAGTTCAGATACTCTAGTACCCACATGTATGCTAAGTTGCTTCAATCATGTCCGACTCTGCAACCCTATGTACTGAAGCCCACCAGGCTCCTCTGTCCTTGGGATTCTCCAGGCAAGACTACTGGAGTGGGTTGCCATGCCGTCCTCCAGGGGGTCTACGTCCCTTATGGCTCCTGCATTGACAGGCAGGCTGTTTACCACTGGCACCACCTCAGAAGCCATTTTAGTACCTAGACCTTCATAAATCAAGTGCATATATTTTTAAGTAAAGCCAGAGAATGATTTCTATTTTTTTTGCATTTTTATGAATTGCCTTTGTAATATCAGTACTTTCAAACTAAAAGCTATTCAAATATGTATTAAATATCTTCACATGACACCGGAATGGGCCATCTCTCCACAAAGCCAGCGCACTATTAATTTCTTCACAAAATATCTGAACAGCATTTTTCAATTAATTTTTTTCGTGTTGTGTTTGCCTCCACCTGACACCACAGATGTGATGTTGTCTTTTTCACAGCTGGAGACCAACTAAAACGGCCTCCGGGATAATGTGAATATGTCAAGCAGCAAAGAATATGGCATTTAAAGTGAGAGAATTCCTATCTTCTCTTGCTTCTCGTGACGAAACTTTGCCCTTTTCTCATGTTCCTTTCCTAGCTCGTTGAGATGAGTGTCTGCAATTCCTGACCTACCAATTAGTTCCTGAATGAGCAGGTTGGAAAACCACCCTGTGTCACACCCACGGCTAATACCCTCACTCATGGGACCTTGACCCCAGCCAGCCAGCCTTCTCCTGGTCTGCGGTGTGATTAATAGTTCCACGCTGGTCTAATTGCAGTCTGCCTCTGGATCCCCATCGACTCTGGAGCCATCTCAGACTCTGAGTGCTCACCACCAGCACAGTGGAGCCTGCACGTGTGCCTGTGTGTGCATTCACGTGTGTGCATCCATGTGCGCAGAGCATTTCCGGTCAGGAGTCACCCTGATCTTTGTCAGCAGTGTATATCCGGTCACACCTTGGTGCTAGGACTCGAACGTGATTTAATGAATTTAGAGCCTGTATCCCTGGTTCTGTCTACATAACTTCCAAACACATGGGAAGGAACATAAATTCACTTAGACTGATGATTTTGCATTAGAAAGACCAGGAAAACCTGTTGTTTGGACTTAATTGATGTAAAAATTAGACCTGGTCTAATGGGTGGACTGGTGTAAATATTTGGCAATGGTGGGTCCAGCCTGTTTGCCAGAAGTGATGCTGATTATTTTCCTCTGAAAGCTCCCCCAGACCCCACACTCTCACCTCTCAGCCTGTTGGCTGTGGCTTCATGGTGTTTTGTGGATGGTCTTCAGTGGAGTATGTTTAATGGTGTGGGCAAAAATGGTAAAAGCTGTGTGAGGTTTTATCCTGTCTTCTCTCTCTTTTGCTTGACTTACACACTGCATCCGTTACTGTTAATCAAAGAAGGTGATCTGCTCATCTTTTTAGTTAATTATTTACTCAGCTAAAATAATTTATTGACCATCTACTCTGAACAATAACCCTTAAAACCCATTTATTCATTCACTCATTCAACAAATAATCATAAGAACACTTCGTGGCTCCCTTAGAGAACTTCATGAATCCCTTAAGAGAGGTGGAAAAAAGTATGTCTTCCCCAGCTCTTAGAGAATATCACTGCCTATGAAGTGACAAAAATAACAAAATGAGCATCTAGGGTGCCATCCTGGCATTTCCCCCAGCTAAATGATACTCACTCACCTGTCTTGGAGAAGGGAGGATGCCAGTTTTTACCTCTCCAAAGGACAGGTGTCTCCTGGCCCCTGTGTGTGCTTCACTCATGGGCAGAACCATCCATGAGTCTGAGATCTTCACTAGGAAACTGTGCTGTGAGTCCTGTAAGATAAAGGCCTGTGAGTCAGTCATTTGTATCCTCTGGCACGTGTGACTGAGGGCCTTCCATTTGTCAGATAATCTGATGACTGTCTGATGAGATGAAGAACCTATTCCCTTCCATCTAACCTGGGTAGACAGGAATATACCAGGCAAAACCGATAAAGGAAATTCAATGTGGAGCTACCTTAGCTGGGAGGATCAGAGACGTTCTCTACGGATGTTACTTTCAAGCTAAAACCCAATGAGGACAAAGAAACAGTTATATAGAAACCTAGGGAAGAACATTTGATAAATAAAGAACAGATAATAAGCAAGAAAAAGACTCAAAAGAGAAAAGAAGAAAAGGCAGAAGCTGAACCCTAATAGGAGGGTGGGTGAACCACAGACTGTTTCAACATGGCAGTGAGCAGTGGCGGGATATTCTGGACCAGAGGAAAGTTTCCATATGTGTTTAATTGTAGCGGAAAATCCATGGAGGACTTTACAAGGGAGAGCATCACAAGTGGATTCAAGGTTTTGAAAGTTCCCTCTAAGAGTGGAGACTGGAACTGGGAGTGGGTGGAGGGCAAGACCGGAAGCTGGAAGGCTCTCAAGATGATTTAGCTATGTTTCTGCCTTAAATGTCCTACTGACCTTAGTTGAGTTCTTAGTGAAGGATGTCCTCTGCCTTCAGGTGTCCTCAGGGAACCTCAGCTCAGACCTACGGGGACGGTAGATGCAAAGCCAGTGGCGTGGTCCCGCAGCCAACAGTGCTTCTATAGCTCGGGTGGTGTGGGTACATTCAGGTTGTCGAGACTCGGGGCCCGACCACCAAGCAGACAAGCCCTGGGTGCAGACAAGCTCAGCTCCCATGCACTGGGCACCACTTTCCCCAACAGCCAACTAGGGTGATGCTCACTCACAGCAGTCTACCTCTCAGTGCTAAGGAGGCATCACTGGTGATAACGTCATCCTCATACACAATGCAAGAATTTGTTTTGTACTGAGAGTAATATACAGTGACTGCTGGAGCATTTACATCCCTACACCACTTTAAACTTTGGGAGATGCCTTGAGGATCTGTAGAAAGAGACAAAAGCCCTCTATAAATGCCACAGTGAACATAACTTGCTTTCTGTCCTCTCGGTCATCACTCCACCATTCCTTCCTCTAGGTGTTATTCTCATTTCAATCAAGTGTCTCTCTTGGGACCACCAGTCCCAGGATCCACCCAGTGAGTAGAGCAGTTGGTCTAAACAGTGGCTTGTGACCCAGAAAGGACCCTGCGTAGCCCACGTGACAGCTATGATATGTGTGCCTTGCAGGAGAAAATGCCTGTCTCCGCCGGGCTCTGAGGCTGTGAATTCGAGGCTGTTCTTGGCTACCTTTTCTCATGCATGGAGCCTGCCTGCCTGTCTGTCTGCAGAATAAAGCCTAGATCAGATCAGATCAGATCAATCACTCAGTCATGTCCGACTCTTTGTGACCCCATGAATCGCAGCATGCCAGGCCTCCCTGTCCATCACCAACTCCCGGAGTTCACCAAGACTCACGTCCATCAAGTCAGTGATGCCATCCAGCCATCTCATCCTCTGTCGTCCCCTTCTTTTCTTGCCCCCAATCCCTCCCAGCATCTGAGTCTTTTCCAATGAGACAACTCTTCACATGAGGTGGCCAGAGTACTGGAGTTTCAGCTTTAGCATCATTCCTTCCAAAGAAATCCCAGGGCTGATCTCCTTCAGAATGGACTGGTTGGATCTCCTTGCAGTCCAAGGGACTCTTAAGAGTCTTCTCCAACACCACAGTTCAAAGGCATCAATTCTTCGGCACTCAGCCTTCTTCACAGTCCAACTCTCACATCCATACATGACCACAGGAAAAACCATAGCCTTGACTAGACGGACCTTTGTTGGCAAAACAATGTCTCTGCTTTTGAATATGCTATCTAGGTTGGTCACAACTTTCCTTCCAAGGAGTAAGTGTCTTTTAATTTCATGGCTGCAGTCACCATCTGCAGTGATTTTGGAGCCCAGAAAAATAAAGTCTGACATTGTTTCCACTGTTTCCCCATCTATTTCCCATGAAGTGATGGGACCGGATGCCATGATCTTCATTTTCTGAATGTTGAGCTTTAAGCCAACTTTTTCACTCCCTTCTTTCACTTTCATCAAGAGGCTTTTGAGTTCCTCTTCACTTTCTGCCATAAGGGTGGTGTCATCTGCATATCTGAGGTTGTTGATATTTCTCCCAGCAATCTTGATTCCAGCTTGTGTTTCTTCCAGTCCAGCGTTTCTCATGATGTACTCTGCATATAAGTTAAATAAACAGGGTGACAATATACAGCTTTGACGAACTCCTTTTCCTATTTGGAAACAGTCTGTTGTTCCATGTCCAGTTCTAACTGTTGCTTCCTGACCTGCATACAAATTTCTCAAGAGGCAGATCAGGTGGTCTGGTATTCCCATCTCTTTCGGAATTTTCCACAGTTTATTGGGATCCACACAGTCAAAGGCTTTGGCATAGTCAATAAAGCAGAAATAGATGCTTTTCTGGAACTCTCTTGCTTTTTCCATGATCCAGCGGATGTTGGCAATTTGATCTCGGGTTCCTCTGCCTTTTCTAAAACCAGCTTGAACATCAGGAAGTTCATGGTTCACATATTGCTGAAGCCTGGCTTGGAGAATTTTGAGCATTACTTTACTAGCGTGCAAGATGAGTGCAACTGTGCGGTAGTTTGAGCATTCTTTGGCATTGCCTTTCTTTGGGATTGGAATGAAAACTGACCTTTTCCAGTCCTGTGGCCACTGCTGAGTTTTCCAAATTTGCTGGCATATTGAGTGCAGCACTTTCACAGCATCATCTTTCAGGATTTGGAATAGCTCAACTGGAATTCCATCACCTCCACTAGCTTTGTTCGTAGTGATGCTTTCTAAGGCCCACTTGACTTCACATTCCAGGATGTCTGGCTCTAGGTCAGTGATCACACCATCGTGATTATCTGAGTCGTGAAGATCTTTTTTGTACAGTTCTTCTGTGTATTCTTGCCACCTCTTCTTAATATCTTCTGCTTCTGTTAGGTCCATACAATTTCTGTCCTTTATCAAGCCCATCTTTGCATGAAATGTTCCTTTGGTATCTCTGATTTTCTTGAAGAGAGCCCTAGTCTTTCCCATTCTGTTGTTTTCCTCTATTTCTTTGCATTGATCACTGAAGAAGGCTTTCTTATCTCTCCTTACTATTCTTTGGAACTCTGCATTCAGTTGTTTATATCTTTCCTTTTCTCCTTTGCTTTTCGCTTCTGGAGACCCAAAACGGATGAAAAGAAGATGTGAGGGGGAGAAAGAGAGAAAAAGGAGAGAAGACCCCTAGTGTCTCAGCTTTTTCAATCTGTAATGCCAGTTTCCTTCTGGGCCACGTGAACTAAAACATTCATGTTTTGCAAAAGTTATTTGACTCAGGTTCCTGTCCCTCCTCACAAGCCCCAACTGATAGCCGCAGCTATGTGTGTTCAGTGAGAGCCTACAAGTTTCCACGCGCTTCCCTGCCCGCAGCCCATTGGAGAGGGGAATCTACACACTGGCTTCCTTCTATCACTAGCCAAGAGCCGGCAACACAAGCTTTGATGACCATGTAGTAACTTACTCACCTGGCCCCTCCTAAATCTCATCATGGGAGAAGTCAGTGACTCAGGACGTTGAGAACAAGGCCGGGTCCTCCGTGGCCCTGCCTTCTGCATCATCTTGCAGCACTCATTCCACCCAATTTATCAGACAGCCCTTGCCTCTGTGAACCAGTCTGACTGGTTCATTTCTCCATATGTTTTGTGATCTCATCTCTTACTAATGTCTCTAGGACTCTGCCTTCCACCGGGGTCAGACATGCTGTCTCCTGGCTGGTTTGTTTCCCAATCCCTTTCCTAGAGACCGAAGTTTGCCCTCCTTCAATCTGTCAGCATCTCTCATTTTCAGAAGAGCCCTTTAAAAATCTATCCTCAAAAAAGCAACTGCTTCTCTCACAGTATGAATGACTTTGGACACAGAGTCGTTGAGGATCTCATTTTCCTTTCGGATATCCTAACTTTCGTAGTCAGTTCTATGGCACCTTAATTCCCCGCGACTCCCATAGTATCTAAAGCTCCAAATTGTTGCCCTCTCTATCATAACACCTGAGCCTACCTTTTGTTTCCTTTGCGTGACATGTTTGGTCTCCCTTCTCAAGAGAAGTTCTCTCAATCAGGCACTTGGGTTTTAGATGAATCAGCAAATGGTATTTAACATTCTGAGAAGTATCCTGTCTCATGGTGCTGTTTCCTTTTGTGACCTGTTGAACTCTAGGCAGAAAAGCAAAGGACTGAGCAGGGGAAAGAATAGACTGGAAGTGTGAAATTAGTAGATGCAAACTATTACTTATAGAATGGAGAATCAATAAGGTCCTGCTGTATAGCACAGGGAGCTCTACCCAATATCCTGGGATAAACCATGATGGAAACGAATATAAAGAAAGAATGTGCATATAACTAAGTCACTTTGCTGGATAGCAGAAATGAACACAACATGGAAAATCAACTGTATTCCAATTAAAAACAAAGAAAGAAAGAAAAGCAAAGGAACCAAAGCCACTGGCATGCTGGCATGCTAATGAACTTGCAGTTGAGCTGCTGGTTTGCTGGACTTTCAGTCTGGGTCTTTTCCTCTTTGGATGTGACTTTGGCTCATCTGCAGGGTTCTTCCCTTTGCGATGCCACTGGACAAAGGCTCTTCTTGGCCTGAACTCCTGCCCGGAGTTTGCAGGCTTGGAGCATCTCAGGTCCAGGGTGTGGAGATGCAGTCTGGATTGAAGGTTGGCTGCGTCTATTCCCCTGACACTGACACAAACCTGGAACTGAGCAACCCTGAAACTTGGATTTCTCCTTCCTATCTATGTGTGCTTTTTAAATGAATGGCATGCGGCAGGCTAAGTCACTTCAGTCTTGTCTGACTCTTTGTGACTCTATGTGACTCTATGTACTCTAGAACCTACCAGGCTCCTAACCTTTGGGATTCTCCAGGCAAGAATACTGGAGTGGGTTACTATTTCCTCTTCCAAGAGATCTTTCTGACCTGGGGATCGAACCCTAGTCTCCTGTTTCCTGCCCTGGCAGGCAGGGTCTTTACCACTAGCACCACCTGGGAAGCCCTTTAAACAAATATTTTAATGTAAAAGAGTCATGCCCTGAGGGGATCTTTGCAAAGGGGCTTCTAATGAGCCAACAACCTCCACGCCCAAGTAATCCTTTTAGTTACCTATGACATTATTTGGGAAGGCACAGATTGTCCGCCACCATCTCCTTGAAATCTCAAGTGAAACATCCGTTTCCAGAGGCAGATAGGTGCTTTATTTGCTTCCTTTCAAGATGCAGTAAATCAGGAAAGTCACAGGGAAAGATTAGAACTCAGTAGGATGGTAAGAAAGAAGATCTCCAGGCACTTGCTATAAGTGGGAAACTTTCCTTTCATTTTAGGACAATCCTTTATAAATGGACAGTCTATGGGCCCAAGAAACCTCCTTGCCTGTGGGGCCTGGAAGGAGAGCTCCTCTACACAACAAACTTGATCCCCAGGCCACAGTTGCAAATCAATCACCCAGGACCTTGAAAATGGCAGTTTCTCTCCTTGTTCAGTCACACAGTTGTGTCCAGCTCTTTACGACCCCATGGACTGCAGCACGCCAGGCTTCCCTGTCCACCATCTCCCAGAGTTTGTTCAAACTCATGTCCATTGAGTCGGTGATGCCATCCAACCATCTCATCCTCTGTCATCCCTTTCTCCTCCTGCCTTCAGTCTTTCCCAGCATCAAGGTCTTTTCCTAAGTAATGGTATTCAGAAGATGCAAGGGGAAATCTAAATTAAAATTCCCAAACCTTCCAGTCTGAAACTAAATTAAGGCTATAGCCATCAAAGCCTGCCAAAGGAGACCACTAGGTAATTCCACCTGTTGAATTATGGTTTCCCCTCCAAAACACCACGGCTCCAACTCCAGTTAGGGGCTTCCTGCTCCCAGGCTCTCTAATGACACGGTGGACTCACAGACACAAGGCTGCAGGATGTTGAAATTAAGTGTAGACAACGGGCAGTTCTTCAGAGGGTGAAGAAACTTGTCTCTAATTTTCAAGGGCTCTGCTTCATCTCGGTAGGGTAGTTAGCTGTAACCCTCCTATAAGCAATGAAAGCAATGCACTTGCTCTTAAGCTTTAACAGGAATGGTTAAAGCTTTAATGTTTAACAGGAATGGTTTTCCAGGAATTGGTGTCTTTCACTGCTCTTGTCAATATCTTAAAATCCCCTGTGGAGCCTTCTCGCCTTTCTCCAGAGTGCTGTAATTTGGAGGCAGGTCTACACACTGGGTTCGTGGAAGGAGGAGCATCTTGCCTTCAGAACGCACTCCCGCAGGGGATGTGCCCACCTCACTCTCTCTCGCTCCTGGTTGAGACTCCACCAGGTTACTTTCTACTCTGCAAATCGAAAAATAGTCCCACCCCTGCACTTTCTGGACCAAGTCACTTTAAGCCTTTATGTCATGCCTCTATTACACGGGCAGATCACCAGCTTAATTACCTGAAGTCATTAGTACCCCTTGTATCTGAAGGAAGAAAGTCAAACCCACCGCTTGAGCTGCAGGGGACACTCAGATCCGTCAACAATAGCTGGGATTGGGTTGCATTTATCGTCTGAATTCGACTTATCTGACGCCTTCATTTTGGAGCTTTCCTTTTCTCTTTCTAATCCCTGCAAAATGTGTTTGTGAAGCAAAGGCTGCTTTTCCCTGAGAATGAATAGCATACTTCCCCCCAAACAGAGGAAAGTCAATGCCCTCTTGTTTCGCAAGGCTGGGAGGTGCCAGTGGACCCCAGAGGCTCCACTGCCAGCCTCATTCTCCACCAAATCCAGCTCATGTTTTCTGTTCTTTTGAGAGCTGCTCTTGCCTCCGTGATCGTGGCTGTAATTACACAAATGATCTGCTCCACTGTCACTTCCAGTCAAAGGTGTCATCTAAAATTAAAAATTCATGTAAAATCTGGAGATGCAACTTTTAAGCAGACAGTGGAGACCTGATCTGATTTTACAATCAATGTTTTACTTAACCCTTTCGTGCCTCTTGGACTACGTGTAGGAGATGGGAGATTTCAGGGACCCGGCCACCTGGAAGATGTCTGTGTGAATTTGCTAAGGCTACTGATGCAACATACCACAGGCTGGCAGCTGATAGAACAGAAATTATTTTCTCACAATTCTGGTGGCTATCAGCCCAAGGTCAAGCTGTCAGCAGGGTTTGTTTTTTTGTTTTTTCCTGAGGGCTCTCTCTGGGGTTTGTAGATATCTATGTTCTCCCTGAATTTTTATGTGGGTGACCCTCTGTACGTGTCTGGGTCCAAATTTCCTCTTTTTATAAGGACCCCAGTTACACTGGATTAGGGTCCACTCTAATGAACTCATTGTAGCTTAATTATAATTCTAAAGACCCTATCTCCAAAGATAGTCATGTTCTGAGGTTCTGGGGTTAGTGCTCCATCACATGAATTTGGGGGGAAGCACCTCAGCACATAAAAATGTCCCATTACCATCTAAGATGAGCCAGAGTTCATGTGAGAAGGTCCACTGGTCTGGGGACATCTGTTTCTGATGGAGCCAGCTACACAAGAAAGCCAGTGGATTCAGGTCTGGAGAAATTATATTCCTATGTTGAATCAGGGGCATTAGATTCTGAAAAATTTCCTGGACATTTTAAATATTGGGATTTGCACAGCCAACCTAAGATTCAGATGCTTACTTTTATAACAGCATTCTCCATTTGTTTGGGCTTTAAGAGCTTGATAAATCCATGCATGAGACAAGTGACGCATATTATTGCTATTATTGTTAATTTTATTTTTAAAATATTTAAGTTAACATACAGCAAGGTTAACTTGGAGGTGTTAGTGTACGATTCAATGAGTTTGAACATATATGAATTCAAGTCACTAACTTTGCAATCACAGTAACAAAATTCCATCACTCCCAAAATCTCCTTCTGTTGCCCTTTGTAGACAAATCCTCCACACAGCACTGGTATGTTCTCTATCCTTTAGTTTAGCTTTTGTAAGAAGGTTGTATAAATAGAGCCATACCATATGTAATCTTTGGAGAGTTTCCTCTTCAACCCAGGATAAGAGATTTAACCATGTTGGATGTACCAATAATTTATTCCTTTTCATTGCTGAGCAGTATCCCATTGCAGGGCTTCCCTGGTAGATCAGCTGGTAAAGAATCTGCCTGTAATGCAGGAGACCCCAGTTTGATTCCTGAGTATGAAAGATCCACTGGAGATGGGATAGGCTACCCACTCCAGTATTCTTGGGCTTCCCTTGAGGCTCATCTGGTAAAGAATCTGCCTGCAATGCAGGAGACCTGGTTGGGAAGATCCCCTGGAGAAGGATTCCATTGTATAGATGGACTTCATCTTGTTCATCTATTCATCCATTGAAAGATACGTGTGCTAGTTATAGTTTTCAGTGATTAGAAATAAAACTGCTCTAAATATTCACATTTAGGTTTATATATGAACTTATGTTTTCCTTTCTTTTGAATAAACATCTAGAAGTGTGATTGCTGGTTTACATGCTATGGGTATATTTATAGAGCTTTATGAGAAACTGTCAACTTGTCCAGAGTTACCACACCATTCTTCATTATACCAGCAATGCGTGAGAGTTCTTTTGCTTTTTCCATTCTAATAAGTACATGGTTTGTGGGTTTGATATGCATTTCTTTGCTGGCTAATGATGTTGAACATCTTTTCATGGGCTTATTTTGATTTCTTTCAGTTCAGTTCAGTTCAGTCACTCAGTCATTTCAGACTCCCTGCGACCCCATGAATCGAAGCACGCCAGGACTCCCTGTCCATCACCAACTCCCGGAGTTCACTCAGACTCACGTCCATCGAGTCAGCCATCTCATCCTCTGTCGTCCCCTTCTCCTCCTGCCCCCAATCCCTCCCAGCATCAGAGTCTTTTCCAATGAGTCAACTCTTCACATGAGGTGGCCAAAGTACTGGAGTTTCAGCTTTAGCATCATTCCTTCCAAAGAAATCCCAGGGCTGATCTCCTTCAGAATGGACTGGTTGGATCTCCTTGCAGTCCAAGGGACTCTCAAGAGTCTTCTCCAACACCACAGTTCAAAAGCTATACTTTATATCTATTTTGAGTTAGCTTTTGTATAATGTATGGGATATATGAAATTAAAAGACGCTTACTCCTTGGAAGGAAAGTTATGACCAACCTAGACAGCATATTCAAAAGCAGAGACATTACTTTGCCAACAAAGGTCCGTCTAGTCAAGGCTATGGTTTTTCCTGTGGTCATGTATGGATGTGAGAGTTGGACTGTGAAGAAGGCTGAGTGCCGAAGAATTGATGCTTTTGAACTGTGGTGTTGGAGAAGACTCTTGAGAGTCCCTTGGACTGCAAGGAGATCCAACCAGTCCATTCTGAAGGAGATCAGCCCTGGGATTTCTTTGGAAGGAATGATGCTAAAGCTGAAACTCCAGTACTTTGGCCACCTCATGCGAAGAGTTGGCTCATTGGAAAAGATTCTGATGCTGGGAGGGATTGGGGGCAGGAGGAAAAGGGGATGACAGAGGATGAGATGGCTGGATGGCATCACAGACTCGATGGACGTGAGTCTGAGTGAACTCCGGGAGTTGGTGATGGACAGGGAGTCCTGGCGTGCTGCGATTCATGGGGTCGCAAAGAGTTAGACACGACTGAGCGACTGAACTGAACTGCACTGATGGGATATATGACGAAGTTAATATTTTTTCATATGAATGTACAACTGTTGAAAAGCTATTCTAACTATATTTAATTGCCTTTATAGTTTGATCAAAAATCAACTGACTTCCCAGGTGGGTTCACTGGCAGATTCTACAAAACATTTGAGGCAGATTATACCAATTCTCTATAGTTTCTTCCAGGATAGAAGCAGAAGGAACACTTCCTAACTCATTCTATAAGGTAATATTACCTTAATACCAAAATCAGGGGAAGACATTTAACAAGAAAAGGAAGATACAGACCAACATCTCTCATGAATATAGATGAAAAAATTCTCAAAAATATTAGCAAATAGAATCCAAACAAATATAAAAATTATACACCACCACCAAGTAGGACTTATGCCAGGTATGCAAGGCTGGTCATCTATTCACATACAAAAAACAAAACAAAACAAGATATAATCTAGACACAGACCCTATGCCATTCACAAAAATTAACTCAAATGAGTCACGGATGTAAAGATATAAAGGTAAAATGTAAAGCTATAAATCTCCTAGAAGATAAGAAAGGAGAAAGTCTAGATAACTTTGAGTTTGCTGCTGCTGCTGCTGCTAAGTCACTTCAGTCGTGTCCGACTCTATGTGACCCCATAGACGGCAGCCCACCAGGCTCCCCCGTCCCCGGGTTTCTCCAGGCGAGAACACTGGAGTAGGTTGCCATTTCCTTCTGCAATGCATGAAAGTGAAAAGTGAAAGTGAAGTCGCTCAGTCGTGGCTGAGTCTTAGAGACTACATGGACTGCAGCCTATCAGGTTCTTCCGTCCATGGGAGTTTCCAGGCAAAAGTACTGGAGTGGGGTGCCATTGCCTTCTCCAACGTTGAGTTTAACGATGCCTTTTTGGATATAACAACAAAGGCACAATCTAGGAAATAAATAATTGGTAAACTGGACTTCATTAGAGCCAAAACTCTACTCTTCTAAAGACAATGCCGAAAGAATAAAATAACAAGCCATAGACTGGGAGAAGAGACTTGCTAAAGACACATCTGATAAAGAACTGTTACCCAAAACATGCAAAGAACTCTTAAAACTCAGCAATAAGAAAACAAATAAGCCAATTAAAAAAACAGGCCAAAAATCTTAATAGACACCTCATCAAGGAAGATACACAGATGGCAAATAAGAACATGAAAAGATGCTGAACATCATATGCCATTGGGGAAAAGTAGTTTAAGACAACAATGGGATATCAGTACACATCTATTAGAATGGTCAAAATCTGAAACACTGAGAAATCCAAACACTGGTGAGGAGGTGGAGCAACAGGAATTCTCATTCATTGCTGGTAGAAATACAAAATGATGCAGCTACTTTGGATGACTGCTGGCTTCTTATAAAATCATTTATACTCCCACCATACAATCCAGCAATCATGCTCCTTGGTATTTACCAAAACAAGCTGAAAACTTACGTTCACACAAAAATCTGCACTTGGATGTTTACAGCTGCTTTATTCATAACTGCAAAAACTTAGAAGCAACCAAGATATCCCTCAGTAAGTGAATGGATAAACTATGGCACACCAGACAATGGGATATTATTCAGCATTAAAAATGAATGAGCTATCTAGCCATGAAAAGACATGGAGGAATCCTAAATGCCTATTGCTATGTGAAAGAAGTTAATCTGAAAAGATTAACTTGATTGATTTAATGCTTGCTTGATTCATCTATACAATATTTAGGAAAAGGTGAAATTGTGGAGACAGTAAAACAATCATGTCAATGATTGTCAGGGGACTGGGTTGGGGGAGATAAATAAGCCAAGCACAGAGGAATTTTAAGGCAGTGAAAATACTCCATAAGATGTTATACTGGATCTATGGATCCATGTCATCATATATTTGTTTAACCCCATACAACATGGACTTCCCGGCTGACACTAACAGTAAAGAGCCTGCCTGCCAGGAGACACAGGGCATGCCTTGGGTTCGGGCCTTGGGTCAGGAAGATCCCCTGAAAGAGGAGTGGCAACCCACTCCAATGTTCTTGCCTGCAGAATCTCATGGACAGAGGAGTCTGGAGGGCTACAATGCACAGGACTGCAAGGAGTTGGACACAACTGAAATGACTTAGCATGCGTGCATACAACGTACAACACCAGGAATGAAGCCTAAAGTGAACTACGGACTGTGGGTGACTATAATGTGTCAGCGTAGGTTCATCCTTGGTAAAAATTGCAGCACTCTAGTGAGCTGATAATGAGGAATGCTATGCCTGTGTGGAGGCAAGGGGTATACGGGTATACAGGAAATCTCTGTACCTCCTTCTCAATTTGTTGTAAACCTTAAACTGTCCTAAAAATATAATATCTTTTAAAAAAGATCAATTGTCTATATTCAAGGGGGTCTATTTCTGGACTCTGTATTTAGTGTCATTGATCAATGCATCTGTGATTTCACCAATATCACACTGTTTTGTCTACTATAGCTTTATAATATGTCTTAAAATTGGGCAGGGTGAGCCCTTCAATTTCATTCTTCTTTTTCAAAATTGTTTTGGCTGTTCTCTTTTGTTTCACCATATAGATTTTCCAGTCAGCTTACTAGGAGCTACAAAAAATTCTGTTAGGGTTTTATTAGAAGTGTGTTAAATGTATAGGTCAGTTTGCAGAAAATGAACATCTTAACTATCCTGAGTCTTCTAGCCATAAATATGGGTGTCTCTACTCTTACTTAGGTCAAATTTCTTTCACTAGCCTTTTGTAGTTTGACACAAGAACCTTTATTGAGAGTCACATGTAAATATTTTCTGTGGTTTGGTCACTGGTTTTTCTTCTAATGTGCTTTGTTTGGTTGCTCAGTCGTGTCCAACCTTTGCGACCCCGTGGACACAGATAACCAGGCCCCTCTGTCCATGGGATTTTCCAGGCACGAATACTGGAGTGGGTAGCCATTTCCTTCTCCAGGAAAGCTTTCTGATTCAGGGATTGAACCCTGGTCTCCTGTATTTCAGGCAGGTTCTTTGTCTGCAAATGACAGCTTTATTTCTTTTCTTTTCCTGATCTGAATGACTTTTAATTCTTTTTCTTGCTTTATTACACTAGCCAAGATTTTATTTTTACTTGTTTCATTTTTTTTTTCATTTTTTAATAAATGAGGCAAATTTACCTAGAATGCCCAAGGACTTACCCAAAGTCACACAGTACTTGTCATAATAAAAGAAGCTGGAATCCAGATGCTTGATACTAGTTCCAATCTACTTCCAGCTCTGTCCCAGGAGACAACAGAAACAAAAGAGAAAGGGTATCGTCAGGATCTTTATGTAGTTTTTCTATTGACTTTGCAGTAACGTTTGATTAAACTTCATCACTGACGATGTGGCCCCCTCCCTCTTACGGTTTTAAAGTCAAGCAGTATCTAGGGTGACTTGGGGACTCAGCCCTGATAAGGCGGTCATTTCCAGCCGTGAAAACTCCCAGTGGTCACTGTGCAGTCCCCAGCCTTGCGGAGCAAATTCTGAGTGCTTTTAAGGTGATGAGGTGAATGAAGAAGTTAAAGCAGGTGATGGATTTCGCCCAGGCCTCCTTCCATTAGCAGCATCACTCTCCCCTCTCTGGGGGCCCCGGAAGGTGGTGATGGTGATTCAGAAATGTCCACTGCAATTTAGCTCACCCACCCATGGTTGCTGTTGTGGGGCTGGAAATATAAACTCTACTGACTGGAGTGAGTGGCAGCGCGCTGGCCGCACCAGCCGGCGTCACTGGCCCAGCAAAGCCGTGTCCCCAGGCAAGGTCTGATGGGGACGGAGGCACGTACGGCTGGATGCTCAGCATCTTCGCTAACAGGCCTGGCATACCGCCCGGTTTTCTGCTCCAGGATCATCCCTTCCCTGGAAAAGAGCCTTCCTATCCATTAAGTGGTCTGACTCAGGAAGAGCCCAGGACGGGGCCCCTGGACACTTCCCTGCACCTTCCCCCATGACCTCTCATTGCCTATTCTATCAAAACCTAGCAAAATATGAAAACTTTGTTTCGGAAATAGTTTCAGGTTTGATGGGGTCTTTTCTTCAAAGAAAAAGTAGATGAGAGGAAATGTTACATTCCCCAAAGTTCTCTCAACCAGCATGTACTGGTTAGGGAGGAAACAGACAAATCAGAAGCCTTAAAATCTGTCAGCAAACATTTTCCTTCTCCTTCCTACCTAGAAATGTTTGAGCTCCATGGACTTTGTTTCAAATGTGTTTGACCGGACAGAACACAGAGAATCATATGGCATGGACATGGACCACATACTCTGCAACTGACATCAAAGGGCTTTTGGTGCCCTGGAAGGAGACTTGTGTTTCATACACCATTTGCAACTTGCTGGTCTAATTCCACCATCCCTGTGAAATTAAACAATAAACAAACAAAAATAAGAAGGCCGAGTTTGACTTGGTTCTCGCAGTCCTCTCGGGGAATCTTTGCGGCTTTTCTGCTATTCCTCACCCCGCTACAAACCATACTGAACACACACTCAGGTTTCTTTCACTAGTCCGGTAGGTTGGTTGGAAAAAACAAAACGAGAACTTGTGTGGTTTCCTACCTCCCAGAGTTTGCGATTTCAAATGCACTTGAATTTCACCAATCCAACAAATGATGATACTAGGAGTGCTCTCTTTCTCTGCTTTTCAATAAGCTGTTAAATCTTAAAGGAGTTTCCAGAGCAAGGACGAGACCCAGAGCTTCAAGAAAATTGTTCATTATTTACTGTTTCTTAAATGCCTTGGAAATGAAAGCTCTCTGAGCGGGGGAAGGCCGGGGCTCTGCCACTGTGGGCCATGGCAGCAGTGGCTGCCACCTCACTGAGCTTTTAGCGTGAAAGTGAGAAGTGCCGGAAGCTACCTCATGTGCTGAATTGCAACACGAGGGAGGGAAAAAGGGGTCTCACTGTAGGAACCCCAAAAGGGGAAACCGAGAAGCCGGACAGAGGGGAAAAGGGCTGCCCCTGTGACTCCCTTAGCAGAGCCAAGCCTGGCCTCAGCCCCTCCTTCATAGCTGTCACTGTCTCCCTGTTACCTCCTTAATGCGGACGTAGTTTGAGCAGCCAGGGGTCTTCCAGACCCCTTCACAGGGACGCCAGGGCAGCCTGGGCACCACCCGGCCCACCCCGTCGATGGCCACAGGAGCAGCAGAAGGTATGGGTGTGGTTATGTAAGTTGCAGGACTTCAGTGCCAGAGGCGGCACCCAGAGGGGTGGCTGGTGTCCCTTGGAGGGAAGTCTTCCAGGGGGCATGGGGTCTAAGCTACACCTTGTTTGGTCTTGTATAGGTGAAGGCAGCAGAGGCCGAGGAAGCAAAGAGAATCCAGAAGGCTTGCACGCCCATGGGCCTGCACCTGGAAAGGGTTAGGCCGGGGCTTTTGTCACACCATCAGACGTCCTTGTGAAGACTGTGGGGTCAGATGGTTCTATTTCTCAGACGTGGCCCACCTTGAAGCTGGCTCCAAGAGTGGCTGGACAGTAAGCTAGAGGTGCCCAGGGCCCTGGACGGGACAAGGCAACATGCCAACTTCTTGAACATGACCTCCTCCAAGGGATGGAGGTCGCAAAATGCTGTGTCACTTACACCCAGATGAAGACCAGTGGGACCTGGTGGATTGTGAATTATCAGCAGGAACACAGAGGTTGGTACTTACATTTGAGGAGTTCAAATCTAGACTGCAATCTATTTTATACTCAGACTTTAACCTATTTGGACGTGAATCAAAGAAATGGGTTCTATAAAAGAAATGGCATACAGAGCTTTTCATTGCAATGAGTTAAACTATTTGGGCAGGAGTGGAAATAGGCAGTCCACCACGAGCCAAGAATCACAAGGGATCCCTGTTTTCTGACTGCACCGTTTGCTATGTGGCTTGAATAAGTCACTTAACCTCTCTGAATCAAAAGTTGAAGAAATACTTTCCCCGCTGGTTTTTTGATGAGACTAAAGGAGATGTTTCTGAGGCACTTTGTACATTGTAACACAAAGTTTTACTCAAATTTTACTCCAACATCCAGTGGAGAGCTGTGCTCACATTCATTCCACCAATATTTATGGAAAACCATGTCTTGGTCCAAGTGCTGCAGAGGCTCAGATGAGGAGCAATAGGCTGGGAGGCCTGCACACATTGCTTTTGCTATAAAACTAGCAAATTTATGTGGAGAAGCACAAAGCCAAGCCTTGGAAGTGTCATCTTCCTGCAAACGTCATTTAAGCAAGAGAACTAAGAGAGACCAGGTTCCTAGCTAGATGGCGAATCTAAGATAAACGATGTCTTTGAACTCACTTTGTCCTGGTTTCAAGAGCATCTTAACTGATTTGCCTGGGTGGATCAAGTCCATTTGTTGACCTGCTTTCGTGAACCAACCATGACATTTAGTTCACAGAGAACTGAACAGATAATCTGGTGGTGATTTGTTTTACTGTAATGGATTGGGCTTCCCAGGTGGTGATAATGGTAAAAAAAAAAACCCACCTGCCAATGCAGGAGACATAAGAGACAGGGATTCGATCCCTGAGTTGAGATAATCCCCTGGAGGAGGGCATGGCAATCCACTCTAGTATTCTGGCCTGGAGAAGCCCATGGACAGAGGAGCCTGGCGGGCTACGGTCCATGGGGTCGCAAAGAGTTGGACACAACTGAAGTGACTTAGAACGCACAGAGAGACAGGACAGGTCATAGTGAGGAGGGACTTGAGTTCACTGGTGGATGCTGTCAGAAGCCCCTGTAGCAGAAGAAGGGAAACTGCCATCAGACTAGAAATTGCATTTACTCACAGGGACCTGGGCACACGTGTCCCTCCCTGAAAATGGTCAGGCCTTTCATGGATGTGTTAATGTGGCCATGGTCCCCAGCTGTCAGCTCACGTCTAGGCTGCTGCCTTGCTAAGGGTCAAGGCGGGCTTCTCCAGTTTGCAGGCAGCCTCACTAACCAGCCAGCCCATCATCTCGGTGTCATAAACGACTTCATGTTGCCCTTCTGTCAAAATGGATTTTCAGGCGAGAGATACAATCTCATCCCTTGCATTGCCATGTGTGACAGTATTGATTTGATATTGACTCTCAGCCGTCTTTCTGAGTTGCATTCCAACAGGTGGCCAGGCAGACAGCATCTTCCCCAGAGTGTCAGTCTGAGAAAATGTGCAAGTCGCCTTAAAAAATCCTTCTGCTAAAACAAACTTCTGAAGCTTATTTCTGAAGGCAAGCTGGCCTTCAAGGCGAAGCCGGGTGGTCAGATGGGGAAGGGGGACCCAGTGGGCACATTGAAGAGAGGGCGGCAGGACTGTGCCCGCTGGAATTTATTTGTTCCTTTATTCATTTGACAGATGGCTGACTTGAATGCTGCTGCATTTTCCCTCAACACTGTCTTTCGGCTCCTGACTCCTACCCTCCTGTCTGTCCTGCTCTCTTCAGCTCAGACAGCACTCTTGTTAGTGATGGGACTGGAGGCAGGGCCTCTCATCCCCCTAGCATCCCATGGATGCAGTGGAGTTTGGGTTTGTCTCCTATTAGGTTCCCACCTGATGGTTCTGATGAACCATCCACTGGACAAACCCAGTCCCCGTTGTACCTGCCACCCCTGAGCCCCACTGTGGGCCCTTTAGCAAAATGACAGCCCACGTCATAGTCTTCCTCATGTAATTTCTAGTAGGTTGGCAAAGTCCCAGCAAATGACAGATACCTGGGAGATACTTCTGTGTTCTTCCAGAGCTCAGCCATCTTTCTCAGCTCAGCACCCAGGACGCTGAATAAGACACTGCAGAGAGAAATCTGCTGGAGGTACATGATGCCAAATCCTTCCCAAATCATCGGCTTTATCCCTTCCCAGGACTGGATCCTGGGCACTCACTTGACAGCCCCCCAGATGGGGACATCTGGCTTCATGATACAGTCTTTACTTCTTCACTGAGCCAAAAGGAAAGTATTGAGAGACAGCATCCAGTGTGGATCTTGTGTTGTCCGTAATGCGATCAAATGCCTCCCTAAGCTGCGCCTTGTCAGAGATGCTCAACACAAAGGCTCCTGAAAATAGCTGATTGCATTGGGGGGATGAATAATACATTACATGCAAGGTGCACTTGGGTGTCTGTTTCATATTTTCCTGTGTAGTTTTATAGCTAATTAATCAGCTGACCGTCTATACTGAAGAGCTTTAATACCGTGAAAACCAATAGGACCTTTCTCTCAGACAGAGGTGCCACTGGCAGGGTGGCAAGGAGGGAGTCCAGCTAGAGCTTCTCATAGTTCATAAACTCATGAAAAGCCTGCTGCCATTCTTCTGGGAACACGTGAATAAATGGTCTTGTGGGTATGAGTTTTTTTCCCTCTTTCCTCCAAAGTAAAAGTTACGGAGAAAGGATTTTGTGATTAAAATTATGTCTCATTTTAGTGGAAGAATTTTTGAAATTCTTGAGTGGAATTCATATTGTTGAATTCAAGTAGAATTCATGTTAATGAACTAAGGAAAGAATGCTGATGAGGGCAAGGAAATGCATAGTGTCCTTAAAAATATTTACCCTGACTGAAAACGTAGCGGTTACCACATCTGCTGGTTTTCAACCAAGAAGCAGCACTGTATCCGTAGGAGAGACCTCTGCACGCAGACGAGGGTCTCTAAGATAGAGCTGCAGAGTAAGACTCATGTCCCTGGAGGCCTCTACTCAAAATCAGTTCACTTCAGTCGCTCAGTTGTGTCCGAGTCTTTGTGCTCCCATGGACTGTAGCACACCAGGCTTTCATGGCCCTCACCAACTCCCAGAGCTTGCTCAAACTCATGCCCATTGAGTCGGTGATGCCATCCAACCATCTCATCTTCTGTCGTCCCCTCCTCCTGCCTTCAATCTTTCCCAGCCTCAGGGTCTTTTCCAATGAATCAGTTATTCGCATCAGGTAGCCAAAGGATTGGAGCTTCAGCTTTAGCATTCCTCAGAATCAGCATGACCCACAGTCAACTTGCTGTCCTTGCACAAGTCCCCGTCTCAGGGGTAAGGCTCCTCCCATCCTCTCCTCTCGCCGGTGCCTCCAGGCTCTCTGGGGATGCCGGGACTTTTCCTAGGGGAACTCTGCCCTTAGCCCCTGCCTCAGCTGCCCCAGCCCAAGCTCACTTCTCCTGGTCCTTCCTGGATCCCACCACACCTGTTTATTTCCTCCATTCATACCTGCTATCCCTGCCTCTCCCAGAATAATTCGCCCAAGATACCATCTCAAACACTTGACCCTGATCCCAGTGCTGAGCAGCTCTCCATTACTTGCAAATACAAGTCACAGCTTCTGGCCACTCCAGCTTCTAACCCAGCCTCTCTGCTGATACGTTCATCATGCCCGCTCCAGGTGCTCCCCTGTAAGGACCATCTCCAGTGGGGAGAAGCCTGTTCCAAGCCCTCTCTTGTCGAGTTGTTCCTCCTTCCTGGGAACCCCTCTCCTTCCTGCACCTTCTATCGCTGACTCCACAGGGGGTATAAGGGAGCCAGACAGCTTGGGCTTCAGTCCACTTACTGGCGGTATCACCAAGGGGACAAAGTTATTGGTCTGTCTGTGCCTCAGTTTCCCCATCTCTAAATAGCACCAGTGTCTACCCTCGAGGTGGCTGTGGTGATGACCAAGTGGACACCCCGGTGCTTGGAGCAGGGTGGGCACAGGGTGAGCCGTAGATTCAGGAGCCTGGGTAGCACCGCTACCCAGGCAGTGGCACCTGGAGGCCTCCTCATCCTCCACGTTCGGTGCCTCCTCATCTCTGCACCCTCACACCTGCCTCGGTTGCACTTTGCAGCCCATCCAGAGCCTGCCCTCCAGGCTGGCTGCCGTACTCAGATGTAAGCGCCTGAGCTCAGAAGACACACATGTCACACAGTCACTGTCCCAGCACACAGAGAATGGCTTGTGTTTCCTGATGACAAAGCTACTTGCTTTCCGGTGAATTTCGCAGCATAAGTGGGACGTGAAGTAAAGGAGGCAGACCCCCCACATCCAGCAAGAACACTGACCAGCTGCCCAGAACGAGTTCCCCCCACAGCCGTTGCTGGGTGAGATGAGGACTGGTAAGTCTGCCAAAGTCATCATGGCTTTTGCCAAAATTTGGAATTAAAGATTCGGCACCTTTCACCTGCAAAGGGCTCCTTGGCAATCCCAAGAGATGTGAAATAGTTCAAGGGCGCTTCCTCTCAGGCCTCTGAATGGGCCGCTTTTTTTGTGCTGAATTGAGTCAATTTCATCCAAATTGAAGAAGCAGTTGTGCATGTAGATATAGTCTCTGATGGGGAATTGAATCAAATACAAATGTCACACCCTTAGGGATTCAAACCACCACCAATTTTATCTTTACTGCCAATTCAAGGCCTGCCTGCGTTAAAAAAAAAAAAATCTGGAGTTCTCAGCCAGCTTATCTTATTTCCGTATCGAAGGAGCCAGGTCTCCCCACCAAAACGCACTAAGAGGTCTCAGGCAGGGCGGACATCACTTCCCCAGGACCTAAGTCACCTCTGGGCTGTACGTCAGGTGCTGGGGGAGCCAGGCTGGTCCCCGTGACCCCAGCGGCTGTGCCAGAACTTTCCAGGCATAGTTCACTGGCAGCCGGTCTAATCCTTCAGCCCGACCCAGGACTGAATGACAGAGAACAGAGCCCCCTCCCAGGGGAAGAGAACTCATCTACGTAGGTGACTCACCTTTCTCGGGCAGCAGTTTTATCTCCCCTGCAGACAAGAGGACACTTTCTTAGTGGGTTGATGCGCATGGAGAGGGCGAAGGTACTTCTTCTCCTGGAGGCGGCTTTTAGGAAGCTCTCCTTGAACAGAGGCACCTGACCGTTCCCACCCTTCCCCTCCTTCCTGCAGAGGCCTGGGGAGAACACAGCACTGAACCCAGATCCTCACTCTCTAGGTGTGAATGCCGCCCAGACATCGGTCTCCCTCCAGTCCACTGTCCACGCCATCATCCCACCAGCACTTCCGAGCTTAGAACCCCTTCCTCATGATGGTGCAGTGCCTACCGGCACACTCATGCCTCTAACTCCACACAAGGCTTAGCCATTAAAACCACCATGTATATATACACGTGTACATATGTACGTACATATACACGTGTGAATATATACATACATATACACACACATACAGGTGCTTTCAAGGCGACGTACCTGCAGTGTGGGACAAGCGTCTGATCATGCGCCTCCGGGACTTGTGGCTCCTAAGCGAACTGGATGCGTTGTACACCGGAATTACTAGGTTTGTATTAAATTGTAGCTCAGGGACCCATCACTGTGCGATGCTAGCGCCTTTCCACTTGCTTTGTTTATCACAGAGAGGGGAGCTGAATTAGCATAAAATGCTACTAAGTAGTAAAAAGGATGCTTTAGCGCCCTCTCTATTTGACCTACTGTTGACCTGGTCTAATTTGTATTATCTCTGGGGCGGCTTAACAGATCATTTTCCTTTGTTAAAATTAGGTCAGATTAGAGAATTATGACCCCCCATTTATTCTGCTCAAAAGACAGTCATTTCTGCC
This sequence comes from Bubalus bubalis, assembly GCF_019923935.1. Lineage (NCBI taxonomy): Eukaryota > Metazoa > Chordata > Mammalia > Artiodactyla > Bovidae > Bubalus > Bubalus bubalis. The sequence continues at coordinate 48,159,018 of NC_059179.1, read as the reverse complement.
TCTAAAATAATAACCTTATCTGCACTGAGATCTTTCTTGTTAAATAAAAACACATGCTTGCTTCGCCTCTTGGATGACTTAGTGGCGCTGCCTCATAAGTGTGGTTACCGGTGAGGGAGGGTTTACCCAGCGCCGGCTCTTGAAGCCCCTGGGAGTGACATCGGTCATTCACAAATTGCCTATTGATCAGTGGCAACTGGAAATTAGATCCAAATCTTTGAAAGGAATTATTAGACTTTGAGTAACATTTGCCCTGCAACATTCAGAGGTCTGAGTGCATTTTGCTCTCCACCGAGAAGCTCCTGCTTAAGGACAGTTTATCTGCAAAGCGCTCAGAAGTGGAAACACCACATCAGAACCCTCCTATCCCCTCTGTCCCTCTCATCTCCAGTCCCTTTCTGTCATGGTCGCCCCCCTTCCCATTTTCACAAGTTGTTTTAGACAAGAGATTTACGAAATAAACAAAGACAAGCGCCGCCATGAATTATGATCTGTGCAATATTCAGACATTGGGTGATTTTATAATGGGCACAGTGTTTTTTTTTCCCTTTTAAATAACCACCACCATAATTAATTCAATCATAATTATATAACAATATTCTGATTCAAGACTTTTTAATTTGCCATAATCATACATTAAAAACTATAAATATAAGACATGATATTTTATTGAAGTGTAGTTGATTTACAGTGTATATAGGGATGCAGCTATACGTGCATGTATTCTTTATATATAAATATTCTTTTTCATTATCAGTTCATTTCAGTCACTCAGTCATGTCGGACTCTTTGCGACCCCATGAACTGCAGCACGCCAGGCCTCCCTGTCCATCACCAACTCCCAGAGTTTACCCAAACTCATGTTCATTATAGGTTATTACAAAATACTGAGTATATTCTCTGTGCTAGAAGTAAGTCCTTGTTATACAGTACTTTAACCTTCGCTTTTTTTGTGCATGCATGTTCAGTCACTCAGTCACGTGCAACTCTTTGGGACCCCATGGACTGTAGCCCACCAAGATCCTCTGTCCATGGGATTTCCCAGGTAAGAATACTGGAGTGGGTTGCCTTTTCCCTCTCCAGGGGATCTTCCCGACCCAGAGATCGAACCTGCATCTCCTGCATGGGCAGGCGGGTCCTTTACCACTGAGCCACCTGGGAAGGCTTTGCTTTTTTTTTTAAAAATAAAACACAAGTTTAGTCATTTTCCTGGTAGTGACTTATACACGCACATGCACACACACACACACACACACAAAGATGTAGTAAAAATAAAGCTCTGTGACGACTGTTTGTGCCAGGTTCGCCCTAGTGCCCACCAGTGTGGGTGTGTGTGCACAGGTGTGTGTGTGTATGTGACAGGCAGGGCGTGAAGGCAAGGAACGCAGCTCCAATGCCTTTAAAAATAGAACGGGAAGAGCTCCGCAGCAAGTGCTCCGTGGAGCCCCAAACTGATTAATTGCAATGCCAAACAGCTTTATTCTGCTTAATAAGAAATTAGATCACAATGGGGATTTGCAGAAATTACCTTGAAATGTTTGTATGTTTGAATGATTGAACCATTTGTGCTAAAAATTACGTTCCCTAGCTTGGAATCCGAAGCTTGTGAACAAACGCATGCCAGGCTAATCAGTATGCCGGGAAGGAAACGGTGTCCAGCTCCTGGCCTATCCAGGGCGGACAGGGGACAGGACGCGTGCTGGGGAGGCTGTGAGTTTGCTGGGGGCTCCAGTGTCCACCGGATTGAATGGAGAACGTACCAGTTAATTTGGAATCAATTAAATCTTAATACTTAGCCTTGGATAAACTCAGAGCCTGGGACAGCACCATTTAATTATTCACAAATGCTCTCTATTATACACGGGGCATGCAGGACCAGGGTCAAAGCCGACGTCTGGCCCATTAAAACCCGTGTGCTTTGAATGCAGGGGTGGTGGAAATTTCAGGAAGCCCCCTCGGTTTCATTAGGAAGCGAAAAAAAAAAAAAGAACAAGCCAGCCTGACGCTTGGCTCCTTGAATAACTTCTGAAAATCTTTTAAGTCAACCTTGTGTTTCAGTCAACAGGGAAGTTTTGACCCTTGACCTCGCAACAACCATCCGTTTCATTATTTATCTGAGGGAATCAGAGAGTTTTTCTTCTCTCACAAAAGTCCCTGACACCGGGATATTTTTAATAGCTGAAATTTTTCATTCTTGTCACTCTGCCTTTTGAAAATCAAGGTATTTTCATACAACACGTAGCTAATGAGTGAAACTTCAGAATCCAACCTCTTGCTATAATCACGCGCAGGGCCCGACGAAGCCCCACTAGTGAGAAACATGAAAATTAATTATTGAGCTCCCTGTTTTATCCTCCTCATCTGTTTGATATTCTCCAGCACAGAAGGAACCAGACAATTAAATTACTCCTCCCTCTGCCTGATCACAATGCTCCCTGCTCCTTTGCTTCCACTCCAGAGGCCGGAAGCCTGTCTGTTTGCAAAGCGTAAATGGTAGGGAGAGAAAGACAGAGAGCAGGGTTAAGGAAAAGAGGCCATTCTGGTTCCCTCCACCGAAAGATTTTTAAGAACCTCCGTGGAGCGAGGTTATTTCACGTGTCTCTTCTGCCTTTTGGCTGCCAGATCCAAACACCTGGTGGGGAAAAAGGCAAAGACAGTGGCCTTTGCATCACCCTGGGGCGGCCTCGTGGAGCTTCTGCGGAGAACTCTGTCCTTTCCCATCCTTCCTGCAACCTCCTATTTTTCAGATAAATACATAAAACCTCCTAACCTCCAGTGAAGATCTCTGAATCAGTTAATTTATTTTATTGAACAATAAAGCTGTCATTCTCTAAACCAGGGTGATTACATCTAAAGCCATGGGTGGTTTTCTGGCACGTGTGACCCCATGTTTGCAAAGTGGGATGTGTGTACATACGTGTGCGTGTGTGTGTGTGTGTGCAGACTTGCAGGTGCACGTGCCGACACACTTGGGGCTCCGATGGTTTTGTTTTGCTTGAGGTTCAGTTCAGTCACTCAGTCGTGTCTGACTCTTTGAGACCCTATGAACTGCAGCACTCCAGGCCTCCCTGTCCATCACCAACTCCCGGAGTCCACCCAAACCCATGTCCATCAAGTCGGTGATGCCATCCAACCATCTCATCCTTTGTCGTCCCCTTTTCCTCCTGCCCTCAATCCTTCCCAGCATCAGGGTCTTTTCAAATGAGTCAGCTCTTCACATTAGGTGGCCAAAATATTGGAGTTTCAGCTTCAACATCAGTCCTTCCAATGAACACCTAGGACTGATCTCCTTTAGGATGGACTGGTTGGATCTCTCTGCAGTCCAAGGGACTCCCAAGAGTCTTCTCCAACACTGGAATTCAAAAGCATCAATTTTTCGGTGCTCAGCTTTCTTCACAGTCCAACGCTCACATTCATACATGACCACTGGAAAAAACATAGCCTTGAATGAGGCAGAGACTGAGAATTGAGAGAGAGGCATGGCCAGAATAGGCTCAGACAAAGTGGCCTCCACCTTGCCTTCCACCTGGGTGTGCACGGGGCAGGGCTTAGGTCAGAGATGCAGCAAACCCTGCAGAACTCAGGGGAGTCCCCACCACATTTCTGTATGTGAAGGTCTGTGTGGATATGAATCCCTCAGAGACTAGGGAGCCTTAGACTGGGTCGTGTTCATAAGGGGCCTGTGGTCCCTCAAACCCTGACGACCTCAGGCCAGGGAGACACACATGCCTCCATGGTTCTGCAGTGGAGACTTTCTGCCAGACTCCAGGTCAGAGGTCAGGGTCCAGCCTCCTCCAACCAATCCATGCGGCCTCCTAGAAGGGGCCTGGAAGTTGACCCTTCTGACTGTAAGACCCTGTTTCTTAGTAATTCCATCAGGATTGACTGATCAACCCAGAAATTAGATTTTAGATTAACAACTCCTTTTCCCCTACTTTTCAGCAGGCATTTACTGATTTTTTGCAGTGTAGCTACACTTAAACTTGTTGTGTATACATCACGCCATAATTTGGAGAAAAATTCTCAATTTCATAACCAAGTGTGTTATGGACAAATTTAAGAGGAACACACATGAAAAAAAAAGTGTCTCCTATTATGAGGATAGTTACCTGCTTCACTCTTTAAATTAAAAAAAATCCAGTTTCATGGTGATACAGTTGATGTATGGCATTGTATTAAAGTTACAATGTATTTTTATACAACTATTAAAGTTACTTTCTATTTACAGATATTACAAAATACTGGCTATACTCCTCCTACTGTGCAATTACACCCGATAGTTCCTCCCTCCCACTCTCCCACCCCTAGGTTGCCCCCACCTTGGTAACCACTGCTTTGTTTGTTCTCTGTATCTGCGAGCCTCTTTCCTTTTTGTTACATTCTGTAGTTTGTTGTATGTTTTAGATTCCACATATAGGTGACCACGGTCTCATGCATGGAATCTACATTCTGCAGTCAAGTTCCTGCATCTCCTTGAGCTGGGATCCTGTTTCCACTCCTCGGATGGGTCCTCCATCCTCTCTGGAGAAACCTCATCATAAATGCATACTACCATCTACAAAGAGCAGAGCTTCCACGCTTAAAATTACGACCCACAGCAGCAAACAGAAACAAAAGGCAACCCTGGAAACAATGAGGATGGGGTTGAAGCAAGCTCTGCCCCTGCCCCTGGGCTCTGCAGACCGCCAGAGCCGTTTTCCGACTCCACAAGGCCAGCTTTGAGAAGAGACCTGAGATAGGACTGGGGTCTGGCAGTGTGGCTCACGCTCAGAGCAACAAAAAGAGAAGTCTGGGGTTCAGAAAGGCTGGCTTTCCAGCTGCCCCCACACCCCATCTTGCCCATGGGTTTTGGGGCTGAGGGCTGCGCCCCTCAACACTCGGACCAAGTCTCCATGCCTCCCCTGAGAGGCCGTCTCTGCTCATAGCGCACGCCCTGCCCTGGGATGGTCAGCTGCTCCAGGGAGATTTTCGGTCTCTGAGCAGGTTACTGATGGCAGAGTGAAAGGTTTTCTCAAGGGGCAGGAAGACAACCGAGCAGACCTATCATCTGGGGGCGCTTTACAGCCACAGTTTCCCTCGCAACGGCCACCGAGCAGGAAGGTGACATGTCTCAAAAAAGGCACTCCAGTGGGTTTAGGTTCGGCGAGCAGCGTAAAGCCCCCATCACCCCAGACTACTGGTGGCTTCTAGGAAAAGATGCAGCTGTCCTCTGTCATCTGCTGGGGGGCCTGGCTCGGATGTGGGGTGCTGGGACCCCCACAAGCTGCTCTGCTGTGCTCATTGGAGCCCTTCTTCACCTCCATCTCACTCAGGGAACATTCACCTTCCCCATTACCCTTTCTGAAAAACCCCAGCACAGCGCAAAACCTCTGCACCTCCCTCAACACGCACATTCACTCCTACAAACACTCCGTCAGGTATGCAGACTCAGTGCCACTCACAAACACAGCCATACATGTGCACAAACCCCCTCACCCACTGTGTGCCCCAGGGGCAGGGGTAGTGGCCCAAAGAGGCCCCTGGGAGGCAGTCAGGGTGTGTTTATTGAAGGATGGAGTGAATTCATGAACGTCCCTGGCACTAGGCACCTGCATCCAAGTGGGGCAAAGTCAGGAAGACCCCACGGACACCCTCCTGACCCCGAGGAGGGTGCCTGCGGGCTGTGTTGTCAGGCCTGGTGTGAGAGCTTGTGAATGCCAGCTACGAGGTTGGGGCATCCTCCACCTTCCAGCCTGGTCTGGAGCTCACTCTCTCCCTGCCTGGGTGCCCCTTCCCACCAGGAGGAACGGGTGAGAAAGGGATGAAAAGGAGAAAGAGGAAAGACACAAAGCCATCCAGAACGCTGCCCCCGGCCGCTTCCTACTCTGGTTTGGATGAGGATCATATGAGATGATGCTCGTACAGCCCACCACATCCTGGAAGGCCCATGAACTGGTGAGTTAGGATACCCCGTGTGATTTAATACCTTGCTTCATCTCCAGAAAGTCAGGTGAGTCCTGCCCTCCCGGGGGTCTCAGGACTTGCCCTCCCTTCTCCAGCTGTAGGAATCCACCTGGAAAGAGTGATTGGTATAGCTGGGAGAGGTGACAGGGTTCACGTGAGTGATCGTCTCTGAGGACAGGGTCTCCCCACATGGGGACATTCAGCCTGTGTCCTGAGGGTGTCAGCGAGCTGTGCTGGAGAGGTTCAGCCCAGCGTTGGTCCCTGAAAGGGCAGAGTGTTCAAAGCCCGGCTGCAACCGTGTCCCATGAGGCCATATTGGGACGGTTTTGAACCACTCAACCAGCACACAACAGTATAATCTTCTGTTACTAGATTCACAACTCAATGAGTTTTTTAAAAACTGTATTTATAGTAAGTGCCTTTAAAATTACTTTCTGGTGGATCAAAGGACCAAATTGTCTACTGGTTTTTGGTCATTTTAAGCCTAAGTGATAGATTTGTTTTATCAAAGCAGAAAGGACCCAAGCCAGGTCTGGGAGACCAACATCAGGGCACGTGCTCATCAAAGTGAGTTTTGACACCAAAGGGTCCAAGGACTCATGGGCCTGGTGCATTCGCTCATGGGCAGAGAGGTGTCTGTCCCGTAGTCTATCTCCAGGAGGCTCTTCCCTGAGTGTTCCCAGGAGTGCGCTGCCTTCTGCCATCCAGAGAGGGTCTGGCTTTGTTGGATCAGGGAGAAGCAGCTTTAGGAGCAGTGATTAGAATGCTATCTTCCTAGCAGGATGTGCTGGCTTTGTGTACATTTAGCCGCAGATCTAAGACTTATTTAAATGTATTACAGGAACAAAAGGGTGATGAAAGGAAAACTTGCAGAAACACAGTGGCTGTGAAAGACAGTTGCTTGTGATCACAAAGTATTCAGCATATTCCGCTCATTCTTCCCTGGAATTCTACCCAGACATGAATCCTTACAAATGCATGGTGCTTGTTACATCATATCATTCTGCAAAGGAGAAGCCCAGATCAATACCCAGGGTGCTGTTCCATCCCAGGCCGCAGGGAGACCACTGGTCTCTGCTCCTAACCTGTGCTTGTGTCCAGAGAACCCTTACAGAGGTGACGGGCCAGGGCAAGAATTATATATGTGTGTGTGTGTGTGTGTTTGTGTGTGTATATATATATATACATATATATATATGTATATATATTTGCTGATAGAAATATCAAGAAAGAAGTGATGGAACAAATTGAGAAATTAAATTGTAATAAATTACTGAGGCCAGATGGTATTCATCAGAGAGTTGTAGAGGAATGAAAGGCTGAAATAGCTAAGCAACTAATAAAAATATATAATTCAGCCTGGAAAATGGCAATGGTCACCAAAGCGTGGCCAGTTGTGGGGCTGGCTTTCCAGAGTAATCACAGGCCACCGTCCGAGGGAGAGCTTTTTAATTATTTTGTGGTTGATTCCTCACACCCACGACATAGACAGAAATGCCCCTGAGTTTGTGTGCTAATAACTTGGAAGAGATGATAAATGTTTGTATGGAAACCACGCCAAATTATTTATGTTAGGAGGGAAAAACAAACAAACGGTAACTTGGCAACCCCCAGAAGCGCTGAGTGGAAAAAAAGTGCTCACATTGTTTGTATACGCAGAGGCCAAAGGCAGTCAAGGGACCAAAACCGACTGGAGAAATTATCTGGAGATGCCAGCTCCTAAAACCCACAGCCACCAGCCTCCGACTGGCTGTACCCTCTGCACTGAGTTTAACTTTTCCTCTGGAAAATTCTTATTCTTGTTTATGGAGGAGTTTAATACCCTGGGCTAGTTTGAAAAATAAACACATAAAATTATCTTTAATTAAAAGTCCAACTGCAAATTGGATGAAAATAATTGCAATAAATATGACCAAGGGTTAACCTTAATATGCAAAAGGCACTTACAAATCAGTAAGAAAACCTACTATTCCACTGGATGAATGGGCAAAGGACATAAATAATTCACTAAAGAGAAAACACAGATAACTAATAAGCAGGAGGAAAAAAAAAATGGCTCAGCTTCATCTAGAAATCAAAAAAATGTAAATGTAAACAGATTTTACGATATCATTTTCCCCCCATGATGTTAGCAAAATACTAATGATGATATTCACTGTTGGGTGGGATCCAGGAGGCGCCCCTGCCCCCAAAGTGAGGGGTGGGGTGGAGGTGTAAGTTACATAACCTTCGGGGGGGACCTTCCCAGTAAGTTAGAACACTCCTGTCTGTAAGATAGATAGCTACAGCTAGCAGGAACCTGTTATAAAGCATGGGAAGCTCAGCTCTGTGCTCTATGGTGACCTAGAGGGGTGGGAAGGTCCAAGAGGGAGGGAGTACGTGTGTACAGATACCTGATTCTCTTCCTGGTACAGAAGAAACTAACCCAACGTTGTAAAGCAGTTATATTTCAATTAAAAAAAGAGCCTTCGCTTACTTACACTGTTTAACTTAGGCTCTAAGAAAATGTACAAGGATATGAGCACATGATCTCTAATATACGGACGGAGAAGGCAATGGCACCCCACTCCAGTACTCTTGCCTGAAAAATCCCATGGACAGAGGAGCCTGGTGGGCTGTAGTCCATGGGGTCGCGAAGAATTGGGCACAACTGAATGACCTCACTTTCACTTTTCACTTCCATGCATTGGAGAAGGGAATGGCAACCCATTCCAGTGTTCTTGCCTGGAGAATCCCAGGGATGGCGGAGCCTGGTGGGCTACCACCGTCTTTGGGGTCTCACAGAGTCGGACACGACTGAAGCGACTTAGCAGCAGCAGCAGCAGCTTTTTGCACCTAGATGCTCAACTTGACAATAGCAATGATCTTTGTTTTCAACGAGCGTGGTCTGCCCAGACAACACAGGGCCAGCCACTTAAAACCCTAACTGAAAACCCAGGCTAGAAGCTATGATCTTCCGGGGAAGGAAGTAAACTGAAATTTGAATAGTGGGCATCTCTTGGTGGTCAATTTAGAGAGGAGACGTCTTTTCTTCCCTGTAGCTTTCTGGGCACTTAATATTCCGTGAGAGTCAGGAGTGGGGTCACTTTGGCACCGAGGAAAATCAATTCCACCGTCAACTCTGATGCCTTCATTTTCTACTTTCTCAAGCAAATTAAACCATATGCGAAACAGCGTGACTCAGAGCGATGGAGCTGTTCCCCAAATCGCAGACCAAGTTAGGCTGAGCTAGGTTATTTGGTCTTGTGGTTCACACTGGCCGTGACTGTGCTCGCTTTTTATTTTCCCCACCATTTAGCACCTGCATACTGAATGCCAGATCCTCTGCTAAACAGTTTATCTCACTTACCCACTCACACAAGGAGGGATCATTCCTGTTTTATGTATGGGAAAGTTGAGACTGAGGGGTTCACTGGTGGGGATGGCTCTTTGCACAACTTTTGGTGCTCTGGTGGTGGTCCCGGGGCTGGGCAGCATTCTACTGCACAATCTACTGGTCGGGAGTGGTACCCAGGGCTCTAGAACAGGTGGGCCCCAAAGCCCACATCCCTAAGTTCCACATCATCGTGAAACAGTCCTGCTGAGACCCCACCACCTTGAGTTTCTCAAGAGCAGGGCTGTTTCCATAGTAAAATTTGGTACAGCTGAAGGACTTTTCGTTGACTGCCCCCCACGTGCCTGGCACTGCTCTGAAAGCTGGAATACACAGAAAGAGAACATGTGAAGTGAACAAGAGGTGTCCAGTCTAACATCATCTTGAGAAATGCCTTATCGTGACGATGCTGTGGTCATGTTTCCGTATTTGTGAAACTTGCGATGCCAGATCACGGGTGAGGGCTTCGTGGAATCCATTCCTTCAACCCCAAACGCACAGAGGTGGGTGTTAACCCTCCACGGTGAGAGGCAGGGCAGCACGTAGAACAGAAAGAGGACACACTTGTGCTGGAAATACGCTGAATGCTTCTTGAACAAGAAAAAGAGGAAAACCCGAAGCCACACACCAAAGACGCTTCTAACCTGGAGAACAGAACGACCTCTGTAACTAGGATCCTTTAGAATTAAACACTTCGAGGGTTTCCAGAAACTCTGCTTTTCAGCATCAGCTAATTGCTGGCTGTGATCATGGGGAGACCGGGCTCTTTGGTACACCTGAGACGGAAGCAGGGGGAGATGTGCATGATGTCCTCCACGAGCCCCAGCCCTGGTCACCGTTAAATTTAGGACACAGCTCAGGACCTTGCCGGGTGCAATCTGCCGGCATCGCTCTTGCTGTTTGATTAGTATAACAGTCAGGTGTCTCGCGACAACCAGGGTTTCTCCACCGCTGTACTTCCCATCTGACGGGTAAGCACACAAGTGGTTAACTCTCCCCTTTCTTTCTCCTTTTCTCACCGACTCTGCTTGAGGCAATTACAGCAATGCTGCATTTGTCAATCACATTCATTCGTGCATGGTTTCCTGAAATAATTATCAGGTGAGTGGCATCTCTGTGCCTGGAGAAGCAGCTTGGAAACCACAAGCCCCAGAGTATTAATTACTGAGCGCAAAAATTTGCAGAGAAGCAAGTCTTTTAATGGTAGAACTGACGTAACATGATTGTTTTGATTTTTTTTACTAACATGACAATCATTGCCGTCCCCCCGGTCATCACCACAGATCAGCCCGAATCATCTGGGGAGGCCATTACCAGGCTGGGTACCATTTGATAAAATGAGGCGCTTGCTTCCCAGCACTGTGTTTGTTGGTTTTCAGAACACAGCAAAGCCTGAAAGTCAACAACTGGAATAAAAGTGGACTTCTGCCAAAGCGAGCCAGAGGGACACTCTTTGGCGTGACAGAGCGGGTACTTTGGTGGTTCCGTTTGGCTGGAAGAAACACTTTTAAGACAGTGTCTCTTCCGCTTCTCACACAGCACTCTCTCCGCAGGCCCCGGGTCCTGATTCAGGAGGGTGGAGGAGACCAGCATTTTGTCATCTTTCACATGAAAGGTAGATCACACCTTTTTCCAGGGGCTCAGTTCGCACGTGTTATCAAAATCCATATATCACAACACTCGGTCCCCTGGTAAGAAAAAAAGGAGATGTTTTCTGGTTTGTGCCTGTGCTCTTCTTGAAGAGGGAACTACTGAATGCAGAAAAGCGCAGAGAAAATATAAAAAATGTGGATTAAAATATCTCTGGCGAGAACTGGGTGGAGGGTGGAGGCCGGTGTTCTGAGTCTCGCTGCTCTTAATGATCACACTGCTTTCTTCTTGGGTTTCTGTCTCCCCCACCGGCCCCAACACCCTTCCTCAGATGGGTCGTGTCCTCTGTCTTTCTCGTCCTGGGATCCTTTATGTTTTCCTTAGGCTTGAAACAGACGTGCATTCCCTTGGTGTCAGTCTCCCTTTCAGAGTCTGAACCCTGTCCCTAGAGCGCTTTCCCAAATATCCGCCCTCTGCAGCCTCATTCTTCTCTGGGTTTCCTTTGTCAAGTGTCGGTTATAGGAGGAAGAAGTCGGGAGGCCTCCAGGGTTTTCAGAGAGGGCTCCTGGGAACTGCAAACCCCCAGCCGTCTGGGTCCCTTCCTCTGACCCCAGGGGAAAAAGACCAGGGACGGTGAGCCAGGAGGTGGCCCTTGCTCCAAGTTTCCCGCCCAAGCCCAGCTGCCCAGAACCTTCTCCGACTCCCTCCCCCTTCTCTTCTTGTTAGGATGAAAGGCATCGACTCCGTTTTATGCTCTTTTGTTCCATTTTTGGGCCCTCAGCACAACTTAAACCTTTACCTGTTGTTTGTGGGGGGGGGGTTATTGGGGAAAATATATCGCTTTTCAGTCCCCATGTGTCACTTGCTAGAAGCCGCCCTGCCCCCATCAGCTACGGAGCTCCCCTTGAGCTCTCTGAGTTCAACAGGATCACCCAAACAGGCAGCTAATCGTGTTTTAATGGTCCCAGGAGGTCTGGCTCCTCCAGTGACACGCCCAGTGACTTCGGTAGGCTCCCAACTTCTTGCTATAATGAAAACCAGGAGCCCAGAAGGGGCAGCGAGGGTTCTGACAGACGGCAGGCTTAATCGCTGAGTGATCCTGGGGACAGCAGCGGGGGCAGCCCTCCCCAATCCCCCGGCTTCCCTTGCCATGGATTCAGCTCAAGATCCGGCTCTGTTTGCAAAAGATGGGCTGGAAGATCCCACATCCCAGCAGATAGAAAGCGTCCACTGCAGACCGGCCACGCACAAGTTCAGAAAGCAAAGGATGGAAATCCCTAAGATTGCTTTCCAATCAGGATTGAAAGGCTGCGTGGAGTAAGGCCTAGAACACTGAAGTCAGTGCTTATCCCGGCAAGCGTGCCTTTCAGCCTGAGGTGCACACAGTGGAGTTCTGAGCGGTGCCTTGAAGACCCAGGCCCAGTGGAGCAGGCAGCTGGGGTGGGAATGGGATGGCTTGCGTTCCCCTCGTCTAGACCTGCTTCTTAAGCCGGGAGCCCTTGATGCTGGCATCCTGTCCATTGACAGCACTGATCAGACACCAGGGTTCCACCTCTGCACTCTGGGTGCCCAGCAAGCTCCTCCTGGAGAGGTTGATTGGCAACCTGAGCCATCCCAGCCCCTGGAAGATGGGAGACAGGGGAAGACCACTACTGACTTGATGGGCTGGGCAGGTATTTTCAGGGAAACCCTCTAACCTGGTCTGACCAAAAGGGTCTCACCCATAAGCATCCAAAAGTCTCCAGAGAGGAGCCAAGAGGAAGCAAAACTCTCAGCGAGTTTACCTGGGCCTGGCCATGGGCAGGTGCCCTCCCTCCTATGCCCACACACTGGGCACGCGATCCACGTCATGAGGCAGGGGAAACACAGGGCCAGCTCCCTGGCCCAGCCCTCAGGATGGGAATGAAGCTCACCTGCCCAGGGGCACACGTGGCTCTCAGTCTCTGCAGACTGGCAACCCCTTCCTGGCTGGCTCACCCTCCACCCTGTCCTGCTCAGAGCAGGGAAGCTGGTCCAGGGAGCGCCCCTCAGAGGCCCCACTCAGGGCGTGGAAGCGGGGATGCTGCAGCTTGAAACCCCTCCTGCCCCTGTGCCCCTGCTGAGATCCAGTGCCGGGTGCATCGCTACGAGGAAGTACCTCTTCCTGCAGTGCTGGTGGGCAGCTGCTGTCAACACACTGCGAGAGCAAAACCTTCCAGAAAAGAGGAGCACCTTCTGGAGGACACAGAGCCCCTGCCCTGGCTCCAATCTTATAACATATTCCAAAGACGCAATACAGTACTGTTCGGTCTCCTCTAGACAGGAGTGGGGGGACTGGGGCATGTCCGAATACAACTTCTGGCTGTGTCTGTGCATGCAGGTGCAAGGCATGTCTGCACCTCAGGAATCTCGTCTGGACGTGGAGACCTCGAGCCCAGACTCTTCTGCAAAGGACCAAGGGGTTTGTGGTTTTTGTTTTACAAAGAAATCTACAGCCCGGTTAAAGGTAACGATGAGGCGTGAGTAGGTACGCAAGACATTGCTCATCAGATGCAGCGGGTCCTGCGCTCTGTGGGAACGCAAGGGCTCGTCCACACTCATCTGAAGGCTGGGGGCAAATCTGCGCTTTTTCAAAAGTGGTATTTTCAGTCCCAGTAGACTAGAAGGGAGTGGTTATATAGGTATTTTGGTGAGAATTTATTGCACCTCAGGTAAAGGTGTATTTATTGAAAAATTGATGCTTCTGAACTGTGGTGCTGGAGAAGACTCTTGAGAGTCCCTTGGACTGCAAAGAGATTCAACCAGTCCATTCTAAAGGAGATCAGTCCTGGGTGTTCATTGGAAGGACTGACATTGAAGCTGAAACTCCAATACTTTGGCCACCTGATGCGAAGAGCTGACTCACTGGAAAAGACCCTGCTGCTGGGAAAGATTGAAGGCAGGAGGAGAAGGGGACGGCAGAGGATGAGATGGTTGGATGGCATCGCCGACACAATGGACACGAGTTTGAAAAAGCTCCAGGAGATAGTGAAGGACAGGAAAGCCTGGCGTGCTGCAGTCCATGGGGTTGCAAAGAGTCGGACATGACTGAATGACAGAGCTACTGAACAAAGGTGTATTTAAGGTACCTTAAGAATGGTATGTAGCATTACACTGGTATAGTATTTTCCCTTAGAAAAAGTCTGGAATGGCTCTGAAGTAGCTGGTCCTCTCTCTATTTTTATGTATAGAGATAGATGTGTGCATGTGTGCACGTGTACATATATACACACTGTATGTACTGAATTACACACTTGTATGTACTATACATAAATGCACACATGGACATACTAGTGTGCACAAACAGACATACACTCTTTTACGTTGATCTGGTGCATTATGTATTTTAGTATCATTGAAAGAGTTGCACATTTCATTATGAAATAAGTATTTAACAGTAGTTTCGGGAGTTAAATTTTAAAAAGGAAATTGTCAATGATATTTGATTTTTCAACTACAAGCTCAGTAAGGGATCAGCCCCATATTAAAATGAAAAGCAATGGCAGACCTTTCTATAGAACTATTCATTTATTGTCTGATTAAAGCCATCTTGTCTCCAAGGCAGGAATAGATTTGGACTCAAATGCAGCTTTGTTCAGTCTCTAAATTGTGCCTGACTCTGCGACTCCATGGACTACAGCACACCAAGCTTCTCTGTCCTTCTCTGTCTCCTGGAGTTTCCTCAGATTCATGGTGTAGGTTCTGGTCTGCTTCTCTTTTTTTTTTTTTTTTCTTTTAATTTTTTCTTCAATTTTTATCTCATGTTGGAGTGTAGTTGATTGACAATGTTGTGTTACTTTCGGGTGTACAGCAAAGTAATTCAGTTACACATACATATATATACACACACGTCCACTCTTTCCAATTCTTTTGCCATATACATCATTACTCAATACTGAGTAGAGTTCCCTGTGCTCTACAGTAGGTCCTTGTTGGTGTCTATTTTATATGTAATAGTGTGTATATGTTAATTCCAAAGTCCCAATATACCCCTCCCACACCTTTCCCCTTTGGCGCTGTCTCTCTCTTTTTCTGGACTCAGTCTGGAGGAATGTTCTCTGACTTGACGCTGCTGGAGTGAGGGTGGACAGCGGGAACAGAGCTGGTCCTTAGCAGGGATGGCATGCAGGGGCTCCAGCGAGTTTCTGCCACTTAGATGAGCACCCTTAGAGCTGCCAGCTGCTGCGTCTTGGCTGTGTGTCTCCGACCCACAGGAGGAAGCAGGGTCAGGGCACACAGGGATTGCTGCTCACAATCCCCCTAGACCACGTATATTTAAAGGCCCTGCAAATATTCCTGGACTTTCATCCAGGACTGCTTCCAGTTCTCAGAACTGCCGCTGGGGCACGCAGGCTTGGACGCTGCCTTCCACTCAGCGGCCTCTGCCAGGACAGGCGCAGCACCCTGTCCCTCAGGGGTCCTGGCCGTGAGACAAGCGAGGGGGACTTTACTGACGGGCGTTGGTCCTCCCTGTGTCAGGCCACATGCTGACCAGAGGGAATCCAGCAGGCCCAAGGGAAGCTAAGGTGAATCACTGCCCACCTCCCGGTCAGCACAGCCCCTGCTTTTGGTCCATTCAGACCTTCAGAGTTACTGCCTGAGGCCTTTGTCAGTTCTCCTGAACTCGTTCTAATTTATAACCTATGCTGATCCCCTTTACTAGTCACTTTTATAGGGGCCTTTTCACTTTTCTTATTTTGAAACAGTAAAATTCTTGAGATGGTAATACACCTGCATATCCTGCTTGACAACGAGACCATTTATTTATGAGGCATGTTAGAAACCCCAAGCACGATGTTCCCTTGTTTCCCTTTCAGAGGCTCAGCTACCACGGCCATTGTTATCACTGCTGATGAAGTCAGAGCTGCTGGCATTGCCGCGTCATCACCATCGTTCTCACCGCTGACATCACTACGGTCCTCACCGGCATCAGCACCTCTGTAGCCTCACCATCAGCACCACCATCACACCATCATCACCAAAAAAAGCACCCTGTAGAGGGCCCCAAACTTCAGGTTGGAGCATGGGAATGTACAAAAGAGGGGGTGCTCTTCTTAGTTCTGAGCTTCTCCCCAGTTTTAAGGCTTTGACTTGAATTCTAAGGTGCTCAGCTCTCTGGGAAATGGGGCATCTGAGGATCAGGAAATTGGAAAGGGAGCCCAGAGCCCGAGCTGCCCCTGGGGCATGACGGAGCCTCAGGAGTGGCCCGTGAGCTGGGTCACGTGCCCACCCACCCAGCAGGCACCCACCTCTGGGGTTTTGCACTTTGGGACTCTCTTCCCTGGTGTCTTTTCTCTGGACTTCACCCCCTCCTTCTCATCCTCACACTTCTCACTGAAGGGCCTATATCCCCTATATAAACAATCTGTATAAACTACCTGGATAAGCAACCCCCCACTCCAGCCCCTAGAAATCTTAATGCCCTGCTGTATGCACATATTATCACTGCCCCCATGTATTCTGGTCTCCTGTCCCTGAGCTGATCAGACGCCCCAATGGAGGTGGGGCTCTGTCCAAGGCAGGCTCTATCATTTCCCAGCACCTTGGACAGCATCTGCCTGGCGAGTTGCCAGGTTTGGAAAGGGTCAGGGCCCTGTGGTTAGAATGGACTCCAATTTCTGAAAATAAGATCTGGGACATGATAAGATGATTTGTTTGGGTGGATCCATGTGCTTCCTTCATGGTAGTTGGTCAGAGAACATCTGTGAACAGGACTGAGTCTGGAAGGTGGACATCAGGGAAAACCCTTTGAAAAATGCCAGCATGCATGGAATGCTATAACCATAGCATCTTTGAGAGCTATTGAGCTGTTGAGCTCAGTGTGGGAGCCCCGGCTACTGAGTACATAACTGAGGCTAGTGGATTTGAAAGGCACTCTAAGTTTAAATGACCAGATTCCAGAAACTTCATGGTAAAAAAAGAAATTATCTCATTAATGATTTTATAAGATTGCATGTTGACATGACAACCTTCAGTATGCATTGAGTTAAAATTTAATTCCATCTGTTTCTTCTTGCTTTTCCACCATGGCTACTAAAAAGTGTAAAATTATGTAGGTGGCCCACATCACTTTTTATTGCACATTGATGGTCATGAACGCTCCGTCTTCTGGTTCAACCCCATCTGAGTCAGCTCTGTCCTGGGGGCTCAGGGAAGCCTGCTTCCATCTCCTAGACACAAAGAGGAGCTCAGGGCCAAGCCCTGCAGGCCTCCGCATACCCCCTGCCAGAAAAAGGCAGTGGTTTCTCTCTGGTTGACAGGTTGATGTAAAATAACTGAACTGGGGTGGCCTGAAATCCTGATCTGAATTTGCCCTGTGGAGGCACCTGTCTCCTTGAAGACCCCCTTACAGGTGATGGGGTCTCCTCCCTGAGGACCTCCTGACAGGTGACAGGGTCTCTCAGCTGTTTCAAGGAATTTGGTCAGATACCCCATCGTCCCACCTTCCAGGAGGTGGTTGCCAGGGTGAAGGAGCATCACCTGTGATGTGGAGGGGCTCCAAACCCAGCTGCGTTCATGGGAATCAAAGCTATTTTGTAATTCCCATCTGTTTACATCTTAGAAAACAGAGCTTTCAAAATCTTCAGTTCTACTTATTTAAACATATCTGGGGGACATTGCAAGAGAGCCTGTGTGTGCACATGCTCATGAGAACATCCTCAGTTCTTTCACCCTAAGTAAAGACTGTGAGAACGGGGATGGATTGGCGCAGAGGGTAGAATTTTCTAGAGAACTGCACAGGCATGAGGATTCACGGGCAGTTCCTGTGATGCAAGAGGCAGATAGCTAGGCCCATGAAGTCCTGGATTTGCCCACATGGTGTTGAACAAGACCCCCACCTTCTCCTGGAAGTCGAGATGTCAGCTGCCTCCAGAAGTGAGAGACCAGAGACCAGAGCTGGAGAAGGCCCAGCCCTGAGACAGCTCTTCACCACCTGCCTTTGCAGGGCGTGCGAGCAGGTTACCACAGCCCTCACCTGCTTGCCCCAGGACCACATGGTTGGCATTGTTTGTTACTGTTTTTTCTTGGGCTTCAGACAGCTCTGCTTCCCTGTCCTCCAGCAAAAGGTCCAGGACCTGGGACGACATGGATGATGGGCCTATGAGAAAGGGCCCTTCTTTAACAATTCTGCAAAACCAGCAAAAGCCCATGACCAAGCCTCTGGACATCGCTTCTGCTCTCTGTGGGGTCAGGGGGCCCCTCTCCACTAAGGGGCTGTGGGCAAACAGTGCTACTTTTTAAAAATTTTCTTGTCTCCTGGGATCCAGCAGAATCTTTCATTTCCTCTCTCGTCTGTAGAACAGCCTGGGGATTCTTCCTCTGTTTCGTCCTTTCTTTGCATCTTCCAGGCTCACGCTTTGCCATCACGTTAAAGGGAAGCCACCAGGTGCTTTGGAAAACAAATATGCCATTCAACGGACTTTGGGCTCAAAGGGCAACCCCTGCTCAGAGTCTGTCTTCTTAAAATCTCACCAGCGCCCGTCCTCAGGAGAGGCTCCCACATGGGACTGGTTGTGCCACTTTGGTGGCAAAATCTGGCTACCTCCAGGGGAGATCTGGATCACCAAGGCCCACTGGATGGGCTGCCACCCCGCAGGCAGGGCCGCCAGCCTCACAAGGGGCTGCTGCCCGCTCCTTTCTGAGCTCACAGCCTGGGTGGTGTTCACTGCGCCCCAGCCCATGCCCGGGGCTGGGAGCAGCACGTGCTGCAAGTCTGAGTGCAGCTCAGAGATTAGACTTAAGCCTTTAGTCTCTCTCAAGTGCTTAAATAACCTCCTCTCCAGGCTCCCGTCAACGCCGTTCAGAACGGCCGCTGGAGCTGCATTTTATCTCAATTCTTAAAGTCAATCTTTAAAAATCTCTTTCTGGGTCTGTTCTGTGCCCATCTCTGCTCATTTAACAGCAAGACCTGCCCTTCAGTCTTGCCCTCCTGTTTAATCAGCTTATTCTCACTGAGCTTCTCTCGTTTAAGAAGAAAAACAGGGCAATGTCTTAATGTCTCCTGAGGCATCTTGGGAGCTGTGGGAACCAGCCCCCAAATGCACAGACTCTTCCCATAGCCACATCTGCCTTGAGCCTCGAGGAGTTCCAATGTTTCTCCAGCAGCTTGAATCAGAGGAGGTCACTTGACTTAGCCTCTTGGTTATATGAGCTGTTGGTACTCTTTCTATACATGTAGGTCCCTTCTTTCTGCATGTGTCCTCATCATATATCTATCCTACAGCAGGCCTGGACAGAGAACTTGGACATGTTGTTGGAGTGGGATGGAGGATGGAGGGAACACAGACAGGGCATCTCTGGTTTACCATCAGGCAGACTCAGGACAATCATGGGACTGGAGTCCACACTGGGAATAGTCTTCAGACTGTCCAAGCCCCAGGGGCTCTGAAGGTTAAATGGGTGATGGGTGTGCAGACAAAATTTGTAAATTACAAGTCTAGACTGAGGGTTCGTGGTAGCTGGCATTCAAAAGAAAATCAGACCCGAAAACCGTTTCCTCACTTAAAGGCTGGGAAGTTTTTCTGCTTCTTGGGAGGTTCTCAGAGACTGCCAGTAGATCGCATTCTTCCCACCTCGGGCTTCTGACAAGGTCTGATGGGAGGCAGAGATGTCAGGACCTGCAGGTAACTCCCAGTGCCACACCTGAAGGGGAGTCTGAACATGAAGCAGGTGGCCCCAGCCCATCGCAGGTGATCTGCTTGTCCAGGACAGGAAGCAGCTAGAGGAGCTCAGATCCAAAGGCATGTGGTTGAGCTGGTCCCAGTTGAGCAGGGGGAGGTGGATCATCAAGACCAGATTGAGAAAGGCCTCAGGATTTGTTGCTTGTGAGAAAGAAGGTATATTTGTATTTATCCTCTGGCTCCCACCCTGATTGGTCAGGGTCTGCTCCATCAGGTTTTTACTCCCCTACACTTGCTATTTGGCACCCGCTTTAGAAAGGATGGACTTCCCTGGTGGCTCAGATGGTAAAGCATCCGTCTACAATGTGAGAGACCTGGGTTCAATCCCTGGGTTGGGAAGATTCTCTGGAGAAGGAAATGGCAACCCACTCCAGTACTCTTGCCTTGAAAATTCCATGGAGGAGGAGCTTGGTGCAGGCTACTATCCATGGGGTCGACGAGAGTCGGGCACAACTGAGCAACTTCACTTCACTTAGAAAGGATAAGTGTGCTTTCCAGCTTCAACCTGCAAGGTGATGGAAAGCAGGAAATGCCTACCAGCTGAGAACAGGTGCTTCCCGGTACACCTGCCAGAATTGATTGGGTCAACAGGAGCTGGAATGAGCAGGAGGATCAAGTGAGTGTGAAGTGAGTAGAACAAGAATCCAGTTTGTTTCACAGGAAGATGATCACGGCTCAGGGCCTGGAAGAAAAGCATCTCATGAAAGATGACCTCCCACACTAGAATTACAACTGCCCGAATCCTGGGATGTGAAGGAGCCAACAGGCTCCATAAGCAGGAGATGACAGGGCAAAGTGAAAGAGATTTCTAAATAAGTGACTGTTAAAGCCTCCACAAGATAAAAATACACACAAGCATATAATGAAACAGTAACAGGAAGTTATAAAAAAAGCTAGATGATTGTACACAAGAAGACAGAGTTATGCAAAATAAAAAAACTAGAAATCATGGAAATGAAAAGTGTAGTTAAGCAAAAACTGGACAGATGACTAAATAGATAGTCTCTTATGAAAAGTGATTAATCGTGAGACAGAACCAAAAAAAAAAAAAAATTACCTGGACTGCAGCACAGAGGATCAGGAGAGATACCAAAAACAAAGAAAACTAGTAAAGGAGAATGAAGTTAGACTGAGAAGATCCAACATACATATATCCTCAAGATTCGGAAGGTTAAAATCAGTACAAGACACTGAGACAGTATCTGAACCGACAACAAAAGTTTCCAGAATCACAGCATGAAATGAATTAGATTTTAAAATCTAACCCAATGCCACACAAACTTGATAAACAAGAATCACATCCAGACATATGACAATGTAACTGTAGAGCGTCAGGGAAAAGTAAAATAGCCACCAGAGGGGAAAAGGGGAAACTTATAACCATGACCCAATGGATGCAAAGTCTCAGCAGCCTCAACAGACGCCGGAAAACAATGCAATGACATCTTCAAGATGCCGAAGGGAAATCATTCTAAACCTAAAAGTCGATACTCCTTCAAGTTACCATTCAAGATGAGGTAAAAATAGGAATATTTTCAGATAGACCAAAAAAAATCAGGACACCAAATCCCTGCCAAAAAACACTTAGAGATGCATTGTAGAAAAACAAAATCAAAACAAAAAGAGAACACACACAAAGAAAGTACTGAAATTCAGGATTACATGGTGAACTTCAATGCCTAAATAAGTAAATAAATAAGGCACTTCAAAAATTTTAAAAACTGACATTAAATAGAATAATATCAATAATGATGAAACAATGATAGAGATATTAACTTTCAGGTGTATGTAATGGAATGGATGTTTGTGTGCCCCCCAAATTCAAATGTTGAATCCTTACCTCACAGTGTGTCTATATTTGGGGATGAGGACTCAAAAGCAGTGATTAAAGTCAAATGAGTTCATAAGGGTGGGGCCCTGATCCCATATAGCCAGTGTCCTTATAAGAAGAGACACCATAGAATCCTCTCTCTCCCTATCTCCACTTCTCTCTCTCTTCCTCCTTCGCACTCTCTCTCTTTCTCTCATTTTTTTTTCTTTCTCTCTCTCCATGTGAGGACTCACCAAGAAGTTAGCTATCTCTAAGCCAGGAAGAGACCTCTCAGGAGGTCTCTGCCATCCATTTTGCATCCAGAACTGAGAGAAGACAAATGTCTCTTGTTTGTTCAAGCTGCCCAGTCCGGGATTGTGTAATGGGAGTCCAAGATGGCAAAGACAGTACGTATGAACAAGCTCAAAATAAACTTCTAGGCAATCATATGGGAGCCAGGAGAAGATTTAGGGGGAAATAGAAGTATTCTTAATTTCTTGTCCATTCAAATTTAATCTTTGCTAGGATGTATGCTAAGTTTTAAGGTTTATCACTAACATATTACACATAAAAGATATTATTCTCCATCTAGTAAAGGGAAAATGGATCAAAATATAGGCATATTGAGTAAAAAACCAAAGATGACACATTTTAAATTTGCTTTGTAGAAGCTTCGCATAAAATACTTCAGTCACTTGGAAGTAATACAGACTGTGAAGATAAAATGTCTTACTTGACATAATTATTCTTTAAAAAAGAAGGAAAGTAACATAAGGTATCTATACAATGACTCATTCTTTTCTGCTTTGTTCATTATTTGGCTTTAAGATTTCTACAAGTCCAGACTGGCCCTGTTAGGGTTTCAGTATAAACTCGGGGAATCTGTATGGATCCTGTATTCATCACACCAAAAATCCGCCCTTCTCCCAAGAAGCTAGTATCTCTCATTTTATGGTCAAGGTGAGTCTCGTAATTTACCATATTCTCCTTATTGCTTTGGCTGCTGGGAAAAATAGATCTTTATTTATGAGCTAACTCTAGCGGCTGTGAAAGACATTACAACATCCATTTGCCCTACGCTAGCCTGGGTGCAGTTTGCTGTGCAAAATTTATTTTCCCTTTGATCTAATGTCTTTATCTTTTTTATGTGTGTTTTTTCTCCTAACTACTGGCCACATGACCTTGGGAAAGTAACTTTCCTTTTTGGGTTCTCATGTTTATAAAGCTACAATAATTACTTATATTTTAGAGTTAAACAATCTGTGTGTGTGTGTGTGTGAGAGAGAGAGAGAGAGAGCGAGAGGGAGAGAGAGGTGTGAACATTGGGTACCAGTGGGGCTCAATAAATATGGGCTTTCATCATCACCATCACCTTGACAACACAATTTTGCAAGCTACCTGAAGCAATCAGATGGGATGCAGTTTAAGTTAGTGATGCCATGTACTTAATAAGCATTGAATAAGAATGGAGCACACAAAGCTGGGCATGGATTTCCAGAAGAAAGACATGTTGTGATCCCTATAGTGCTCTGAATGAGACAGATGAATAGATAAATAATTCAATGAATCCATATAGGAGGATGTAGAAGGGGCTGTGAGAAGACAGGAAAATCCCATCACGGATTGGTGGAAAGTGCATGGTGACATGTATGGAAACATGGATGAATACCATGACCCTCGCCAGGTAGCATGAGATAATGACTGCCCAGCAGCTGAGCAAAACATACATATAATTGGTCCAAGCCGTCAGCCCAGCAAAGAAAAATCTCAGGGTCAAGGGTCAAGAACCCCAAACCTTTACTAAGCATTTTACTACAGGCCAGGAGGTGTGTTCACAGTTTTATACAGATTATATAAAACGAATTCATTTCATCTTTAGGGTAACATGATTATCAGAAAGTTAAAGATGAAGACTGTGATAGAGAAAAAAAGAATTCAGGGAACATACCCAAAGCCAGACAGCTGGACCCCCAAATATGTGGCCCCGGGGCCCTAGCCTGAAACCTCTGGGCCCTCTTGCTCTTGTTCTTTGAGTAGTCATGCTTCCCATGGGCTGCCCCCCATGCATCCGGATCGAGGGAAATGCCCTTCTCGCCAAAGTCTCGGTTTCCCTGGCAGTGATGGTGGCCCTCTTCTCTGAGGGGTTCAGAGCTCTGCAGCCATGATGCTTGTTTCTCTCTGGAACCTGAAGCTCCAGCAAGGCAGGTGGTCCACTGGCCTGTGAGTGCCATTTCTCCAAGAATCAGGAAACGCCCACCTTGGGCTCCTGGGCTGCTGAGACACCGCCGTGATTAGTTAGTTCCTCGCTGTTCCCCCCTCAAACCCAGGCCAGGCTGGACCGTGAGAACTGGGTGGAGTGGGACTAGCCGGCTTTTGATAAAGTCTTAGTAATTCCAAACTGTGTTAACGGTCTGAAGGAGCACACGTTTTGAGGATGGTGTGGTGGGTGTGGCTGTCACCCGATGGTGACACAGCCTGTGTGGTTCCCTCTTTCAGAGACTCCCAGAGCCTGGAACTCCACCCCCAGGGCACTCGCTCAGCATGACCCTGCCTCCAACACTTCTTCATTTCTGCCTCTTCATCTTCTTTGAAACATACTTCATTCACGCTTTGCAGAAAAGTACTTGGAAAGGTCAGTTCACCCTATAGTGTGAAGGCTGGCCCCTAAACAGCTCTGTTTTGAAAGAGAATAGTGAAAGCTTCTGTCCTGTGCTTCCGTCACTCACTCCTTTTGACGCTGAGCCCGTTGCATTGCCACAATCTCTCTCTCCACGTTCCTGCCATGGACATTTGGGCTGTTTCCAGTCATCAGCCCTTACAGATAAACAGCTCTGCGCTTTACATGTTTGTGTTTCAACAGATTTTTTAAGAAAGAAGGAAATAGGTCAGACCAGGCATCCTTGTCTAAGTAGCCCTGGCCAGGAGACCGTCACCCACCTCTTCCATCCTGCCCACACCTTGGCCGTGTACTCGGGGCCTTCTTAAGGTCCAATTAGGTCTGCCTTTTCCCTTGACTCTAGGACATTAGCCCTTGGTCTCAGTCTCAGACCGGCCTCTTCCCCAGAACCAGCCCCCTTTGAAGCAGAGCAAAGGAGCAACCAGTACTTAGAGCCAAAGGAGGTGGATTAACCACGATCATGCATAATTGATGCGGGGTTTTTGTGCAGCCCTGAAAACAGGCCAAGGCATATTTTAGAAAGTAAATCAGACTGGACGGATTGGAAGTGCCGGTTGGCACTGTCTGCTTCCCTGAAAGCTGGCCTGGTCGTTCTTCAGCCAGTCTGACTCAGTTTCCTTTCCCGGATTTCCAGGCGTCTCCAGCCTTCCTTGCGCCAGAGAGATGGCTTGCTCTCTTCTTCGGAGGTGCTGCTTTGCCCTCACAGGGGAGCAGGGCTGAGTCTCACTGCGAAATGCTTCGAGAGATCTGAAGCACTGGTTCTGCCAAAACAACAGCGGAAGTGGAGCCTCAGCGCCCTAGCTGGCCCGCGCAAACAGGGCTGTACACCTTTAAGAAGCAAAAATTAATGCAAAGCTTATTACAGTCCCGGTGGTTGCTAACGCTCTCTCTCTGCCACTGCCCAAGTGTCTGAATTTCAGCTTCAGATGAGTGTGGCCTGTTGGGATTCGAGCTGCCAGTTTAATTAGTGTTCAGTAATTTCAATAATGAGTGACAATTCATCGGGGCTTTTAGGTTGGTCTTCTGTTCAGAAGCAAATCAATAATCCACAGTTTTTCCCCTTCTTTAAAGACAAGAAAGTGGCATGTGAGTTACATCAGATGAGAGAAAATAAATGAGGAGACGCTCCAGTCCCTCAGTAACTTGAGAGGCAATTGGCTTTAATGGCGTGGGCAGCCTCTCGGTTTGTTGATGTTATTGGAGGAACAGAAAGGTCATTAGTAGCTGAAAAGAGGCTCTCCGAGTCTCACAGTAAACAGCTTGCCCTGGCAGTAACCATAGTGATCTGGGTAAATGAACACAGGTATACGGATTACTACTGTATTCCCCAGGCTGCCTGTATTATTGCCTCGGAAGATATAAAAACAATTGAGGCTAATTGTATGAGAGTGAGTTTATTACAAACATAAATGGAAAGGAAAAGAGAAAACCAGACATGTTCTTTCAAAGGGTCCCCCCACCTTGCCTGGCGCCTCCATCTGCACCTCTGATCTGCGTTTCCGAGGGCGTCTGATCTGTGCGGCTGTGGCGAGACGGTCCTCGGAAAGACCCCCGTGCCTGGAGACGAGGTGTTGCTGGAAATCGGGGCTCCTGTGGGTTGGGCGGCCTGGCTGTGAGTGGGCTGTCATCACGCTCCGAAGTGCAATCAGGACTGAGCAATTACTTTTTTACCGCTGGTGGCTGCGCCGCACCGAGATGCTTCAAAGCCAAGGAAAGGCATTTATCTCAGCTAAGACCTGGGGTGGCACGCCTTTGCCCAGCCAGTGGCTGAGAAGTTACCTGCAGTACGGAGGTACCCTGCCAGTCTGCTGGAGCCACAGCTTTTTTGTCAACTTGCCTGCTCTCTTTTGTTACAGCTACAAAGCCTCCGTCTTCATAAGGTGTTGTGATTTGCAGTATACAAACCCATTAAAAAAAACACAAATGAAATCCCCAGCTGGGAAGGTCAAGTCTAATGAGGTGGGCTGTTGTGAGCACTGGTAGCTCACAGCATCCCCCGTGTCGGCCAGAGGTGCTACAAGTGAACAGCTGCTTATAATTATCATCATCTGACACTTTTCATCCACCTCAGGTGCTATTTTTTTTTTCTCACCAGAGAAGAGATTAATTGTATATCAACTGATATACATAAAAAAGGGTTTGATAGAAGGCTTAATAAAGTGACATTAAATAGGCAATCCCACTGAAATTCTAATGTGTATATTCTTAATTAAATTCCCTTGTACTGTACAGTAATTCAGGTGCATTCTACTTCCTTCGGCACCCACCGAATGGAGAGCCCGGGACGACGGGGGGAAAGGAACACAGATGTGCCAGGGGATCACACGTGCCTCTCTTCACACCCTGCCTGCACAGAAGACTGGAAAGGAAAAGTGGACAAAGCGACTCCAACGTGGTAGCCACATGCTTATTGGGATGTGTGTACACACAGACTTGGACCCAGCGTTCTCATGCTGAAGAATCCATTCCTGCCACTTAGAACTGATGTAATTTCCCTGACCTGGGCGAGAAGGCCTAGCCACATGAACCCAGAGATGTTATTAAAAGAATAGAAGGAGAAAGAGAAGGACAAGGAAAAGAGGAAGACAAAGAAATGAAAGAGGGAAAAGGAGACGAAGAAGCCTGTGAAGGAGGAAAAACAGAAGGC
Source organism: Bubalus bubalis (assembly GCF_019923935.1). Lineage (NCBI taxonomy): Eukaryota > Metazoa > Chordata > Mammalia > Artiodactyla > Bovidae > Bubalus > Bubalus bubalis. Next base: position 48,132,279 of record NC_059179.1, on the reverse strand, counting down.
ACGCTCACGCAGCCCTGATTCACTCTGGAGAGTAGCCGTTGAGCCAGAGAAGAATAAATATGTGTTTAAAACCAACATGTAGAGGTAATGATGCGCTTGTAATTCATTAACTGCCTTGCAGTGAGTCCTGGAAACGCACTTGGCTCAGCTCTAGAACAGCTGCACGGAGAACCAGCACCTCGGCAAGCCTCTCACACTGCCTGATGCTGCCGCATTGGGGAAATTTCCTTATGGGCCTGAGAGTAACTCAGGCTACAGGAGCAAGAAGAAAGAAAGAAACAAAGACTGAATGCTTCGCTTCAGTCGTGTCTGACACTCAGCTACCCTATGGACTGTAGTCTCCAGGCTCCTCTGTCCGTGAGATTCTGCAGGCTAGAATACTGGCGTTGGTTGCCATTTCCTACTCCAGGGGATCTTCCCAACCCAGGGATTGAACCCACATCTCTTGCATCTCTTGCATTGGCAGGAGGGTTCTTTACAGCCAGTGCCAGGAGAAAAGAGAGCATTAAAAATGAGGCAGGTGAGGTGAAGTGCTTTTGTCCAAGACACGTGCTTGAGAATAACCGTAGGATTGATAAAGACAGAAGTTACTGCTGAGTTGTCCAGAAAACAGCATGGTATTTGATCATAGGCAGGTTTATGATCTCATGTGAAAAGAAGTATGTCACAGCTCCAAACTAAATATACTGAGTCATGTGTTGCCCTGTGGAGGGTTGAGGTGAATCTTCCAGCTGTCGAAAAGAGCAGGACTGCAGGGCTGGCCAGAGTACCTGTGGGGGGCAAGGAGACCCTCTCTCACAGCTTCTGAACCCACTGGCTTCCTGGCCTGACAGTACAACCCAGCAGCTGAAGAACATTCTAGAACCCTTGGCATCCACGCTGTCCTAAATAGCACTGTCATGAAGAGCACTGGCTTTGAAGTGGGAGGGCCAGTCTACAGCGGGCTCTGCCATGTAGAAGCTGAGTGGCCACAGGCAAGATGCTAGACCTCTCTGGGCCACAGATATCGTCTCCACAGGTGGTACCACCCACCTTACAGGATGGCTCATTCCCTTGTGTATCCCTGCACCATGTCTGGTGCTTCCTGGTGTACTGGGGGTGGCACAACAACTTCCTGCTCTCACGGGGCTCACGTTGTACCTGCTGATGAAAAAAAAAAAAAAAAAGACAGATATGATCTTGTCTGAGAGCCGTGAGAGCTGTGGAAGAACAGAGTATTTCTAGAGAAGAGTTCAGTTAAGTCACTCAGTCATGTCTGACTCTTTGAGACCCCATGGACTGCAGCATGCCAGGCTTCCCTATCCATCATCAACTCCCAGAGCTTGCTGAAACTCATGTCCATTGAGTCGATGATGCCATCCAAACATCTCATCCCCTGTCCTTCCCTTCTTCTCCTGCCCTCAATCTTTCCCAGCATCAGGATCTTTTCAAATGAGTCAGTTCTTTGCATCAGGTGGTCAAAGTATTGGAGTTTCAGCTTCAGCATCTGTCCTTCTAACAAATATTCAGGACTGATCTCCTTTAGAATGGACTGGTTGGATCTCCTTGCAGTCCAAGGGACTCTCAAGAGTCTTCTCCAACACCATAGTTCAAAAGCATCAATTCTTCAGCACTTAGCTTTCTTCACAGTCCAGCTCTCACATCCATACATGACTATTGGAAAAACCATAGCTTTGACTAGATGGACCTTTGTAATTTTTTTATTTTTTTTATTTTTTAACTTTACAATATTGTATTGGTTTTGTATGCTGTATAGGTTGGTCAAAGATTTTCTTTCAAGAAGCAAGCATCTTTTAATTTCATGGCTGCATTCACCATCTGCAGTGATTTTGGAACCCAAGAAAATCAAGTCTGTCACTGTTTCCATTGTTTCTCCACCTATTTGCCATGAAGAGATGGGACCAGCTGCCATGATCTTAGCTTTCTGAATGTTGAGTTTTAAGCCAGCTTTTTCACTCAGAGAAGGGTGGCCGTGGGTGATTCCCAGGAAGGGTGTCTCTGGCCACACTGGAGGGACTCAGCCTGGCAAAGGCGATAGAAGGACATTCTGGATCCAGGGAAACTTGGGGTTGCGGGGGCAGAAGTGACTTTGGCTTGCAGGCAAGGCCTGGCAGTGTGACAAATGGAAGCAGTGGGTCACGGTCAGATGGGCCCTTGATTTTGATGAGTGACCCCTGGAGAGCCCCTAGCAGAGAACTATGTGCCCGGCTGTACATCTCTGCAAGAGCCCTGGGTGTGGTGCTGCGCAGTGGATGTGCAGCCTAGGAAACAAAGCTGACCTGACTTCCAGCTCTGGCTGCAGAATGAAAAGGCAGGGCCTGACCAGGGACATGTATGGAAAGAAAACTGAGACAGAGCTGCAGAGAGCATGTGGCCTGGGTCCTGGGGACGAAGAGAAGCAAATCCGGGGGAGGAACAGGTTGGAGGCACCAGAAGTTCAGCCCGAGACACTGACTAGACCGCCAAGGGCCGGGGCCAAGTGGAGAGTTAGGAGGGCAGAGCCAGATGCTGAGGTGCTCTTGCTTGTGTGCTCGGTTACTCAGTCACGTCTGACTCTTTGTGACCCTGTGGACTGTAGCCTGCCAGGCTCCTCTGTCCATGGGATTCTCCAGGCAAGGATACTGGAGTGGGTAGCCATTTCCTCCTCCAGGGGATCTTCCTGACCCAGGGATGTAACTCATGTCTCCTGCACTGGCAGGCTGATTCTTTACCACTAGCGCCACCCAGAAACCCCTTTATTCCTCATAGCAGAATCTAAAGTTAAAGTGATCATAAGAATTCAAAGATCTAACCCATTATCTACTTATTTCACTCTGTGGAGGGGAATGGCTGGTGATGGCTCAGCTGACAGGAAGGAGGAGATTGCACCTCCTGGCACAAGAGCTCCAGTGGGGACGCTAAGTGACAAGTCCTGGAACTCAGGAAGAATTGCAGGCAGGCCAACAGGTGTGATGGGCCTTCCCTGCTGTGAGGATGAAAGTCACGTCCATTGGGGCGACCAGTTCATCCACAATTAGGTCTTTGTTGAGCAGGGCTCAGCCTGATGATGCTTCTCACAGAACGAGCTGCCCTTCTAGGCTGGCTGCCTTGCTCTTTTGTGCCCAGCTCCTTGTCTCAGCAGGATGTGACAGCATCTGCTGACCTTCTGGCAAGCTCACCCATCATGTTATCCTGTGAAGCAGAAACACAGACTCTGACAGGGAACAGGGCAGAGCGCTCAGATGGACTGACTCAGCAAAGCTGGGTACTGGTGCCCACGGGCAACAGGCATCCATTGTGTGTGAGGAACAGAAACACAGTGGGTATGAGGAACAGGCACCACAATGTGTGAGAAATAGGAATCAACTGTGTATGAGGAACAAGCACCCACTGTGTGGGAGGGACAGGTACCCACTGTGTGTGAAGAACAGACACTGACTGTGTGTGAGGACAGGTACCCACTGTGTGTGAAGAACAGACACTGACTGTGTGTGAGGACAGGTACCCACTGGGTGTAAGGAACAGGTACCCACTGTATGTGAGGAACAGGCACACACAATGTGGGTGTGAATAGGAACCCACTGAGTGTGAGGAACAGGTACCCACTGGGTGTGAGGAATAGGCACCCACTGTGTATGAGAAACAAGTACCCACTGGGTGTGAGGAACAGGCACCCACTGTGTATGAGGAACAGGTACCCCCTGAGTGTAAGGAACAGGTACCCACTGGGTGTGAAGAACAGGCACCCACTGTGTATGAGGAACAAGTACCCACTGGGTGTGAGAAACAGGTACCCACTGTGGTAAGGAACAGGAACTCATTGGGTGTGAGGAACAGGCACCCACAATGTGCAAGAACAGGAACTCACAATGTGTGAGGAACAGGTACCCACTGAGTGTGAAGAACAGGAACCCACTGTGTGTGAGGAACAGGTACTCACTGGGTGTGAGGAACAGGCACCCACAATGTGTGAGAACAGGAACTCACAATGTGTGAGGAACAGGTACCCACTGAGTGTGAGGAACAGTAACCCACTGTGTGTGAGGGACAGGCACCCACTGTGTGTGAAGAACAGGAACCCACTGTGTGTGAGGAACAGGTACCCACTGAATGTGAGGAATAGGAACCCACTGGGTGTGAGGAACAGGTACCCGCTGTGTGTGAGGGACAGGAACCCGCTGTGTGTGGGGAACAGGTACCCGCTATGTGTGAAGAACAGGAACTCACTGTGTGTGAGGAACAGGAACTCACTGGGTGTGAGGAACAAGCACCCATAATATATGAGAACAGGAACCCAAAATGTGTGAACAACAGGTACCCAGAGTGTGAGGAACAGGTACCCACTGTGTGTGAGGAACAAGAACTCACTGTGTGTGAGGAACAGGAACCCACTGGGTGTGAGGAACAGGTACCCACTGTGTGTGAGGAACAGGAACCCACAGTGTGTGAGGAACAGAAACCTACTGTGTGTGAGGAACAGGTACCCATTGTGTGTGAGGAACAGGCACCCACAATGTGTGAGAACAGGAACCCAGAGTGTGAGAAACAGGTACCCACTGGGTATGAGGAACAGGCACCCACTGGGTGTGAGGAACAGGTACCCACTGGGTGTGAGGAACAGAAACCCACCGTGTGTGAGGAACAGGCACCCACAATGTGTGAGGAATAGGAACCCACTGAATGTGAGGAAGGGGTATCCACTGGGTGTGAGAAACAGGTACCCACTGTGTGAGGAACAGGAACCCACTGGGTGTGAAGAACAGGAACCCACTGTGTGTGAGGAACAGGTACCCACTGAATGTGAGGAACAAGAACCCACTGGGTGTGAGGAACAGGTGTCCACTGAGTGTGAGGAACAGGTACCCACTGTGTGTGAGGAAGAGGTACCCGCTGCGTGTGAGGAACAGGAACCCACTGGGTGTGAGGAACAGGAAACCACTGGTTGTGAGGCCCTGGACCTCAGGGAACCTAACTGATGGCAAAGAGCTGAATGTGGGAGACTTCATGTTCCCTGTCAGCCATGGCTTCTGGACACCCCTGATTAGAGAATACTTCCCTTTTCACAGAGGCCTTTTTCTAGAAGAAAATTTCCCAGAAGTAATGCCTGTAAGTCAGAACCTGCCCCAGGCCTTCAGGACCACGAAGAGACTGGGCTTTGCCAAGCTGCTCTTCAGTTCTCTGGGCTCTGACTTGCTTGTCCTAAAGTAATGGTCTGCCATGTGGTGGCCACCATGTAAACCCCTCTCTGGAGACCCTCTTGCCCCACAATCTGATCTTCTGTATGATGTCCTGGGTTTTGGGCTGCAGGAACTCAGCCCAGAGACATCCAAGGAAGCCCACAGTGTTCACCTTTCGAGGCTGGGAGGAGGAGATGGGCTAGCCATGGAGGACTGAGCTGAGGGAAGAAACAGGAGGAAAAGGAGGCAGAGGAGGAGGAAGAGGAGGAAAAGGAGAAGGAGGGAGAGGAAGCAGGGAAGGGGGAGGAAGTGGGGGGAAAGGGTGGGGAACAGGAGGGGCAGACAGTGGGCAGCCATTCTCACAGGACGTCTCTGTGGGCAGTCTCCACAGAGCTCCAGGCCGCCATCAGAAGGAAGCAATGAGACCAGTCTTTGAGTTTTTGCCCTTCAGGGTCAGGTTGGGAGGCAGGACCGGGTGGTGGCCACAGCTGGGAGGGAGGGCAGAAGTCGTGCAGGCAGTTAGAAAACTGTCACTTTAAAATATGAGGTCACCCCACTCAGGCTTCCAGGCAGGGCTGGACCCCTGCTGCTGAGGAAGGGGCCGGTGGAAAGGAAAACCTGCGAGCCACCCGAAGTCATGTGGCGAGCCAGCGCTTGGGGAACTTAATGCTTGCAGTGCTTGGGGAACTTCATGTTTTTCAAAAAGAAGATGAATAGAAGTTCCCAGCCACGTTCAAGGTCACGCTGATGGTGAGTGGGTAGATATGAACATATATGGACCTGCACAGACATATCCCTGAGATTTCACCTGACGCCCACACCCCAAATCGTCCCTGTTAGCTTAGAAAGATGAAACAATCCCACTTCTTCCAAACTTGAAGCTGGATGGTGACTTTGGAGAAACTCGCAAAGCCCCTCACGGGCCGAGTCACCCCTGTATAAACAGCCACAAGTGAGGTCAAATGATTAAATTTCATGACCTGAGTTGCATTGAAATCACGTGTGTGGCTTTTAAAACCCAGTAGTTGGTGGGTTTTTTTTTTAATATCTGCCAAACAGAACAATGAGACCCTTTTAAATCCCCCAGTGAGCAACTATTAAAACCACAATTTACAACTGTGCGTATCATCTAACGTGTTAACCAGGTGTTCTCGTGTTATTGTTTGAAATTCTACCTTGGTTTAAATCAAATGAAGAAAAGCCAAAAGTCCAATTAAAACCCCACATTGCTTCTTTATCGAGGGAAAGTGAAAGACATTTGTTACAGATTTAATGGCAGAAATCTCATAAAATGCTAGACCATCCTTTTTTCTTCCCAGTTTATTTCTTGTGAGATTCTCACGGCTTACTGGCATTTCCTGTTCCTAACTGAAGGGGAAGGGGAGGGAGAGAGCGAGAATAAATCTAGGAATTTCTGGCTTAAGTTTAGTAGCATCCTGGACACTCTAGCTGCATTTGACAATTGAGTGTTGTCATGGGATATTAAAATCGTGCAGTGGGCCCATTTAGGTGATTATTTCATAGGCTGTCCCTTAATAAGTTCCATGCCTCTCTGGATCCTCGTTGCCAACATGTGTCCACTGTATTTAATAGTTCAGTGACAACAAATTTATGTTGCTAAGCTCCAAAAAAGTAAACCCAACCCAAATGCCTCCCTCAACGGCAGACATGGACCAAGGTAACATGGAATTCAGTTGTCTTCGTTGAACTATAATTATTTCCAGACTTAAACTGCCTGTCTTTGTCTTTGGCCATTTTCCCCATTCCATTCCGACCCTCCCAGGCTGCTGCTCCTCTGCCTTTGCGGTTCTCTCCTGAGAGTGTGTTGACACCTCCTCTCCCATCCCTGAATCCTTGCAGACTTGCTGTTCCTCCACCTTGCCTTCACTCCCTGTTCACTTCGCCTTTCTTAGAACTGGCAGAGCTTTCCTCCCATCAGGGAAACTCACCTGGTTGTGTTGGACCGCCTTCCTGTTCCCGGGGATGAAAATGAGATGAAAGGATTTTCCATGGCTTTAGCTGCGCTATAATAAATAGGATGATCTGATAAATTGGATCAATTTTTTTTCTTTTTTGCAGAAATCGTGAAACTGCAAAAAAAAAAAAAAAGTGTCAGTTACAGCACATCTGTTCTCCTTTACGCCTTATTTAAGAAAATAATTCTTGCCAGATTTTTACCCACCCATAATAATTACACCATTTTTACAGATGTGGTTTTTAACAGCTTCATTTTGGCCCCAAATCTTTTATATAATTTGCAATGAATTTGCTTCTTGGCTTGCACTTCGTTACAATCGGGCCATAAAGAGACGAAGGTACAGGAACTCGTTCCCAGAGCTACAGCTTTCAGTGATGTTTTCATAAACCAAACGGCAAAGGTAGAAATGACCACTGTCATCACTGCTGTGATTATTATTATTATCACTAGTAGTAATTGTTCTATCACTCTTACAAGTTTTGCACTCGAGTATTTAACTTGGCAGTCATCCTGGGATTGCTTTTCTTTATTCCTAATTATCTACTCCCTTTTTGGGTTCCAGCCCAGAGTGAGGTTGTTTGTGCAAGTCCCTTGACACAGGTGAGGGTGGCAGGGCTTTCCACACTACGTGCATCCACCAGCCCCCACCGTGGGTGCTGTCAGGGGCCTCACCCCACCCTGGCCTTGATGAGCTCCCGGGACCCTGGGGAATGAAGCAGACAGCAGAGGATGAGGCAAAGTGCAGTGGATCAAGACAAGAATCAAACACAAAGCCAGCTAAGAACTAAAGGAGTGATGGTTGCCAAGGGGGAAGGGATTGGGGGACGAATGGATTAGCAGATTTGGGATTAGCAGGTGTGTTTGTATATGCAATAGATAAACAGCAAGGTCCTACTGTGTAGCACAGAAAACTTAATTCAATATCCTATGATAAACCATAATGGAAAAGAATATATAAAAGAATGTATATATATGTGTGAATAAATCACTATGCTATATAACAGAAATTAACACAGGATTGTAAATCATCTATACTTCAATTACAAAAACAGAACTAATGGAGTCAGGCAAAGGAAGGGATGGTGTGGAAATGCTGAGAACACCAGGGAAGGGCTCCACGAATGATGACAGATTGTTGTTCAGTCGTTCAGTTGTGTCTGCCTCTTTGTGACCCCACGGATTGCAGCACACCAGGCTTGTCTGTCCTTCATTATCCCCTGGAGCTTGCTCAAACTCACGTCCATCGAGTCAGTGATGCCATCCAACCATCTTGTCCTCTGTCATCCCCCTCTCCTCCCACCCTCAATCTTTCCCAGAATCAGGTCTTGTCTAATGAGTTGGCCACATCAGGTGGCCAAAGTATTAGAGCTTCAGCTTCAGCATCAGTCCTTCCAGTGAATATTCAGAGTTGATATCCTTTAGGATTGACTGGTTTGATCTCCTTTCTATCTAAGGGACTCTCAAGAGTCTTCTCCAACAACATGGTTCAAAAACATCAATTCTTTGGCACTCAGCCTTCTTTATGGCCCAACTCTCACATCCATACATGACTACATTGACTACATGGACCTTTGTCAGCAAAGTGATGTCTCTTCTTTTTAATATGCTGTCTAGGTTTGTCATAGCTTTTCTTCAAGGAGGAAGTGTCTTTTAATTTCAATGCTGCGAGGATACCCTGGAAATAATCATTGTTAAAGGGAGCAAGCAATAGATGGTGTTTTGCATGAAGAGGGCTTGTGAACTGGCTGGGTCATTTTAGTGCTTGTGGCAAACTTGGGTGCCTGCTGTGATGGGGAGACAGGCTGAGTGAGGGCCCCTGCTGTGTGGAAGCCCAGGTGGCTGGCAGGCGTCCTGCTGTGGGCCCTATGGGGTTCAGGCAGATACTGGCCCTCCCGTGTGTTGCATCTTCTAAGAGCTTAGAATTGGAACCACAACCGTAACCCCTACAAGCTGTGCTCAGTGGCTCTACTCCCAAAATCCAGAGCCCACCCTGGACTGCATGACTTCCCTGCTAGCCTGGGGGTCACCTGAGGAAGAGACCAGGAGAAACAGGGAAGAGGCCTAAATGCAACAGGACCCCGTCTGGAGAGACATGCCTGCCATGCCAGACACACTCCCTTTCCCACAACCAGGAGATGGGTTCCTAAGGCACCCGTGCACTGGGGGCCTCATGGACCCAGAACGGGTAGGCTCTCCTGCTCTGACTAAATTTTAGTGTTTGTTTTTTGGTTTTTTTTTCCCCCCTTGTTTTCTGCTCTAGGTCTCCACAGGCATGTAAATTATTTATTTTCTTTAATTTCCACTAAAATTTTAAAACAAAAAATCATTCAAGTAAAGAAAATTCATTCTCAAGAAGGTTAGACTTTTCTGAACTGGGATATGTGGGAACAGGGGCACGACCCGGAAGGAAACAACCGGAAATGGCGTCTTTGACCCCGCCCCTTCCTTTAAACAGGCTTCTCCGGGCGGTTTCCGCAGCTGAGGACCCCGCCTCTCACACGAGAAATCGCGACGCGGCTGCTGAACTTCTTGATACCTCCTCTGGCTCCTTCTCTTGCCTCTCCCTCCAGCACGACAACCAAGGCCCTCCATTTTCTCAGAGGCGACCAGCTCCTGCTACCAAACCCAGCTCCATGCCTCTCCAGGCGGATGTTTAGAAATCAAGGCCTTAAGCCCCCCATTCCTAGACGTGGGCGAGCCTAGTAGCGGTGGCCCTTTCTGCCAGTTAGGAAAGAATCCCCGCGGGGACGTGACGAAGACCGCAGAAGTGCCCGGCGAGGCCCTCCACAGAGACGCGGGTGTGCCTGGCGGGGCGGCGGGCCAGGTCAGCCTCCGACCGCCTCGGCGCCCACAGAGGCCCGCGGTGGTGGGGCTGCCCCGAGGGCCGCCCTGCTGCCGCGGTCCCGCTCCTGCCCAGGAACCTTTCCTAGGGTCGCTGGGCCCCCGGGTCCGTTAGCAGCCGGCCCGGAGATGCGCAGCGACAGCATCAGGCCCACGTGGGCCGTGGTGGGGGCATCCTCGGCGGCAGAGCGCTCGGCTCGCTCTGGGCTGGGAGGACGCCCTCTCTTAATGAATTTAGATGATATTCAGCTGCCTCCGCTGTTTAATTCACTCGGCGGCCTGGGCGCAGGGCAGAGATGAGCAGAGGGAGCCCGAGTGACTCGCGACTCGGTGTCAGAGTGGCCCCGACAGCAGGCCCGGGAGCCCCCGGCCCGGCCACCGCCCCGCCCAGAGCTTGGGCAGGGCTGCGGGGTCCCCCGGGAGCCCCCGACGGAGCCCTGACAAGGCGGCCCAGCAGCGCGGGCTGGGGCTGTGCTGTGCCCTGCGCTGGGTGGTCTGGGGACTTTGCCGGCTTCCGAGCTCATTTGCCTGCAAACGCCCTCACCTTGTCAGCGCCAATAATTATCCAGTCGGCGCTACTCAGAGCTGCCATTCCTTAAGATTGGATTAGATTGAGGAGGCTGAGGCCCGCTCCTCTGTGCATTTTCCCAGTCAGTTAGCGTAATCACTGGGGGCCTCGGCGAGGCCTACAGCAGAGCTACACTAACTTCCTCTCCCTTCCTTATTACGGAGCTTAATAACAGCAGGCAGTGTATTAATATGTAAGAGATCAAGAGATTATTGATTAGAGTCACTTGCCTAATATCCCCTGTCCGTCATGTAGTTCAGCAGCCCTTTCATGATTTTTTGTGTCAGGCCATTTAAATATTCATGACCGAGTTGCTTTGTACCTCCACTGGCTGAATTTCTAATTAATCTGTCAAAAGAAATACAATGTGCCCGGAAGCCTTATTATGATAAGGGTCAGCTGAAACAGAGATGGCCTGGCGAGGCCTAAGGGGTAATTAATTATAACAATACAGTGTTTACCTTGTGTGGTACCTGCGGCCTAAATGAGCGCTAAATTAGGCTCAAACCACTCCAGTCTGCGTTTGAAGCCGCCTGATCTGCCAGACTAGATCATAATGACGGGAGGAGAGAGCGGAGAGCCGCGGCTATGTAACAACATAATCAGCAATTATAGCTGGGAAATGGGGAGAAGGGGGAATTTTATCTCATTAGAAAAGCCCAAGTAGAAAGTTTTTTTTTCTGTCACCAGCTCTTTTCTTTAGAATTCAAATGATTCCACTCTAAAGGTGAGGGATCTCAAATCTAATTCCAGTGCAGAGAGCTGGCCTAATTAGTGGTATACTTTGGCTAAAATATGAATGACATTTGCTCCAGCTTGCAGCGGCCTATTAATAGAGGGTGTCAGAGTGAGGCATTAAGTGTATCATTCTTCTGTCAATTTATTTCTGTCATTATTGTTTCTTTATTTCCTCTGCCACATTATGGTCACTAATTTCTTCTCACTTTTATGAGATTCTTAATGTGGGCCTTTAATGAACTCCAAAAACTCAACCACAACTCTGAAATTAAAATACTAGGCTCCTGTCAGGGTGGCGCGCCGGAGTAGAACTTGAATAGTATCATTCTTCTGTCAATTTATTTCTGTCATGATTTTTCTTTATACCCTGCCACATTATGCCCACTAGTTTAATTCCATTTTTATGTGACTTGTTAATGTGAATTTTAGGTGGCTTTTAATCACCTCCAAATTTGTAGAATATCACAATAAATCATAACTGTATCCCCTCTTATGACAATTTATTTCTGTCATTATTTTTTATTTCTCCTTCCTTATTACAACTCCGAGTTTCATCTCCTCCTCTGTGACCTTTACATTGTTGCATTTTAAAAAGAAGCACATAGAAAGTTTGCTCTTTCTTAGGAACTAACGGAGGGGAGCCATTTTATGAGGCCGAGGCTCTCCTCACACCCATGGCCACGGCGTGCTCTCTGGACTCCCCATCTGGCCATCAAGACGTGTGGATCTGAGGAGAGGAGCACTGACTGGGGATATAGGAAGGAAATGGAGGGACAAAGGGCAAAGCAAACGGGCTTAGACATGGACGGTGGCAGTGCCAATGAGTTGAGTTTTGAAAAAAATCGTTTATTTGATTCTTACAAAAGAAGTCCACTAGATTGTACAACTTGGGGAAGACGAAATCTCTCAAAGGAATGTGTTGTACTGTGGAAATCGATTCTAGTCTCAGTTTTATCTTTGAAAGCAGGTGCTGGCAGAGAGTGGCCTGTGGGCCAAATCTGACCTTGCTAACTTTTTTGTACAGCTCATGAGCTGAGAATGGGTTTTACATTTTTAAATGAGTATAACATAAAGCAAAAGAATGTTTTATGATTTTTGAAAATCACAGACAATTCAAGTCCCAGTGTCTATAAATAAGTTTTTACTAGAACACCATGGCAATGTGCTCAGGTAAGGTCTCTGGCGGCTTTCAGGTTAAAACAGCAGAATTGAGGAGGTAGGGCAGAGACCATATGATCCTGGAGTCTAAAATATTTACTCTCTTGCTCTTCACAAATAAAGTTTGTTGGCCCTATTTTAAAGAAATTAGTTAACAGTGCTAATATCTGTTGAGTTTGACAAAGACTTGGGCATAGCATTTGGAGAATAGAACTTTGCAGATTGGCTCAAACAAGCCAAACAGCAAGCATACCTGGGCTTCTATATCCATTTTCTGAGCTGCATTCTGAATAGTTCAACTCATATCTTGAGAAGGGCCTTCATTGTTTATAGCTTCAAAAAATAGTTGCAGTGTTTCAACTCTGCAACAGGGATTGTATCAAGATATCAGGCCCTTGAGATATGGAGGTGTTGAAGACACAGCCCTTGTCCTCAATGATTGGATTCTCCTCCACTGCAGGGAACAGTCATGTGAATCCTTCAAGTGGAAGAATTCCAGACAGCCCTTATTAATATGAGTTGTTACAGTGTTTAGGAGGGAACGTCATAGACTGAAACTGACCAATGATTCACCCTAACAAAACACACTGGACATGTGACAGAATCTGGACATTTACTCAGCAGCGGGGATTTGAGAGTGCGTCACTTAAAACATTCCCTGCCTGCAAGGAACTCCCATCCTCACCTCTCACCGCCAATGCACCTGCATATGCCGTTTCCAACATTGCTTTCAATTCTTATATTACCTCCAAGAATGGGAGGAATTAAGTTTAAAACCTGACTCCAGTACCTCCCAGCCCTCTCTAGCCATGGAACTCACGGCTTTCTAAGCTCAACTTCTACTTTCCAAAACAAAGGTCAGTGGCTTCGCTTGTCTGTGGGAACCAGCTCACACTCTGAATGCAAGTAGACCCACCACAGGCAGACCCCACAGAGCTGAGGCGCTTCCCGCTGCAGTCCTTGGAGGAAACTGCTCGCTGCTTCTCCACTCTAAGCTGACTGGTGACTTGCTGCCCCTGGGTTACTCAATCCCCAAAGCATCTCCTCTTCCTCCAGGGTGTTATCTCCAAAAGTTGTGACTGCTCCAGAGAGTTCTCATTTTCTCACCCAGAAACCAAGACATGAGTCCTCTGGCTGCCTTGCAGTCAGCCTGCCCTGACACGCGTGTGCTCACTGTCTTCAACACTAGCCCGTTATCGCTCTCCTTCTCCAACTCAGGACGATTGTATGTGATCTCTCCTCCCTGATAGTCAAAGTCATACATTTACTTTGTTGGAAAATACAAAAAAAATTATCGAGAAGAATAAGCACCCATAATCCCACCATCTAGAAGTACAGTGTTAATTCCATCTTAGTTCTTTCCATGCTTTTCTTTATTCATAATTGATATCTATGAGATGATATTTAGACATTTTAAGTTACATAGTTAAATTGTATTAGACATCTTCCTACAATACAATTTTCCACTACGTGTTTTTCAAAAAGCTGTATTATAACCATTGGATTAAAAGAAAACTCATCACCGATATGATGGCAACATCGCCAACATGAAAGAACATCTGGGAGATAGGCCACTTTACATCACACTTAATGGAGAAAGACTGAAAAAAAAGAAAGTGTTGTTCAGTCATGTCTGACTCTTTGTAAACCTATGGGCTGTAGCCCACCAGGTTCCTCTGTTTGTGGAATTCTCCAAGTAAGAATACTGGAATGGGGAGCCATTCCCTTCTCCAGGGCATCTTCCCAACCCAGGGATTGAGCCCAGGTCTCCTGCCTTGCAGGCAGATTCTTTACCATCTGAGCCACCTGGGAAGCCAGAAAGACTGAAAGCTTTCCCCTAGGGTCAAGAACAAGGTAAAGAAATCCTCTCTTCCAACTGTTAGTCAACATTTTGCTGGAAGTTCTAGCCTGGGCAATCAGGAAAAAAAAAAGAGAAGATATCCAAGATCAAAAAGGAAAAAGTAAACCTATCTCTATTTTCAGATGGCATGATCTCCTGTATACAGAGAATCTTAAGGAGAGAAAATAATAGAGCTATAAAATGAGTTCATCAAAATTGCAGGATGCAATACTGATATAAAATATCAAGTATGTCTATATAATAGTGATGAACAACCCAGAAGCAAGATTAAGAAAATGATTTCATTTACAGTAGCATCAAAAAGAAATAAAATACTTAGTAAATTTAACAAGATAAATAGAAATACACTGGAAACTATAAAAAAATACTCAAAAACATGAATAAAGACCTAAATAAATGAAAGACACCCCATGTTGGTGGATTGGAAGTCTTCATATTTAAAAGACAACATTCCCCATGGTGATTTACGGAACCAATCTGATCTCTATCAAAATCCCACATAGCACTTTTTATAGAAACTGAAAGACTGATCCTAAATTCACATAGAAATGCAAGGGGCTCAGAATAGCCAAAACAACTTTGAGGAAAAAGCACAAATTTAGAGGATGTACACACCCTGCTTTCACAACAATATACACACTCAGTAATTAAGAGTGTGTGGTACTAGTGTAAAGACAGACAAATAGATCAACAGAATAGAATCAGGAATCCTTGAATTTATGGCCAAATGACTCTTGACAAATGCCAAGACATTTCAATGGAGAAAGAATAGTCTTTTCAACAAACGGTGCTCCAAATAGATTTCTATGTGCAAAGAATGAAGTGTGACCCTCTATCCCACATCAAATATAAAACAATTATCTCAAATGGATCAAATACCTAAATGTAAGAGCCAAAAAAAACAAAACAAAACCATTTTTTAGAAGGAAACATAGGTATAAATCTCTGTGACCCAGAATTAGGCAATGGTTTCTTAGGTATGACACCCAAACGTAAGTAAACAAAGAAAAAGTACATAACTTTGACTTTTTTGAAACGAAAAACTTTTAGGCTTCACAGGACACTATCAAAAATGTGAAATGATAGCACATGGAATGGGAGAAAACACTGGCAAATTATTATAAGGGTGGAGTATCCAGAATATAAAAAGAATTTTACAACCCAACAATCAAAATGCAAATAGCCCAATTTTAAATTATGCAAAGGATTTGAATAGATATTTCTCTAAAGAATATATAAAAATGGCCAAACAGAACATAAACAGATGCTCGACATCATTAGTCATTAAGGAAATGCAAATCAAAACTATTTCATAGCAACTAGGATGGTTAAAATAGAAAAGAGGAAAAAAAAAAAACAAAAAAAACAAGACTTCCCAGGCGGTCCAGTGGTTAGGACCCCGCACTTTGAAAACAGGGGGCATGGGGTCAATCCCTGGTCAGGTCACTGGGATCCCATGTGCCGTGTAGCACAGCCAAAAATGTAAAAACAAAAATCTAAAAAGAGCAAAAACTGAACAAGTGTTGGTCGGAGTGCGGAGAACTAGAACACTTGTACTTTGCTGGTTGGAATGTAAAATGGTAACAGCTACTCTGGAGAAACCTGGAAGTCCCTCATGTGACTCAGAAATCCTATTCTGAGGCATTTAACTAGGAGAACTGTGTGTATACACACGCGCAGTTTATAAAATGTTCATAGCAGCATTATTCTTAATAGCCAAAAAGCAGAAACAGCACAAGGTTCACCAACAGCCCAGTGGACAAACCTAATGCAACTTGTTCAGCCACGTAAAGGAATGGAGTGCCGATGCCTGCTACAACATGGCTGAGCCTTGAAGACACGCCGAGTGAGGAGACCAGAGACAAAAGACCACGTGCTGTGTGAGTCCATTTATTTGAAGTGTCCAGAATAGGCACGGCCTTGAAGGTAGAAAGTAGGTTAATGGTTGTTGGTGGAGGATAAAATAGTGACTGCCTGCTAAGGGTGCAGAGTTGCTGAGAGAGTGGTGAAAATATTCTGGAATTAGAAGTGTTGGCTGCATAAACTTGTGAATATATACAAACCATTGAATTTTATGCTGTAAAATTGTGAATTTTATGATATATGAATTATATCTTTAAAAAAACCCCTGTATTAGAGAATTAAATGGTATTGATTGTTCTCTGATCATTGGACATGGCTATCCACCTCTTCTACCCCACAACTGAAGCATCTTTTCTTACCATTCGCTCCTGAGATGACTGTTTTTCCACGGGACCACCTCTCCGGGGGTTCCCCTGTGTCTCAGGGTCTCTCAGTCCAGTTCCTCTTCTGGGGCTCCCCTGAGAGTCTTCCACACCTCCACCCCAACACGCACATAGTTTCTCTCGTAGGATACAGATCCATGTGGGTCTGTTCCTGCACCGTGCTGTCCGTAATGCCTGGGAACCTGTACACACCTTCCTGGTGTCTGCAGATCGTCCCTGAGTGGAGGGGTACCAGCCACCTCTTGTTCCTCCTCTCCAGATGCTGGGCCAGGCTGAGGGCTCTGAACTCAGCAGGGACAGGCCCTTAAGAGGGCAGGCTGGGAGGGCAGACCCCACTGGTCCCAAGCAATGTGGAAACAGGGCCATTCTGGGGACTTCCACTCTGTTTCCTGCGTCCTTCTTGCTCTCGTCTGGACACTGCAGTGACTGTGTACACGTGTAACTATATATATATATATGTGTGTGTGTATAAGTGTGCACACATACATACATACATATATACAAACACAAACACACATACACATTTATATGCATATATACATTTATTTACCTTTACATTGTTCCTCAGTTCGTTATAAATATTCTGAAACAGAATTGTTGACAAAAATATTGTGTGAAACACCTGTGTGCCGTCCATCTACAAACAATTGTTCACATTTTGCCATATTTGTTCTCTCCCTCTGTATGTTTTTATACACGTATTCTTTCTATATTTGAAAATTTTCCAACTATATGAAAGCTGAAACTCCATGATGCTCAAATTATAAATACTTCACCTTACATGTCCTAAGAATCAGAAGATGTCTTCTTCTACATGGCCACACTGCATTACGACACTGGAAAAAATTACGAATCATTTCATAATATTTTCTAATATCCAGACCAAAGCCTAATTTTCCTAATTATCCCAAGAATGTCTTTGATAAGATACAATTTAGAGCTACATTTGTTTTTGATTGTTGCTGTGTTACTTTAATTTCTTTTAGTATGGAAAAGTCCACCTTTTCTTTTCTCTATGATAATGTCCTTTTGAAGAAAACAAGAGTTTTCTTGAGGACTAGGTTACATTCTAGATTTGTCAAATTATTCCTCATTGTTGTTGTTTAAATCTTTGTTTTAGTCCTATATAACCTCTAAAGAACCTAGGCTCTATACTCTTTAGACTCGAAGTTTGGTTTGGAATTAGATTATATTTTTAAAAAATTTTAGACATTAAATTTTTAAAATTTATTTATCAAAATTAAGTTTATTAAGTGTATTCATTTATTATTAAGAAAATTTGGAAAGTAAAGTACTGAAATTTTAAAAGTTACCCATATTGACTCTCTTCTTCAAAATTCTTTTCCATATTTCCTTGCGGCCTTTTCTGAACATTCTCTGGTCATTTATTCACCCATTCATTAAGTATACTTTATTTGCCCTATCTATTGAAAGCCTCCCACAAGCTGAAAATGGCATAGCCATGTGTAAGTGGTTGCAGTCAGGCTACAAAACATGTTTTAATTCTGCTTTGCTCACTACATGCTTTCTGGGTTATCCCACAACCTGCAATCTTCACTGTATTTAGCTTCTCTTAATTTTTTTCTTGCAAAAAAATGTTATACCACAATGCATGAAATAATACAAAATTGAAGAAAGAAAAGAATGATATCTGTTTTCTGTTTCTTCAGCCTTTACGGGCAATTGTTTCCAGGCATTAGCAGCTTTGAATGGCTACCAAACAGAGCTCCTGTGGGTAGGGGTGGCAGGGCAGGGTCAGGCGGAGACCCGGTGCCTGAGATCTGCTCTCATTGTCCTGCACGTTGGGCTCCTTGTGACATTCCTTTAGTGACAGGACCACCTGCTCATTAAGGAGCAGCAACGTGAGCGTCAGGTCCCCCCTGGACATGCAGCACCCAGGAATTTTAGAGGGAGACAGACTGGCCAGCCTGAGACCCAGATTCAGCCACTGGGCTGCATCCAGAGGTCTGCTTCTAAAACGAGCTCAGCCTCGCAGATCTGAAACTTCCCTGGGGGTACTGGCTCCCTGCTTCTTGGTATCCATCTCCAGGTTCCCGTTTCTCGGCAGCTTTGTCCCATGTCTGCTCACAAGCCAGTCAGCAACAGAGCAAAGGGAGGGGGTTTGGCCTTGTAATCACAAGACGGTGGTGGTGTGGAGGAAAGGGGGGACCCAAGCAGGATCTGGAGCCCCCCAGAAGCAACAAGGAGTGCAGCTGGAAGGAGATACCCAGAGAGCACCTCCATGTGCTGTCTGCCCCCAAATCTCCTCTTTAGTCCCTCAGCACACCCCATCACCCTGCCCTGAATGGCTGTTGTACTCAACAGCCAGGCAAGGTCCCACCTGGAGACCAAACAACCACATCTTAAATGCAGGTGACATCCTAGCATCTTTATTCAGATCTGCGGTCCAGTCCCCTAACTGGGCTCTTGAGTGCCACAACTTATCATTTGTTCAGAATGATAAATTATTTAAATCTGAGCACCAATGTTCTCTTCAAAGAGAGCCTTATGATTTTTCTGATAAGAATTTTTGCTTGTTTGTTTATTATTAAGTCATTTAGAGTCATATAGAGACCCATTGTTAATTTGGAGTTGTGTATAATTTCAGTGTGTGTGTGTGTATACAAATTCATAACAATGCAACATGGGATTATATTATATTAACTATAAATCTACATAGTTACTGTAATGACTATATCATATTTTATTTTATGGATGCTTTATAATTTGCCTAAGCAGTTCTCCACTATATGGAGTTTCAGTTGTTTAAAATATTTTTTCCTTTTATAAGTAACTCAGAAAAACTTTCTTACATGCTCAGTTGCTCGTGTCTGAGTCTTTGCGACCCTATGGGCTGTAGTCTGCCAGCCTCCTCTGTCCATGGAATTTTCCAGGCAAGAATACTGGAGTGGATTGCTATTTCCTACTCCAAAAATCTTTCTTATCTTCCATTAATTTCCTTATGTTGATCATTGAAATAAAATGAAAGAGCGTGAACAGCAATCAAGTCTGCACTACACGGCACTGATTTCCTTCCCCACATGGGAACAAATGTTGTTCTCCCTAAATGCTGAGAATTCCACCTCCTCATAGTGTGTTTGACATTGTATAAATCAAATGCATTGATTTATGTTTAAATATTTTTGGTTTTGCATATTTAATTTTTGAATATCTCTATTGTTTTTTCATCCTAATAGAAAAAAATGGTATCTCAGGTTACTTTTCATTTTCTGATTACCAGTGATTCTTAACATCTTTTCATTTGCTCATTTCCTTTGACCAGTTAATCTTTTTGAATCGGTCTGAAAGATGTTATGAAGTAAGGTCACTGGCTCTCTTCTTGTGCTTCTGAGACTGCATACCTTTCTGATATGTCTTTTCCTAGTCTGCCATATGTCTGCATTTTCCTTAGAGATTTTTGCTTTCTGTTTGTTTGATTTACTTTAATTTTTACTTGTTTGCTAATGTAAATTTTTCCTAGCTAAATCTCTCTAGCTCTCTTCCTTGTGATTTCACCCTCTGGTTTAAGATTAGAAGTAACCCTTATCCTTCTTAAGGTCATTTACATATTTCTTTTCCTTCAGATGGGGTTTATTTTTTGTCAAAGCTATAATACATGGGCACTTACATTTGGAATATTTTATGAAGAATAGGATGCTTTCAGCCCAGAGGGTGCCCTCGTGCAAATAAGAAAAATAATAATTTAAAATACTATTATTTCTCAATAATAATAACAGCACAAATTAAAGTTTTTACAAAATAAATTATTAATAGAAAATGAATATTACTAATTACATAGTGATTCATGACATACTTGGCACACTTAGATTTTAAATTGGAAATCCAGTAATATTATTCTGATAAATTAAACAAATAGGGAAGTATATAAACTACAGCATGAAATGCTTAAATTCCTAGGCAGGACGTTAATGATAACAATTCTCTTGTTGTATTGTTGTCATTTGTTTTGGTTTGATTTTATTTGTTTATTTCAACACCTTTTAAAAATGACATCCAAGTACGAGCATCCTAGTGGACCTGGCCCTCTTTGTGCAGATGCTGCAGCTGTTCTCAGTTTCTATTAACAGATGAATGAGATTACTCAGGGGACTTCTCTGGCGGTCCAGGGGCTGAATCTTTGCCTTCCAATGCAGGGGATCTGGGTTCTATTCCTGGTGAGGCAACTAAGATCCCACATGCCTCACTGGCCAAAAAACCAAAACATAGACCAGAAGCAATATTGTAACAAACTCAACAAAGACTTTAAAAAGACTCTCTCAGTAGCTGAGCCTGTGCTTCCTTCCCGGGTCCCACGCACAATGACACACATCTCGGTCATGTCAGAGGTGACACCTGACTTCCTGTGCTGGAGAACTGTAGTCATATACCAGCTCGTCTCCAACGAAGACTCTTTACTGCCACCTGCTTGAACATTTTCAAACACGTATATACAAGCACACATTTTTAGGGTCAACAAAGTGATAACCCGAGTGTGAAAAACTTTCTAATAATGGAACGCTGATGAGATATAAGGCAGCTCTGCATTGACCTTGCAAAAGACAGACCTGAACATATGCGTGCAGCATCCCAATATTGCTGGTATCCCCCAACCAACAAATGCCTACTTGGGGGTCCCATCACCATCTAGTAAGCAATATATTTTTCACATTGATTTAAAATGCCCCACAAAGCTCATACTTAATTGCCATGCTTACTTGGGTGCTTTTGGGTGGGGGGGGCGGTGAGATTCTTTCTCCTGCTTTTTTGATCTTATTTGCACCATTACTACACTGGATTAATTTTACAGCTTGTCTGATTTATGGTACTATCAGTTCCTCCTAGTGACTCATACTGTTGCTTCAAAAATTGTGCATGTTTACCTTTTATATTAAGCTTAGATATCATTCTATCCATTTCTAAATGCTAACCCTCAGAAGGAGTCCTGTTGGAATTTTATTGGTATTAGGCTTGGCATTAAAAAATAATTTAGAGAGTATTGTCATCTTTATAATATTGAGTCTTTTTGGAAACCTGGTGCATCTCTCTATTTATTCAAATCTTCTTTTACGTCTCATTAGGTTTTTATAGTTTTCCTCACATACTTTTCCTGTGTATTTCTTGGTAACTATTCCTGGGAAGTTTATAGTGTGGCTTTGCTATTGTCGGTGGATTCTTATATCCTTTTGATTTTTTAAAAGATTAGCTTTGCTATATAAGAACGCAAGTGATTTTTTTTTATTTTAAATTATGCATATCACTGAAATCTTATCATTTCTAATATTTATAGTAAATCTCTTAAATTCTTAAAATTTGCAAGTAAGCAGTCATTCGATTTTTGTAAATGATGAGTAGTATGTTTCTTCTATCTTAGTATTTCTTTTTCTCTTCTGAACTTACCACATTGGGTTGTTGTTGTTCGGTTACTAAGTTGTATATGACTCTGTGACCCCATGGACTGCAGCATGCCAGGCTTCCCTGTCCTTCACTGTCTCCCAGAGTTTGCTCAAGTTCATGTTTGTTGAGTCAATGATGTTAAGGTTAGATCATGCTAGATCATAAGTAGATGATGCTGAGGTTAGATGATTGTTAGATAGCATTGGGTTAGCTTGTCCTAAAGCTTCTAAGGAAATGGTCGTGGTGGAAAACGAACAGGATTTGGCAAGCTGATCATCTCCCAGAACACATCCATCCAATGAGACAGCTTGCCCTCCATCATCTGTCTGCTTTCCCTTTTCAGCACCAGCCTCTGCCAGCCTGCTTTCCCAGGATGTGGGACTCACAGGGTGGGGGACCTTGGCAGGCTGTGGAGGCCTGAGGACCTCCAGATGCATCCTCTGCTCATAGTTCAGGTCCTGGGGAAACACCAAGGGACAGCTCCTTCCTCAGAGTCATCAGAGCTAAGAGCCATCTTCTATCCAAAAGAAGCCACCCACCAAGATGTGTTGGAGGTTCCCCTTCAAACTGCAGTTAAGGGGAGCAGGAGCACCCCCACTCCACCGATGGTGGGTGGAGAGGAAACAAGTGCCTCTGAGGGGCTGGGTAGGTACTGAGTTCAAGTTCTGTGCCAGCTGCTCCATCACTTCTGTTCTCCCTTCACTGATATACAAAACACCTACTGTGTGCTGAGCCTCATACTATCTCCTGGGGATGTAGAAACAGACACGTCTGCACTGGCTTTGCTATTCTGAGAGCAGAGTCCAACCAGAAAGAGTTTGAGACTAGTGGGACTGAGGGCTTGACATATGGAGCCTCACCTTCTAGAGTGACGGCATATTCTCCAAGCAGACTTGGGAAGGATTCTGGGCTGCCAGAGGTGGGATCTAGGGTGTTGGGGTGAGTGGCAGAGAAGACCACCACCAATCCCTTGCCTCGTGACAGCAGACAAAGTGCCCAGTCCCTGGCGAGGGTGCTTTTCCTGACCCCAGTGCTGGCACGCGTGACCACCTGCTTCAGTGGGTTTCCCAGGACCCTCCTCGTTTGGGTATGAATCAGAAAAACTACATTCTAGAGATTGTAATCTTTTCAAGATAAACTCAGCAATCTTCAGGCTGAAAGGTGAAATAGGTCTGCCTTTGAGAATTTCAACTCCTTCTAATATTGGGTCATCTTTACCTAGACTTATAGCAAACCCTAGAAAACAAGCCCCAGACTATTTTGAATGCCCAGCCTCAAATTTTATTGTCCCATATGTAAAATAGACAGTTAGTAGGAATTTGCTATATGATACACGGAGCTCAATCAGGTACTCTGTGACAATCTACAGCATGGAATAGGGTAGGAGGTGAGAGGGAGGTTCAAGAGGGAAGGGGCATATGAATACCTATGGCTGGCTCATGGTGATGTATGACAGAAACCAATACAACGTTGTAAAGCAATTATCCTCCAATCAAAAATACATAAATTTTAAAAAGGAAAACCTAGAGTTAACAGTTATCGGAAGCGGAGTGGGGTATGTCTTTGCCCCTAGAGTTTCATTAGAGGTAACACCCAAAATAGCCAGCAAGTTGCTCCTTATGCAGTACAACCTGGTTCTTTTAACAAGTACAGGCTAATGATTGTGAAAGGGGATTAAAGCCCCTATTTTAAAGAAAGACTACTTCCCATTTGAATTACTTTTAAACACACTACTTTGCCTCTAATTTAAAATGAATAATAGGCTTTTGGCGGACAACAAAAGATCATTAACCTCGTAAAACGAGTGCATCAGGAATCTTGTGTTTTGCCAGCAAATGGAATAGAATCGTAGAAATGTGCTCAAGCAGAGATTTTTTTAAGCATCATTATCTGGGGGACAGCTTTTTTGGTATTCAAATAGGAAAACTGACTTCTCTCCAATGCCCACTTGAGCTTTTGTTCTGCCCTAATTGAAAGCAAACCTGTGCAGGGAAAATGACCCTTACAGACCAGAAAGGTTGAGGTTGGGTTAAAAAAAAAATTAATCTTTTTTTTTTTTTTTGCTGTGAACAATTAACTTAGACAGTAGCTTTTCATCTTGTTGTTTGTGCTGTAACCTCATTCCCTGTCTTAATAACCCAACAGAATAGGAGTCATTTCACAGCTCTGTGTTTGCAACAGAAGACACGAAATCCACTAGAAGAAGCAGCAGCCCATGTGGAAAGGCCCTGGAATTAAAGGTTCTAAAATTTGGTTTTCATTCAGTGCGCGTTTGTAGAAAACTTCTGAGTTTTGTAAGTACTTGAATATTTAATCCTTTTTTTGTATTTGTCAGTGGATAAAGAAAAAAAAACAATAAGAAGAGTGCTTAAAAAAAAAAAAAAAGGTGACGGAAGAGCAAATCAGGCCAGGTAAAGGCAGTAGGGCGGGCTGTGAGCTTAGAGGTGTCTGTGTTTCTAGAAGCTTCGGGTCCCACGTGCAGATGGACAGGGTGGCAGGAGGAGCCCAGGTCCAAACTTGCCCTGTGGCGGCCAACCCAAGGAGGCTTTAGATTCCTAGTCTTCCTCTTTGGCGTTTGCCTCGAGCATCACGCTATGGGGATGGGCGGGCGATTGTGCATGCAGGGCTCCCGGAAGAGGCCCGACGCTGATGGGCAAGGCTGAGCAGCTGTCTCTTCTGGGCTTTCAACAACTCCTGTCAGTTGGCTACTGACTGCCTTCCTAATGCACACTCTTCTAATTCTTAATTAGAGCGACATAGCTAATTAATAAGTTTTTTCCAATTATAAATTAACTTAGGATCAGAACTCTGGCTTTGCATGTAATTTCCTATAATCGCTAAAGCTACTGCAAAAACATGCCTCCTGCCAACCGTAACTTTTTATTTAACACAGACAGACAAGTTCTCACTGGGTTTACATTTTACAGCAAATTATCTCTGTTGGGATTTATGAAGAGAAATTTTTTAAAAATCAGAGGTTTTTTTTTTTTTTTTTTTTTTTGGTTCTATTACCCTTTCTCTTTTCTTCAATAAAATAGCCTCTTCCACGGATCGTTTCTTTCATCGATTTAAGGTGAATTGTCTCACTGTCTTAGTGCGACGGTGGGGTCGAGCAAGAGAAAGAAAAGGTGATAATTCGTTTTTGTTCATAACTGTTACCACCTTTTCATGGCTCCTGCAAAAATGAATTGGGAGGTGCCGGCATGCTGTTCATTTATAGAATCTTAACTGGAGAGACACTTCGGTCTTTAGTAATGAAGGAGTGTAATTAAGGTGGGCCTGTGCACAAGGCCCCAGCCCTGGCAACGTGTCACATCCTGGCTGCCACAATTCCTTGGTGGTTTATCAAAGACTACTCCTTTAATATGGAGATTACACTTATGTACTTGTCTGAACTTGAAAGGCATTTGCCTAATTTACTTATTAATGAGATGTAAATCTATTTGTATGGCACGTCACAAGTTTCCTCGAAATCGCTGCTACTTAACTGGTGATAAACCCTATGATTTAAATGAAAAATAATACATTTAGCTTTCCACATTCCTTCGGTTAAAAATTGATATAGTCTATGTTAAATTTATTAATATTGCTCGCTGTCATTCAGTTTGCAGCTCTTGCTGAAATACGTCTTGACAGCGGCCGCATTAAAGATGTATGCCATTGTATTCAACAAAGATTAATGAAGCCCGGTAAAAATAGCTGTAAAAGAGAAAGTGATCCGAATGTAAAATCAGTGAATTAAATGAGGCCGCGCATACCATTTGTTAATATGCATGAGGAGGGAGGCAGCGAATGAAAACGTCTCTATGCAAAGTTCATTTGAGAATGTTTCAGGATTGCCTGGATGGCCCTCAACTGAAGAGCGGCCTCCTAGAGTCGGGCGGTCCACGGCCACTGGGTGTGCCCGAATCTCCTGCCCCGTCTGGATGCCCGCTCCCAGGTGCCACAGGCTGGGGTGGGGCAGATGGCCTGGGACTTGCCGGCCACCCATGCATCTCGATGTCCTGATGATTTTCTCCAAGCTGCTCATCTGCACCGGCCTCTGTCTGCATGAAGGAGAAAGAAGGGAGTGTCTCTTCTGGGGTTTCGGCTCCAAGTTCAGGTGCCAGCTAAACCGAGGTTGGGCTGGGCTTGGAGCCCGATAGTACAGCCTCGCTGTGCCTAGATTCCCCCCCGCTCCCGCCCCCGAGTGCAGAGAGAGTTAGCACTCCTGTTCAAAGCGCTTGGACATCATCAGATAAAAGACCTACAGGGGCCCGGATTATCCTCACGGCTCGATACAAGGGCGTTTGTGCTGCTGACGCGCGTGGCTGTGTGCTTGCGTGTAGAGCCTGTAGCCTGTCCCTCCCCTGCACCTGTGTACTGAATGATTGGGCCGTGCGTTCTTTGTGCTATTTGGAGGTGGTGATTTATTTCTACAGTTCTCATTATAAAATACTGCTGGTGTCATACCCTCCCAGGTTAAGACTTTCAAATAAATTAACAGTGACAGAAAATTGTATGCAGTAATCATAATATAAACCCAGCATGTTTATCAATCAAGGAGGTGTTTTGATAGATTTAAGCCATTATGGATAGGAATTTCTCCCCAAGGTTTGCCTACATGGAGGTCAAAGGCTGTCCAGAAGGAAATATTTTGAAGTATTGGTTTCTCGTTAGAGTTTGCAAGGGGCTGGGAGTGGGGACTGTTGTTTGCCGGTGTGCGTGTCGGTTTTAATTAGCAGAGTCGGTGACAATAGACGAGTTCGTGTTTCCCCTGACTGCCAGCTTGGAGGCAGTTGGGGGGTAGGGTGCACACACACACGAAGGGTGACACCCAGTAGAAAGTGCTGCCTAGAGCACAGAATTTCCCAGAAGGGTGAAGACAGGTGTTTCTGCTCAGAACAGTTTAGAGGGATGTTGTTGAGCAGCTTGGAGAATGTCACTCCATCCTGAAGTCACAACAGGTAGTGAGAATCTTCCAGATGTCCCCAGGGAGACATGTGGGGGCTGGGCTTGTCCTTCCCTCTTGTCCTGAGGCTCCGTGAAAACTCAGGGACAGCTGGGGCCAGAGACAGGGGAGGGGGATGTTCTCCCAGAGGGAGACTTTGGTGTCCCTTTTGACTTCGGTCAATAATCTAAGGTAAAAGATGGACACAAAGTGGTCCATGCAGTGATTAAAAGCCATGAAGGAAGCCATATAAAAGGAAATGGACTTTTGATCTACTGACCTCCCTGCTTACTTGGAGAAGGAAATGGCAACCCCCTCCAGTATTCTTGTTTGGAGAATTCCATGGACAGAGGAGCCTGGCAGGCTACAGTCCACGGGGTCGCAGAGAGTCGGACACGACTGAGTGACTATCACTCTTCCCTGCTTACTAACGTGACATCCTGTCTCCTCTAGGCCTCACCACCCCCTCCCCATGCCCAGGTTTGCCACTGATCTTGCCATCTGCACTGGGATTGAACCTGCCAGGCCTCGGGCTCACGGTCACCCCAGGGGGAAGGCCGGCCTGCGTCCTCTCTACTCACCAGGGTATTTACCTTGAAGT
The DNA here is from genome assembly GCF_019923935.1 of Bubalus bubalis. Lineage (NCBI taxonomy): Eukaryota > Metazoa > Chordata > Mammalia > Artiodactyla > Bovidae > Bubalus > Bubalus bubalis. The sequence goes on along the minus strand of NC_059179.1, from coordinate 48,104,808 downwards.
CTGCAGGTATCATCTGTGAAGGGGTTCTGGGGAGTTGGGCTTTTCAGAGGGAGGGATCCTGTCATGACTGGGCCTCTGCTTTGGGACTTCTGCTGGGGGTCTCCCCCTGCTCTGCCTGGTGAAGACACCCCCTGTGGGGGTGCCACGGAGCCCCTGCCCACGCTCACCGTGGCATCAGAGACAATGGCAGCCCAGTCCTCCTTGGAAACATGTCTGGAAGCCCAGAGCCAGGGGGCCTGGGAAGGCCAGACCACACTCCCAAGGCAATAGGACATTGGGTCGTCCTGTCCCAGGGCTGCAAGGACGTTAAAACTCACTTTTCATATAACGTTGAAAATCAGCTATATTTTAATTTAAAAAAATAATTAAAAAAAATCACATTGTACCCCTTCTCATATTTTCTCATCCAACTTCTAGGTTGGGTGGTTCCTTCTGATCTGAGGCCTGTTTGCTAGGATACATGAGCCTGTTCTTCTATGGAATGTGAAATATTGAATCCACGTGCACCAAATTAGCCCATTTGTCCAACTTTGCCAGGTCTAAGAAATGAGGGCAGAAAGGCTTTACCTCCTGAATCACACCAAATGCTTTGTGAAGGAGTTGCTTCATTTGGGGCCAATGCTACTCAACACCCCACCCCCCCCACCCCCCGCCACACATACACACACAGAGACCTGGTTTTCTAAGGTGAGTTTAATGAAGCAAGCAGGCCTGGGTACTTCTGTGCAATTGTCCAAAAGGTTCTTCTCCATGTTTCCTGGGAAATGACCCACATGGACCCAGAAGTCAAGGGCTCATTCTGTAGTCATGCTGTGGGCAGATGGCTTGATTATGCTCATTAGTTGGCTAGTCAACCCCACAAAGAGGGGTGCCTAAGCCGGGAACACCCTCTCTTGGCCGCTCCCTCTCTGGCCAGACCAAGGCCAAGCCTCATGGATGTCTTTGCTTTTATCCTTCCTTAGTCTGTTCAAGGTGCTATAACAAAGTGCCATAGATGAAGTGGTTATAAAAAAACAGAAGTTTATTCCTCCCAGTTCTGAAGGTTGGAAGTTCAAGATCGGGGTGCCACTGTGGTGGGGTTCTGATGAAAGTCTTCCTCCTGGCTGGCAGATGATGGCTTCTTGGCTGTGTTCTCATATGAGAAACGGGGAGAGAGAGAGAAACAGAGGGAGAGAGAGAGGGAGGGAGGGAAAGGTCTCTCATGTCTCTAAAAGGACACTAATCCCATTCGTGAGGAGTCCCCCTTGAAGACCTCGTCTAATCCTGGGACTTCTCCATGGCTGCACCTCCTGATCCATCACATTGCAGGGTAGGGTTTCAACACCTAAATCCTGAGGGGACACAAACATTCAGTCTACAACCTACTCCTCAGGTTACGTTGTCAACACAAGCTCCATAGACCATGACTTCAAATCTGATCTCTAGCTAGAAGGATCTTTAGGGGTCACTTACCCCAATTCCACTTCAAACAGAAGGAGGCTGAAACACGAGATATTTTGAGAAGTTGACAAGTTTAAACTGCATCGATCAACCCAAACTCCAGGTCTTGAGCAGCCAGGTTTTCAAGGGTTTGGAATCTTGATGGTGATTCAGTACCTGACTTGAAAAGGCAGGTGTTACCATTACCTGGGGAAATGTAAGATCACTTCTCTTTATGTTCTGATAACTAATCTCCACATTGTCAAAGGGATAAAGACAGTTTGGATCAAGGATAGTGTTCAGGGAAATCATTAAAAATAAGGTACACATTCATATATTATCCATTTGACTAACCTCCAAGCTATTATATGAGTTTCTGACAAAAATGCGTCTTAACAAATTCAAACTCGAAGCCATAGAATTTGAAAGAAATTCAGCTGCACTGACTTTGTAAACAAGTGCCTCGGAAATACCAGTGCTGCACGTTTGGTGTGGCTTGGTAGTTAGGACATTAATTAATGACCAAATAGAGAAATGTCTGTGTGCCCAGCAGATGGTAAACAAGCCCAGGAGAACATTACCATCTGAATTGCAAAGAAGCCTGGCAGCTTCCTCTCCCCACCCCCTGCCCAGATCTGCCAGCTTGCCCTGAAGAGTGCTGGCTGTCACACGGGCAGTCTCGGGATGGGCTTGGGGGGCTGCCCTCTCAGGATCAAGGCCCCCGATCTTTCCAAGGGAGTGTGAGCAGAAAGACAGGTGAGTGACAGAGTCAGGGTGCAGAGTTACCAGTTTTCTCTTTCTCTTTTTTTTTTTTCCAATTTTTAATTTTAGAGTTGTATGGAGACCACTCTGGCAAAGGCTGACCTCTGAGAAGCAGGCTCTCTTTTCTCTCTACCTGAGCTCAGGAGTGTTGCTGATACAGGGGTAGGAAACGACAGATATGACAGAGGAAGTAAATGCCAAGGACTTAGCATGAGGCGTCTCTGGCTGGTGAGGATCTAGCCCTCTGGAGCATCCCTTCAATTTTCAAGGTCAGCAGCAACCCTCCCCCACCACCACCCCCCACCCCCCACAAGGAGCGGGGCCAAGGTCTGGCACCAAGTAGCAGCTTCCAGTCCTGGTAACTGACCATCTGGGTGACGGGCAGTGCTCAGCAGACAGGGCTCCGTGTTTCTAACCAAAGCGCCACAGGGACAGCTGAATAGCCGTTGGTATTAGCAGAATTTATTGGTCCTAAGAAGCCTGTGGAATAAGCCGCTTCTGGCTTTGTTGTCAGCCAGGTACCTTGAATGGAGGCAAATATCCCTCAATCAAACATTTAAGGGCAAATGGTGAAGGAAAAACTTTCTTTTATTCTCAAATGGAGAATAAATTTGGGACGCTGGTGTGTGGATGGCCATCCTGCTTTCTCTTTCAGTGATTCATTTTACCAAATTAGAAGCTATGCAAAATATGCCCTGGATTACCACCTGCTTAGACATTGGAATCCTGGTCTGCTTATAAAAAGTTCAAGGTAGAGAGCAGAAAAACATTAATTGGATGATTCAAAAATTAAAGCCAGACTTGCCTTAGGTGTTTGGAATTCAGCATGCTTTGTTCTTAACTATTTTTGTACTTATTTCTCTTCTTTGTTTCATCTGTCCTTTTGAAACATAGCTTTATAGTATGGATGTACTTCTGTAGTTTATTTCCAAATATTTACTTTCCCTGATTTTTTAACTAAAACAATCATGGAGTTTAGAAATAAACAATCTTATGTCTCATCAGTGGGCACAAACAATTCATTAATAATTAAAGTCATCCATCAGGCGGTATGTGTGGCCAGGAGCAACAGGAACATGCATATTTTAATCCGCAAAGCAGAATCTAGATGTTAGAAAGTTCTAGAAATGACTAGAAAAGGGCAAGAGATGGAGCCATTTGGCAAGTGTCTTCACTGCAGGATATGATTGCCACCCAGCAGAACCAACTGTTCATTTGTTTATGGGAAATGTTTCTGTTTGTTCATTTTGACTGAAGATGTTGTTAGTGAAAAGTTTGCCTCAAAATGACATTTTCTATAACATCAGTGGTTATTGGCTTTGTAAACTCTCTGGTACTTAGGGAAGGACTCCTACCCTCATTGTCAAATTCAACCGCACAGCAGCCATGCAAGTCTCATTCTTATTCTCTATAAGCCTGCTTCCCTTGGTGGAGAAACTGAGACTTAAGATTCAGAAACAAAGCAGAAAATCCCAGCTGGCGCCCCTGTGCCTGGAACAATGTCTGCACTGATATTGACAATGAATGTAGACGTCGGCACAGCGCGGGGTCAGCTGAGCAGCCCCGCACGGAGGTCTGTCCTGGAACTGCTGTTTTCCACTGGCCAGGTTACCAGCCTGGAGAAAGCCTTGTAGAAGCATCCCCCACCAAAAAAAAGCTGAATCCATTGAGCGCAGGTTCTTTTATCATCTGAGAACCCAGCACCGCCATCAGGTCCTGGGAAAGAGTCAGGAAACGTGGGAATTGATGGTCAGTGGTCAGTTGTCTGAGTTGCATTTTTATCCTGAGACTCAGAACATCTCTTTTAGTCCTGGCTGCTCAAAAATGTCAGATTATGGATTACCTTTAGGTTGATTTGTTGATATATTTTCCCTCAGCACCTTTCTATGAAAGTTCCTATGAAATAATAATAAATATAAGTAGTGTTTATTGAGCACCTACAATATATCACATCTTATTTCACCTGTGTTGTCTCCTTTGAGTCTCCAAAAGCCCCATGAGTTGGGGTCTTGGCTCCACAGCATGTGATTTTTTCTGTTTGTTTAGAAAGTATCAATTCCTAAAGTTTTTTTTTTTTTCTGATTATATTTTTGCCTAGGGCCAAAAAATGTTTTAATAAACATTAAACATGATGCAAGCTCACTTATAACTCCAGAAAATATATGACAAGGCTACTCCTTAGAAAATAATTGCCAGATGATTCTGTGGACAACCCAGCATAGAAGACAGCTGATAGGTAGTTCCAGGAATGAGTGTTTCCTGGGACAAGCCAAAATATGGACAAGCTATAAAAGACACAGCCCAGGTGCCCACCATGCCATTCTGGTAACACACACTTTGCAAGAGAGAGATTACAAGGACAGAGGGTGCTCAGGGAGCTCACCGAAGTCCCCGTTTCTTGTCCTCCTAGGACACCATTAGCTCCAGTTTCCAATTCTGGTCACTCCTAGGAGCGGTAAGTGTCCTAGCGGCCAATGGAATGGGTGTGGGGATGGTGGATCACGGCACAGCCTCTGCCTGGCACCTTGCCCTCCTTGCCCTCCTTGCCCATCCACCAGGTCCACAGGATGGCAGGTTCTGGATCCCCAGGCCCGTGTGGACCAGCCTTTACTCTGCTAGCTCTCAACAGCTATGACAAAAATGGGACATGTTTACTGTTTGAACCCGCTGAGACTTGGTGTTTTCAGTCATAGCAATTAGTCTACCCTGATGACATTTGAGCAAGACTTGACTGCTCAGCCAGAAGAAAGAGAACGTCCTCAGTAAAAACTCTTCTAGAGCTACAGATCGGGACACAGCAAAGGGCCCTGGTGAACTTTCACCAATGTTTATCATAACCTGTCAAAACTATACTTAATGGCTCATGATGTTATATGATTAATGTCTGAATACACAGTAGCCCCTATACTCTCATGATGTGAAGAATGTTTGGGTCTTGTTCTGTGTTATAACCCTAATACATAAGGATATGGTATGTAGTAGGTACTCAATATCTCTGGAGGAGGGAATGGTAACCCACTCCAGCATTCTTGCCTAGAAAAATCCCATGGGCAGAGGAGCCTGATGGGCTATGGTCCATCAGGTCTCAAAAAGTCAGACATGACTGAAGTGACCTAGCACACAGAGGCACTCAATAAATGTTTGTTGAATGAATATATAAACATGATGTCTTCCTGCCTCCCCTGCTTTACTAGAAGGTCATCATCACACCAGGAGGCCTCTTTCACAGACACTCCTGGTCCATTGTCCCTTAAGTTGGACATTCCTTCAGGGGCAAATGCTTCACCCCTCTTCCAGGCTAATGGGCACACAGCCCCATGGAGTTCCCCACAGGGGTCAGAGCATGTCTGTCCTCCCCCTACTTTGTCAGCTGAGGGCTAAGCGGGGATCATTCAGGATGAAAAAAAAGCCTGTCTTCAAAGCCCACTTCGGTGAAAAGTGAAATAATTCAAGAGGGTGAATGTAGCTTGAATGGATGAGACTAATTTCTGAGTTCAGAACCCAAGGACCAGGTGACAGTTCTTCGCAACCCCCTTTGTAATCTGAATGGGGGTCCATACAGCCAAGCTGAAAAGAAGCTTCTGGGCACATTTGGGACACGTGGGTGATGGGCAGAAAGAGAGGAAACCAAACAACGTGTGTTGCTTTTGTTGCCATAGTTTTATTAATAGTAAATTAGTTTCTTTTTTCTTTGCCTGCCAATCGGCTATCGTCATATTTATTTAAAAATTTGTTAACAGAGGATCTATGTGGGGTCATAGAAGAACCACTCAAAAACAAGTCTTTGAAAGTGAACGATATACCCCAAAACTGAACTGAATTGCAAGGGTTAAGCTATGATTTTCCTGGGTTGTTGACTTTCTAGAAATACTGTGTGTCTTGGAGTGGACACCTTCCCAGGCAGGTGTGCCTTCAAGGTGCTATCTGGTGATGCTCAAGGAATCCTGACCATCAGAAATCTTGCCTCTTTCCTAGAGAGCATGAAAATGTTTCCTAAGCCAGATGGAGAGTAGGAATCCTGCCTCTGAATGTAATAAGTGAAAACCAAGTTTCCAGTGTCCATTTCTGGGTTTAGGTTTTGGAGGACAGGCACAGTCAGTGACCCCAAGAACGATGCTGAGCCAGTCACGTAAGAGGTGGTTAAGTGTCCCCCTCTACACGGGGGAGCCTGGTGGGCTGCCGTCTATGGGGTCGCACAGAGTCGGACATGACTGAAGCGACTTAGCCGGCCAGCCAGCCAGCCTACATGGAACAGTCATGGCATTTTAATGAAGGGAGTTGATAGGTACGCTGTTTCTTATCCTCATGTTTTACACCACAGAGTCTCCCCTGGTGGTTCAGGTCACTGAAATCACAAACGAAGTGAATTTAATGGTCCATGTTTGGTCCCCAGAGATGAGCATGGCAGTTTTGCTGGTTCAACCCTTAGGCAGGCTTTTGTTGAACCTATCTACTTTTCCAGAATTCAGAAGACAGAGCCATTGAAGAAATGGTTCTAGACGATCAGAGAAGTCCGGCCTCACCACCACACATGGTGTCCGGGGCTAAGCTACGGCTGTGACGGCCCCTCGCCCCCGTTAAAGGGGCTTCTCCTCGGGGGTTACCTCACCACCGCACCAGCCGTGGGTCTTGGCTTAAAGACCCCCAGGCAAAGCGCTTACAGTTCCCGAGCCACTGACATTTCCAGCTCACTGTAATTTACTGAATACCGTCCAAAGAGCAAACACGGGGTTTATCCTGGTGGCGTTCTAGTTGGGTTGTAAATGTTTGCCATTTACCAGGAAGAGAAGACAAGAGTGTGACAGGGACATCAGGGGAGGCTGAGCGAGAGACAGGGAGGGATTCCGAGATGCAAAGATGCAGAAAGGGAAACAGGGAAGGCTCAGCTCTCGTGATTGTGTGGGACCCGCAGAAAGGGAAACAGGGAAGGCTCAGCTCTCGTGATTGTGTGGGACCCGCAGAAAGGGAAACAGGGAAGGCTCAGCTCTCGTGATTGTGTGGGACCCAGCGATCGTGCTGCGGCTGTCAAGCTTGTGTCTGAATTTGCTGCTCGTTCACTCTCAGCTCCCTCTGCTCGCTGGAGGCTTGGCTAAGAACATGCCCACTTTGCCAAGTTGCCTCAGTAGCCTCCTTACTCCTCTCTCTGGCCCCATCTGAGAGCCTGGCTCAGAGAAGGACCTGTTTCTCTGTCTCGAAGGAGATGTTAGGAATGTCTGCTTTCTTCATCCCATAACCAGAGGATCCAACATGGACTCAATGTTCTTGGGGGAGGTTAGGAGGGGTGATTGAGGTTGTTAGAACCTCATTAGAACAGGTTCTAATGAGGAGAAAGTTCTTGCTGAGAAGAAGGAATTTTATTGAAAATGTTGTTCAGTTGCTAAGTCATGTCTGACTCTTTGCGACCCCAAGGACTGCAGCACACTCGGCTTCCCTGTCCTTCACTATCTCCCGGGGTTTTCTCAAACTCATGTTCATTGACTGAGGTTATCTCAATGCATAAACAAGATCAATCATTTGATGAACTTTAGTCACTAAGCCATGTTTGAATCTTTTGTGACCCCACAGACTATAGCCTGCCAGGCTTCTCTGTCCATGAGATTTCCTAGGCAATAATACTGGAGTGGGTTGCCATTTCCTCCTCCAGAGGATCTTCTGAACCCAAGGATAGAACCCACATCTCCTGCATTGGTAGGTGGGTTCTTAACCACTCAGTCACTAGGGATGCCCTTATTAGCTGTTAGCGAAAAGCAAATTAGAACTGCAGTAAGACATCATGACATACCTATCCAAATGTCAAAAAAACAACAACACAGTGATGATATCAAATGCTGGCATGGATGATGAAAAACAAATCACGCATACATCGCAAGTAGGAACTGAAAATGGCACAGCCATTCTGGAAGTCAGTCTGGCAGTGTCTTAAGAAGTAAACATGCAATTATCACACAATTCAGCAACTGGACTCCTGGCCAGAGAGATGAAGAACTGCACACAAACATGTGTAGCGGATTTACTTGTAACAGCACAAAACTAGAAATAGCCCTGTTGTCCTTCAATAGCTGGATGGTCAGACAAAATATGTACACGGAATACTGCTCAGCAATAAAGAAGAGGACGGTGCTGATACACACATTAATGGGGTGGGTCTCCAGGGGACGCCGAGGGAAGAAAGCCTCTCTGGATTACATGTGAGGTTGCACAGGATTCCCTTTGTATAACATTCTTGAAATAACAAAATTATAGAGATAGTGGGAGGAATAGGGCTTTCTAGGTATTAGAGAGACCAGAATTTGTGGTTATAGAAGGGAAGCAGTGGAAACCTAGAACAGACTGGCTTCCTGACAGTGGTGATGGTTAGTTACGGGAAATTGCATGGATACGGTGGTTTTGAACCCTACACACACACACACACACACACACAGGCACACACACAGAGACACACACACACACAGACACACAGACACACACAGAGACACACACACACACACAGACACACACACACACAGACACACACACACAGAAAAGAGTGCACACAAAAGTGATTATATACATATACATAAACTCCATGGTTCACAACCTTGTCGGTATTCTGGTTTTAATGCTGTACTATAGTTGCAGAGTGTGTATCCATTGGAGGGAATGAGGTGAGTTCTACCTGAGACCTTTCTAACAATTTTGTAATCACTTGTGAATCTGTAATGATTTTAAAAAAGAAAGAATGAAAGAAAGAGTGAGAAAGAGAGAAGGAAAGAAAGAAAGACAAAGAAGGTGGAAAAAGAGAGAGAAGGAGAAAGAAGGGGAGGAGGGAGATCAAAGGGCAGATGCATCAAATGACCAACTGGTCCAGGCAGTGCTCACAGGGACGGGCTTGTGATGAAGCAGAACATCAGTGCATGCGCTGAACCCTGTCACTTACTGGGCGGCACTGGCCTCCAACATCAGCACATGCGCCAAGACCCTGTCACTTTCTGGGAGGCAACAGCTTCCAGTTTGTTCATTACATGGCAATTTCCAAGCAAAGTTCATATCATCATGGAAACAGGTTATCCATGAACAAAGGGTCATTAGAACGGGCGTTTCTTTGGTTCTTGCTGACGAGAAGGACTTTTATCAAGAATTACTGGCCTTGGGACTTCTCTAGTGTAACAGTGGCCGATACTCCGAACTCCCAGAGCAGGGGGCGTGGGTTGGACCTGGTCTGGGAACGAGATCTCACATGCCACAGCTGAGTTTGCATGCATGATAAAGACCCAACACAGCTAAACTAATAAATAAAAAACATTTAAAATAATTATTCAGTTTAAAATGCTCTTATTTCAATAAAGAGGCTCATAATTTAACACATTTTAGATATGAATGAATGACATGAACTCCTGTGAATACACTGTAGTGAACAGAAGTGGTATTTAAAGGTGGAGGGGATGTTGTCTACAGCAGACCCAAATATTATCTTGCTAACCCTGGGGCCAGGCGACCACCCACCTACCAAGTTATTCTACTTTTTCAGGGGCTGAAAGTAGAAAGAGATGATGAAAAATAGGAGGCCCTTGCCATGTGCAACAACTTTCTTTCCTGCTCTTATAATTTCAGAAGAAGTATATTGATATTTGGGTCAGAGTTCTGAGAATGTTGTAGTTACATAGACTCAAAATCTTGTACTGCTGGTTACGACCCACTTGTCTTGTCACAAAATCAGTTTAAAGAGCTGCAGCCAGCACTTAAAAAAAATGAGATTAGATTGACCAAAATAGAAAATATTGAAGACTTTCGTTTATACTAGGGAAAACTGGGGCTTCCCAGGTGGCACTAGCGGTAAATAAACTGCCTGCCAATGCCAGAGATGGGAGAGATGCAGGTTTGATCCTTGGGTCAGGAAGATCCCCTGGAGGAGGGCATGGCAACCCTCTCCAGTATTCTTGCCTAGAGAATCCCATGGACAGAAGAGGCTACAGTCCATAGGGTCACAAAGAGTTGAACATGACTGAAGTGACCTAGCACACACACAGAGAAAAGTAGTGCTTTGTGAAACTTTTTAGTTATGCGTGTGTGTACACACTAATGAGTGATGTCAAAAAAGATTAAAAACAATTATAAGATATCTATCACAGACAGTCCCTTGGACGGCAAGGAGATCCAACCCGTCCATCCTAAAGGAGACCAGTCCTAGGTGTTCTTTGGAGGGACTGATGCTGAGGCTGAGACTCCTATACTTTGGTCACCTCATGCAAAGAGTTGACTCATTGGAAAAGACCCTGATGCTGGAGGTATTGGGGGCAGGGGGAGAAGGGGACAACAGAGGATGAGATGGCTGGATGGCATCACTGACTCAATGCACGTGAGTTTGCGTGAACTCCGGGAGTTGGTGATGGACAGGGAGGCCTGGCGTGCTTGTAATTCATGGGGTCGCAAAGAGTCGGACATGATTGAGCAACTGAACTGAACTGAAGAAGCAGATTGACTTCTCCCACATTTTTAATTTACCCAATTCTGCTTCTGAATTTGAATTTACTGAGAGTCAGTATGCCTGTGTTAGCATATTAAATATTGAGTTTGAAGATCCTTGTGAAAGTTCAGTGCGGTGATGTTTATATAAGGACTCTGTAAACTCTAAAGCTTGGCCCAGATGTGAGAGCTTCTGCTACTGACGCTCTTGGAAAACTGAGGCTGCTCTGAAGGACATTGTTTTTAAGCACTTGGTGCTTTGTGTATTCCAGAGAAGGCAATGGCACCCCACTCCAGTGCTCTTGCCTGGAAAATCCCATGGACGGAGGAGCCTGGTGGGCTGCAGTCCATAGGGTCACGAAGAGTCGGACACAACTGAGCGACTTCACTTTAACTTTTGACTTTCATGCATTGGAGAAGGAAATGGCAACTCACTCCAGTGTTCTTGCCTGGAGAATCCCAGGGATGGGGAGCCTGGTGGGCTGATGTCTATGGGGTCGCGCAGAGTTGGACACGACTGGAGCGACTCAGCAGCAGCAGAAGCTTTGTGTATTGGAGGTCTAAGAAGGCAGAGCATCTCAGTGGCCTAGTTCAAACCCCAAGTTCTAAGTTCCCACCATGTCCGAGAGATGGGCTCAGCCACTTGCTAATTGTTTACTGTTTTGGGAACCAGTCTTGTCAATTTCCAGTGGAGTCGCAGCTTTCCGGGCTATTCCTCCTGCTGCCGGCAGAGCCTGTCCTCCAGAAGCACCAGGTTTGCTCTGGGAAGTGTACATTTGCTGGTCCTCTCCACTGCTCTCGCATCCTCAGCCAGTGGGGGTGGGGTCGAGGGCACAGTGCCAGCCCTGGGGGATACCATAGTCCAATGAGACCTCCCCCATCATCCACAGGGCTGGCTGCTTTGCCCCACATCCTGACATTCTGGATGAAGCCTCCGTGGGAATGGTTGGCTGTCTGGGGAGATCACAGGTGTATGATCTGATGGGGTGACAGCCTGCCTCTGGCTAGCACTCTGAACCTTTTTCTCTCCAACTCCCCTAAGCTGCTAGATGGTGAGCCCATGCAGCATCTCCCATTCAGCAGATGGGAAAACTAAGGCTCAGAGGGAGCAAGACAATCTCTTTCTTCACAGAATCAGTGCATGATCACGTCCAAATTCCAAACCAAGTACTCTCCCTATATGCCCTAGCTCGCTTCCACATCAGTGCTTTGGGCAACTTGTGAATGTCGTCACAGGACACGGACTAGTCACCCCGGAGACTGAAGGCTCTCAGACACTAAAAACATAAATATAATCGTGTCCACAATCTCTTAAGAAAGCTAAGTATTTAATTTCCCATTATTTTCCAAGAGACTCCAAGTTCATGTCTATGACATTATTCATGTAAGACATTCCAAAGTAATAGGTAGAGCATTTGCCAGGTGCACTCGAAAACTAAGAGAAATAAACCATGAAAAGATGACATGTTCAAGGTCAGAGGGCAAACTGCCCAAAACCGTGACCCAGGATGCAAGACGCACTGAACCAGGCCAGAGGGCCCGAGAGGGCTTTGGAAATTTCCTCAGATCTGAAACGAACAATGGGGCTTACTCACCACCCACTGCACTCTGTTTATATTTCTCCTGCAAGTCCAAGAAGCACACTTTTGGAGAAGCTACAGTGTCCCAGGTGATGCTAGCGGTAAAGAATCTGCTTGCCAATGCAGGAGACACAGAGACTTGGAAGTTCAGTCCCTGGGTCGGGAAGATCCCCTGGAGAAGGAAATGGCAACCCACTCCAGTATTCTTGCCTGGAGAATCCCATGGACAGAGGAGCCTGGTGGGCTACAGTCCAAGGGATCGCAAAGAGTCAGACATGACTGAGCATCTGAGCACATAAACGCTCATGTAATTTTTAAGACCATATATGACAAAATATACTTTATCTCAGGCTTCTGCTAATCAATATCAAACACTGTCTCTTGAATGCTTTTCTGGCTTTTACTCCTGCAAGGAATGCCATGCTGATGAACTAGAGACATCCCATGAAATCTACTTTTACTGTCAATATGGTGATGTTTTGTTGGGTGCAGGAGGGGTGCGAGGGCAGCATGGACTCTAGCATGTGTGCATTGAGGACACAAGCCCTGATGCCCTGCATTCCCTGGGACGCGAGCGCCTGTCTTCAGGTTTTACGGACACCACGTATTCCACTAAAGCTGAGATGTAGAATAGAAGTCTCTGGAGCAAATGCCCAGTGGGTAGTCTTTATCACCTACTTTGAGTGGTCCCTTAGCTTTTTCCCTGGAGGATTCACACCAACGTGACCGTCTCCACTTGCTTCTGCACCGTTCATGCATTTGGAGGGATGTACACAGTTGTGTGGCTCAGCTGGTAAAGAATCTGCCTGCAGTGTGGGAGACCTGGGTTCAATCCCCGGGTTGGAAAGGTCCCCTGGAGAAGGGAAAGGCTACCCACTCCAGTATTCTGGCCTGGAGAATTCCATGGACGAATCCATGGGGTCGCAAAGAGTCAGACACGTACTGGGCAACTTTCACTTTTGCACAGTTTTGCTGGTGGCTCAGACAGTAAAGTGTCTGCATGCAATGTGGGAAACCTGGGTTTGATCCCTTGGTGGGGAAGATCCCCTGGAGCAGGAAATGGCAGCCCACTCCAGTACTCTTGCCTGGAAAATCCCATGGACAGAGGAACCTGGTAGGCTGCAGGCCATGGGGTCACAGAGAGTCAGACACGACTGAGTGACTTTGCTTTCACTTTCACAGTTTTGCTCATCACCGTCCCCTCTGAATTACAGCTACTAATAGCGCTGCTTTATGAGGGCTTCCCTGGTGGCTCAGCGGTAAAGAATCCACACACAATGCAGGAGACCACCTGCTATGTAGGAGACACAGGTTCGATCCCTGGGTCAGGAAGATGCCCTGGAGAAGGAAATGGTAACCCACTCCAGCACTCTTGCCTGGAAAATTCCATGGACAGAGGAGCCTGGTGGGCTCCAGTCCATGGTCTTTCAAGACTTATTGACTAAATCACCCCTAGCAGAGGTTTCCTTGGGAAGCAGATATAAAATGCTCTGGCCCTTTGCCATGCAAAGCCAACCTGACTTTCTTTCATGTGGATACACTCATTCCAGCCCAGAAGCTCTTTTTGTGCAATAACATTTCCTTACAGTGGATTAAATTTAAGAAGATGAAAGCCACCCTCATTTATTTTTCATGTTGATCCATTGCGAATGAAAGCCTCCCTTGGAAAAATTCAGTAATATGTGTCCCCTCGCAGACTTCGGTCAAGCCCCAACAGCCTGTGCTTCCCCAGAGCCCTGGGGTCCTAGATTGCGCGTCTAATGAGGGCTTGGAGACCGTGGGTGGCACTGGCCCGCCAATGCCCTCAGCTCCCTTGAAGGACAGCGTGCCCAGAGCGGCCGGCTCTGCAGACGGTGCCCACGGCTGGCGGCCACGTGTCCCAACTCCCCAGACACGCACACATGGAGTTGCAGGGTGCGCCTGGGTGCTTCCAGCCTCCTGGGTCGCCACTCACCATCTGACGTTCACCCTTGATCTGTGTTTTCCAAACTTCACAACAAAACTTCAAGAAAAAACTATTAGCTGCAAATTAGATATTCCGGTGGAAGCCTAGAATTATTTTTCAGGACAGAGGGCTCAATTTCCCGCTCTCAGGTGTATGATTAAAATCAATTAAATCACTCTTCCAATGTCAGCCGCAAGATTCTCCTGACAAATGAAATTATGCGAGGAAAGTGTTCTCTGCACTCTTCAGCCCTTCTCAGCCGAGCTCTCACCGCAGAGGAGATCAAACTGCTCAGCTCAGGGATTTCGGAGGTATTTTCCATAAGAACAGGAGCAATCCCTGGACCCCAATGTAAGTCAATGGGGAGTCTCTGGTGACCAGATTTGATGGCCTCTGTACGTGGAGATAGATTCACCACTAACGAACAGGAAACGCAAGACTGCGGGAAATTTAACCATTTGGGGGCTGAGCCAGGCTTCTTTACATAAATTAATGTTTTCTTGGCAGGAATATGAACGGGCCCTTCAAATTCAGGATGTAACCTTTGCATGTCTCTTTTTATGCATAAGATGGTCCTGGGTGAATTTTTCCTACTGAAAACCTCTGTCTTATCAGCCCCGGGAGGTTGCTGATGGATTTTAAGCCAAACACAGAAACACAGGCAGGCTTCCTTCCTTACAGAGGGTTTGGAGGTTGAGCACAATGCAGCCAGGGCTCGCGCTGAAAAAATCAAGCCAGGGAAGGCTTTGCCAGGGAGTTTAAAGGAGGCGATTTCCATGGACATCTGCAGTTGAGGCACCAAGATTTCTCATTGTTGGAGATGCTCAGATGTGGCTCACGCTACCTTCAGCACGTTATTTACCTCTTAATTTGTTAAAACATATGGGCTTAGGTGTGACTTTTGCCCAAGAGACGCTCGTCGATATTATATGCTCAATTGGTCTGGCTTTTTTTTTCCCCCATTGAGGATTGAGCAAATGTTTGCCGCCTTCCAGAAGGTTCCCTCTCTTCCTTCCTCCCTCCCTCTCTCCCCAATCCATCTCATGGGTGAGAGCCATGTCCCGTGATGTCCTTTGTGCCTCCTCTCTGGGCTGGGGTCCAGGACATCACAGGGGAGCAGGATCGGAGGAGGGGCGTCCAGGTCCCCAGGTGCCTGGCTGGGCAGGTCCTGTGCTTCCCGCCTCCCAGCCCCGCCCAGCCCCACGAGCATCTTTCTCTGTTCCAGTCTGAATCCATCCTTCACATGGAGGCCAGTACAGTGATCATAGCATCACCCCTCAGGCCCCTCCCTCGTCTCACACCATCGGCATGTCTGGGTCCTCCTGCAGGAGGCCACACCTCACAATGCTGGCCCCAAGACCATCATCACTGGCCCTCCCCTTGCCTGGTCGTACTTCCTACCCAGGTGCCCACTGCTGTTCTCACCATGGTCCTCTGCCATCGCCCTTCTGTCTGGAACACCCACCCTCGGGTCCATCTCGAGAACTCCTGGCACTTTCCAGGCAGACTGTGACTTTTGGCTCTAAAACTCACTTGGCCATTCCTAAGGCTTCGTCTCCTCAGGATCACACTGATGACATGTGCCCACCTCCTGGTCGTGAGGATGAAATGAGACCATCAGGAAGGGGCTCAGCCCAGGGGTCACTACGGGCTGGGTAACTTCTCAAAGGTTCTACTGAGGTCTCCACGTGTCACGTGCTCTCGAGCCCTTCCACGTGACCCCAGGCAGTCGGGCACTGCTTCCTCTGCACAGTTTTGTTATTGAGCTCCGTGGCACGTATCTCTTATCTGGAAGGTTCTGGAAGGCAGGGGCCTTTGCTGTATGAGTTATTATTTTTTATGATACTGAGCAGTGCCTGGCACCTGGTGAGTGTCAGTAAGAGCTTTCTATTGAGGAAAGCAAATAAATGAACATTAAATTTTGTGAAATTTCAACCTTTATTATGAACTTAAACAGGTCAAATGTCCCACAGACTTCTTCAGTTTAGATCTGAACATTTTAAGAATATTTCCTTCAGCAGAAGCCCAGCTGATGGTATTCACAGGTCAGATTCAAATCCTCACCATTCACTGCCGCTGTGAAGGAGGGCAAGACCCCCCCAGAGGACAAGGTCACTGGTCCAAGACCAGCCAGAGTTCAGAGACCTTCAAAGTCTTCTTTGTTGGGCAAACTGAGGCCATGGTAACAGTGATGACCACTTTCTTCTATTCCAAGGCCAGTCATAGCAAAGTCTTCTGACTCATCCTGCAAATACGTCCTGAACCCATCTGCTTTTATCCATTTTAGCTGCCACTGCCTGGGCTTAGCTGCCTCCGCCATCCCCTTTTTGTCTACAGGCTTGTATCAAGACCCCCCGCCCCCCACACCCAATAACCATCTCCCTGCTTCCATTCTTGCCCACTGGACCCTGCTGTATCCACTCTCTCCTGGAAGTTCTGTCCCTTGCTAAACCCATGATAGGTCTGCACCACTTTAGCAAAGAAGTTCAAACACCTGATCCTGGCTTGAAAAATTGTTTCATCAACAGCGAATCTGAGCGTCTTTCCATCATCTCATTTTCACATTTGCATTTCTCCTACTGTGCACTTAACTTCGTATATACATGAGGATCATGGTTCAGCATGGACATGTGTGGGCTGTAAACCATCTTTAAGAGCTCTTTACAGAGGAATTAGGTTAGTCCTTCTTGGTCAGCTGCCTTTGGCCTTTCCATAGAGTTGAAGAGCTTTTAGTTTTTAATTTTTATGCAGTTATACTTTTTATATTATCATATGAGTTCTGCAAGCAGCTAAATATTTAGAAAGTCCTCAGACACCTCAACATTATGAAAATATTTCCTGTGTTAACACTTTTTCTGTTGATGATTTATACAAATGTGGTGTTGCAGAGGACTCTTGAAAGTCCCTTGGACTGCAAGGAGATCCAACCAGTCCATCCTAAAGGAAATCAACCCTGAATATTCATTGGATGGACTGATGCTGAAGCTGAAGCTCCAATACTTTGGCCACCTGATGTGAAGAGCTGACTCATTAGGAAAAGATCCTGATGCTGGGAAAGATTGAAGACAGGAGGAGAAGGGGACAACAGAGAACGAGATGGTTGGATAGCATCACCGACTCAATGGACATGGGTTTGAGCAAGCTCTGGGAGGTGGTGAAGGACAGGGAGGCCTGACGTGCTGCCATCCATGGGGCTGCAAAGAGTTGGACATGACTGAGCGGCAGCAACAAAGTTAATCTTAGTTGAAAGTGCAAGTGCAAGTGAAGTCCCTCAGTCATGTCTGACTCTGCGACCCTACATGGACTATAGCCTACCAGAGTCCTCCATCCATGGAATTTTCCAGGCAAGAGTACTGGAGTGGGTTGCCATTTCCTTCTCCAGGAGATCTTCCTGACCTAGGGATTGAACCCGGGTCTCCCGCATTGCAGGCACACGCTTTACTATCTGAGCCATCAGGGAAGTCTGCAATCTTAGTTAAGTAGTTTTCATAACAGTGTTTATTAACTCAACTATTCTTTATCTGTTGATTTAAAAATCCCATTCTCCTTTTCAAATGCTACATTTCCCCCTGCTTCTAGAGGTTTTACTCTAATTCATCCATGCATCTGCTGTTTCTAGTCCTACACCATACTGTTAACTATTGCATCCCAATAATTAGTCTTAACATTCTCCACTGGTGTTCCTTCCCTTTAAAGATATCCTTGGATGATTCTTCTGTGTCTATCCTGCCAGGTGAATTCTAGAAGAATTTTGTGTAGTTCTCCACTCCTCCCCAAAATTACTTTCCTAGAAAAGAATATTACTCAATAATAAAAAGGAAGAAAGCACTGATATACTGCAGCATGGATAAATCTCAAAGTAATTATTCTGCATGAAAGAAGGCAGAAGAAAAAAAAAGAGAGAGACGAGTATATCCTATATGGTTCCATTTATATGAAATTCCACGAATGCAACATAGAGGGAGGGAAAGCAGACGGAGATTGTCGGGGGATGGAGTGGGGTGGGGGTCGGGAAGGAATGGATGACAAGGGGCACCAGCGAGCTTTGGAGGACAGTGAACGCGTGTGTTACCCTTACTGTGAGGTGCACCAAGAAAAGAAATCAAACAAAGAGGACTGATATCTTGACAGTAGCATGCTTCCATTTGCATCAGCAGGTTCGTAGTTTTTAAACACGGGCCCTGCACCTTTCTAATGAACTTTATTTTATGGTACTAGATTCATTGTTTTATTTGTAAATAGATCCTTTTTATTATTTTAGTTTCTGCTGGTTATTGCAGATGCATGAGAAAGTACATTTGAATTATTTAAGATTTTAAAAGCATAAGCATTCTGCTTGCTAAAAAAAACCAAAAGAAGAAAATCTTATCACTTAGTTTTATAACCTGAAATCATTGATTTGATTATTTTGTTTTTTATGTGCATAAGTTACATGCATTTTATTAGGACATTTTTCCATAGTCTTCTTTTTGCAGGTAATACTCCATTTATAGTTATTATAAAATACTGACTATATTCCCCACGTTGTGCAATATACCCTTAGAGCTTATTTCATACCTAATAATTTGTACCTCTTACCCCACCCCCACACACACACCCTTATATTACCCCTCACCTTCCCTCCCCTCGTAGTTAGTCACTGGCTTGTTCTCTGTATGTATGAGTCTGTTGAAGCCATTACTTTTAAATGTTTATTTTATGATCGATCACCTTACTGAACAATCTTTGTTAGTTCCAATTAGTCTTCCAGTAGTTTCTTTCTATTTCACTGGCAAAAGAACTCTTAGCAAAGGACCATGGCATGTGCCCATAAATGATATTTTGTCTCTTCCTTTCTGGAGATTATGCTTCTTAGGTCAACTCTTACATTGGGTTGGACCTAAAGTTCATTCATTTTCCCTCCATAAGATGTTACAGGAAAACCCCGACCATTACTTTGGTCTCCGGCAATGCCTAGAATTTTCTGAAAGGGTTAAAGTTAAGTGGAGAAAATACACATTCTTAATCTGCTCTTCATTTTCACGGAAACGCCTTACACTTTTTACACTACCTACTTGATCAGTTACGCAGCTAAGATGTCCTTAAACACCAAGGAATTATACATTCAGTCCAATTCTACCTTGATACTGGGATTAGATGCTGAAGTTTTTCTGATATTTCTTAGATATCTAACTAAAATAATTATCATTTTTTCTTTCATCTGCTGATATGATAACTTATGCTAATCAGTTCTGTTCACAGTAGTACATCATTCTTTTCTAGAAGGATATTATTCTATTAGTATTATGCGACTAGTACAGTATTAGAAGCATGTATTGGGATATTATTACCATTCTACTTCTTTAATACAAAAAGTACACTTCTAGTATACTTATTTTTTAAGATTTTCATATCTATGATCAAGAGCGACACTGGTCCGTAATTTTACTTCTGTGTTTGTGCGTAGGTGTGAGTGGGGGGTGGGAGTACGTGTGTGATCTTTTTGGATTTGGATCTTACAGTTTGGTCTCATAAAATGAATGAAATGAATAATAAAATGAATCTATAAGCTGTTGGTTTCTCATAAGATCTGCAATATTTGATGGAACGTGGGTGGGGGTGACCTCCATGTTCATAGAACAGACCCAGGCCATTCAGACGCAGAGCCTGAATGAACTGGAACAGAATGGGGAGCTGGGAGAGCCACAGGGGTTCTGGAAGCCTTAACTGCTGGACTGGGAGGTTGCCAGGGACCCTGGGAAGGGGCCAAGGCTTTGGGACGTGAAGAGGCACAGGGGCTGTGGTGTCAAGCTAGAGATTTTATCATCTGGCAAGGAGTGTTTTAACAACAACGTACGTGCTGAAGATGAAAAAAAATTTTTTTTCAATTTCTTTCATTATTATCGGATTACTCAGTTTTTGTTTCTTCCTATTTTTCCTAAAATATTTCTTGAAATTATTGAATTTTTTATCATGACCCTGAGCACAGCAACCTTTTATAATTTATTAAAATCACCGTGGTGCCTATTTGCTTATGTTTCCACCTTTTCTTGTTATGCTACAGGACTTTGTCCATTTGATGAGATTTTTAAAAAATGTTTATCACACCAGCCCTTTGAATTATCATTTACATCTTTTTGTTTTCTGAATTATTCATATCTGCTCTTATTTTCTTAATTGTTTTTGCAATTTTAATTATGAAGCACTTCAAATATAGCACATGGTGCTCAGAGTAGTGTGATGCATGGCTGTTGGAGTGCCACTCAGACGTTAATAAATGCAAACTTTTGCTATATTCTCTTCTAATCTTAATTTGTTCATAAAATAAACCTTTCTGTGTATAGTTAAAGCTGTCATTACCATCACTACTGCCTTTTAAGGGCAATTACACCCTCAGAATAATTGGGTATCCGTTCATCCTGATCAGATTTATATACTGGGTTGCCAAGAAATTCGTTAGTGTTTTTCCATAACATCTTACAGACTAACCCAAACAAACTTTTTGGCCCACCCAGTACATATCCATGCATACCCATTGATAATAAATGTATGCTTGCTTTTGAGGTTTGCATAAATGGAAAGATACACTGAAGATTCTTTCAAATTTGGTTATTCACTTAGTATGATTTCAAGATTTATACATGTAGCTTTAGTTCACTATAACTGGCATACTATTCTATAATATAACTAAATAGCAACTGATGTGTCTATTTCTCTATAGAGAGTTTGCAAGTTGGTTCCAATTTTTAGTTCTTGGAAACATGGATACAATTCACATGCTTGTTAAAAAAAAATGTCCTAATGCACATGTGTGAGGAATTCTCCAGGATACACAGCTAGGAGCAAAGCTGCTGGACTGGAAAGTAGCCCTTCTTCATCAGATGTGGATGTTGCCAAACCACGTGGCAGAATGATTGCACTGATTCTCACACACAGGGAGGCCATACGAGTTACTGTCCACAGCAGGACACTTTGGGTAGTGAGACTTGTGTCTGGGTAAGGCCACCAGATGCAAAGTGTAAAGCCGAGTGGTCCAAGTCAAGCATGGACGCTGCCCACAGGGCTCCCGCCTCTCCACATCCTCACAAACTCCATCACTGTGTGTTTTAACTTTGCCATCTCTCCTTGCTTCATCAATTGGCATTTCTTGGTTAACATGAGGTTGAGGGGTCTTCTCTCATTGCACAGACACATTAAATGCCCAACCCTGCCCTCTGTGTTGGGAGTGCTGGGGGCAGTGAGCAGTGGAAAGAAGGCTCTGTCCTCGCAGAGCTCACTTTTTGCTGGGGAATCAGATTTTATCCTTTGCTCTGTCTCTATTATTCTCTGATTGCAGGCAGTGGTGAGCAGTTAAAGGGGAGTCGTGTTGTGATGTAGAGGTGACAGCTGGAGGCACCCTTGGATAGTTTCCGGTCACTGGGATGGTTTCTTGAATTAAGTCAAAGTCTTGGTAAGAACGTTTTGGATTCTGAGGCTCCAGAGAGCTTTTTGTGTCTGAGGAAAAGGGTTGGAAGCTATTTTGGAGAGGAAGTCAGAGGCCTTCCTCTGGACTGTAGGTCTTCAGTCATGGTGGAAAATGTTTTTCCCCCAGAGGTGACTAGATAAGTCAGAGGGTTTTAAAGAGAGACCTGAACTATGCCACACATAGATTTTTATAGTGCTCTGGGGGTGGGCGGAAAGAGGGAGACTGGGTAAGAATTTCCAGTCCTGGAGGGAGAGGTCTGTGGATAAGATTCCTCGGTATCAGAGAAAGTCAAGTTGTGAGAACTAGCCCATCTGGGGTTATGTTTCAGAGGCTGAACAAACACAGTTTGCTGAAGGAGTCAACGTGGACCAAGAAGCAGAGGAACCAAGAATGACTGTGAGATTTTTGACTTGGGCACCTGGGCAAGGAATCTCTCCTGTGAATTGTCTTTTCACAATCTTTGTCTGCTTTTCTCTCAGGGTTTAGCTATTTTCTTGTGAATTTTGCAAGTTTTTCTATTGTTCAATGGTCATCATTATCCGTTACAAGATGTAGGTGTTCCTAAATTGGTGAGAAATTGTTTCACCTTAAATGTAGACAAATTTATGGTCTGGGCTTTTTTGTTGAACATCTAAAAGATGAAAAAAGAAGGAAGCCTCCAAGGTCTCGGGTTTGTCCTTCACATTTAGGTCTAGAATCCATCTGGAACCTAGGTATACATAAGATAAAATGTAGGGGTCAAGCTATTTTTTTTCCTATGAGGATAACCACTAGGTTTAGTACCATTTATTTAAAAAATCCATCACTTCTCTCAATCTGAATGCTATCACTTTGTATATTATATATTAAATAGTAGTCAAGTATGGATATTCTTAGGGACTTTGTATCTTATCCCATTAATCCATTTTTCCATTTATGTACAAATAATAAGCCCTAATATCTGGTAGATGTCCCTAAATGCTTTTTCAAAATTTTCTTGGCCCTTGACCCTTGACATACTTGTTACAAATTTTAATGGACAACAAATTTCCAGGGAAAACCGCTCTTGGGATTTTTACCGAAATTGATTTTTTTTTTTTATTAACTCAGTGTTTTTATTAACTGAGAATTATTTTCTTTCTGTTACTGAGTCTTTCATTCTATGAGCTCTCTATCTGTGCATTTATTTAGGTCTAAATTCTTCAGTATACTTTTGCATTTCCTTCATAACTGTCTGACATATCTTAGATTTAGATTAATTTATAGATTTTGGCTATTGTAAAATAAATTTTATTGTATCTTACTTATAATTACTTGTTGCAAGAGTATGGGTGTATTAATTTGGGGAATAAAAATTTGATTCTTAGAACCTTCTGGAATCTCCTATTAGTTCTCACAGTGGCTCTGCACTGGTTAGGGTCTTTGTTCCTTAATAACAATGATGTGAGATGGACTTTTATAGACTGTTTTTTATTTTCTAAATCTTTTCCACTTCCCTGGTGGCTAAGATGGTAAAGCGTCTGCTTACAGTGCGGGAGAACTGTGTTCAATCCCTGGGTCGAGAAGATCTCCTGGAGAAGGAAACGGCAACCCACTCCAGTATGCTTGCCTGGAAAATCCCATGGACAGAGGAACCCGGTAGGCTACAGTCCATGGGGTTACAAAGAGTCGGACATGACTGAGTGACTTCACTTGATTTTCTAATCTAGAAGGATATACTGCTTCTATTGTGTCTTACTCTTAAACATAATGATTGTTGTAGAATATTTTGATAGTTAGGTTAAGGGACATATCTTTATAGTTTGCTAAGGTTTTTGATTAACATGTGTGCTGGGTATAATTAATCTTTTTCTAATTGGAGGAAGTTGATCATAGACTTTTCCCCTTCAAATCTGTTAACTTAATCAACTTTTTAGCATTAAATCATTTTTACAGGTGTGGAATTAAACCATAATGAGCTTTTAAGAAACAATTCTTTACATTCTTTCACTTTCTTTTGCCAATTTATTTTCAGTATTTTAAAATCTGTATTTATGAGCAAGCGAAGCCTAAACTCTTTCTTTATTGCATAATTCTTGCCTTTCTGTTGGTATCAGTTGGAAGCTTGTGTTACTGGAACTCCTCTCTGAGTCATCATCTGAGATTCAAAGTCTTACTGAGACAGTCAGTGAGATTTTCCTGGACGTTTTTGGTAAAATTCAAATTCACCTAACAAGCAACCTAGTCAGAGGATGATGTGTTGTAGGCAGTAGACTTTTAATATTAAAATTAATTTAATTTACTTGATGATCATTAATAGGTCACTCAGGATTTCCATTAATCCTTGTGTCAATTTTCAGAATTCTTATGCCCTTACAAAAGAATCCATTTCATTCTAAATTTCCTAACATATCAGTATAAAGTTTCCCCAGTAATCACTTCATTTATTATATTCATACATAAGCACAGAAAGTCTGTACAACATAAGAATAAAGTTATCTAAAAGTCACCTAGCACCACGTCTTAAGGAAATAGAATATTTCTAGCTCCTTGGAACTCCAATTATGTCTTCTTAACTACAATCTTTTTCTTCTAGAAATAACCATGATTTTGATTGTTGTGAAAATTATTTCCTTGATTTTCTTTATGGTTTTATAACTTACAAATACATTGGTAAAGTATATAGAGTGAAGATTGGTGAGTTCTTGAACTTTAATAAATGGATTGTGCTTTATGCATCTACTGTATCTTACTTCATTTACTCAACATTGTTTTTTAAAAAATGTCTGCTGCTGCTAAGTCACTTCAGTCATGTCCAACTCTGTGTGACCCCACAGACAGCAGCCCACCAGGCTCCCCCATTCCTGGGATTCTCCAGGCAAGAACACTGGAGTGGGTTGCCAATTCCTTCTCCAATGCAGGAAAGTGAAAAGTGAAAGTGAAAGTCGCTCAGTCATGTCCGACCCTCAGCGACCCCATGGACTGCAGCCTTCCATGTTCCTCCGTCCATGGGATTTTCCAGGCAAGAGTACTGGAGTGGGTTGCCATTGCCTTCTGTTAATGTGTAAAGCTGTAATTTATAAATTTTCATTGAAGTGTAGCATTTCACTGTATGCCTATATCACAATTTATCCATTTTACTACAGATGAACATTTCAATTATAGCAAGTGTTTGTCAATTACTAACAATTTGACTATAAACAGTCTTGCAAATACCTGCAGACCCAGAGCACAACACTGTTGAGTGTTAGGAAACACATATCTTCAACTAGATTAAATGCTGCCAAAAATGTATTTCAAAGTAGCCAGAGCAGTTACACGCCCACCAACAGAGCACAGTGCACTTCATCGCTTCAACAACATGGTATTGATGACTTCTTACTTTCTGTCAGTCTAATGTATGTGAACAGACATGTAATCATGATTTTAATTTGCATGTCCAAAATGACTAATGAAGTGTGTTACCTTTACATATTTCCTTGGCTGTTTGCATTTCATCTTTTGTGAACTCCCTATGCAAATCCTCCACCCATATTTGTATGGGATTGTTTATTTCTTCATTATTGATTGGTAGCAGGCTTTTTAAGCATCACAGACATTTGAACTTATTGCTCATATGTGTTAAGTACATCATCTACAGCCTGTGATTTGTCTATTTTCTTTTTTGTATCATTTTTATGAAGTCTTTTTAAATCAACTTTTTAAGTAGATTCACAGCAACATGAGGGGAAGATACAGAGGTTTCCTAGTATGCCCTGCCCTCACCATGCATAGCCTAACCTGTAATCAGCGTGCCCACCAGAGAGGACATTTGTTACAATTTATGAACCTGTGCTGACACATAATAATCACCCAAAGGCCATAGTTTACATCACGGTGCTTCACTTTGCTGTTGCATATCCTATAGGTTTGGATAAATATATAGAATGTTAAAAGATGATGCTGTTAAAGTGCTGCACTCAATGTGCCAGCAAATTTGGAAAACTCCACAGTGGCCATGGGACTGGAAAAGGTCATTTTTCATTCCAATCTCAAAGAAGGGCAAGGCCAAAGAATGTTCAAACTATCACACAATTGTGCTCACTTCACATGCTAGCAAGGTAGTGCTCAAAGTCCTTCAAGCTAGGCTTCAACAGTCTCTGAACCAAGAGTTTCCAGATGTACAAGATGGATTTAGAAAAGGCAGAGGAACCAGAGATGATATTGCCAACATCCGCTGGATCAGTGTCAAACTGATGCTTTCGAGCTGTGGTGCTGGTGAAGACTCTTGAGAGTCCCTTGAACTGCAAGGAGATCAAACTAGTAAGTCCTAAGTGAAATCAATGCTGAATATTCATTGGAAGGACTGATGTTGAAGCTGAAGCTCCAGTACTATGGCCACCTGATATTAAGAGCTGACCAACTGGAGAAGATCCTGATGCTGGGAAAGACTGAGAACAGGAGGAGAAGGGGGTGACAGAGGATAAGATGGTTGGATGGCATCATTGACTCAGTGGACATGAGTTTGAGCAGTAGTCATGTACCAGTAGTAATGTATGGGTGTAAGAGTTGGACCATAAAGAAGGCTGAGCACCAAAAAATTGATGTTTTCAAATTGTGATGCTGGAAAAGCCTCTTGGGAGTTCCTTGGACAGCAAGAAGATAAAACCAGTCAAGCCTAAAGGAAATCACTCCAATCTTCTGGTTTCATGGAAAAAGAGCCTTCTTACTGAGACCTCTCCAATATCCCAACTACATTTATTATAATTAATTACATAGAATATTTCCTATCATATTTTATGTTTTATTATTTTTATGATTTTCCCTCTTTTAGTATATTGTTTTAAATTTATAATTTTCATCACTCTCCATTTTCCTCTTTACTGCAAAAATCTCTAAATTTTTTTATTTATTATCATCAGGGTCAACTTTAAATGTTTGATGTATTGATACATAATTACGTATGGCATCTAAAGCATCATAGTCTCTGACTTTTCTCAGAAAACAAATGCCCTTTAACTTCAGTCCAGTTCAGTTCAGTCACTCAGTCATGTCCAACTCTTTGCAACCCCATGAATCACAGCACGCCAGGACTCCCTGTCCATCACCAACTCCCGGAGTTCACTCAGACTCATGTCCATCGAGTCAGTGATGCCATCCAGCCATCTCATCCTCTGCCGTCCCCTTCTCCTCCTGCCCCCAATCCCTCCCAGCATCAGAGTCTTTTCCAGTGAGTCAACTCTTCGCATGAGGTGGCCAAAGTACTGGAGTTTCAGCTTTAGCATCATTCCTTCCAAAGAAATCCCAGGGCTGATCTCCTTCAGAATGGACTGGTTGGATCTCCTTGCAGTCCAAGGGACTCTCAAGAGTCTTCTCCAACACCACAGTTCAAAAGCATCAATTCTTCGGTGCTCAGCCTTCTTCACAGTTCAACTCTCATATCCATACATGACCACAGGAAAAACCGTAGCCTTGACGAGACTTCACTTCAATAACTTCCATTCTTACGCTATTTCTGTACAATCTTGCTTACGAGCCCTAATTAATCACTTGTTGTTGTAGTTGTAGCTTAATTGCAAGTGCTTAATTGGCTTTACAACTATTTAACTTGATATTGACCCCCTCGTTTATTTTTTGCCTCCTATTCTATACTCCTGTTTCTTAGAATCAAATTCCTCAAAGAACAATTTGAACATAAGCTTTCATCTCAGGCTCTGCTATGTGAGGAAACCCAGGTCAAGACAGAATGATGGAATATAGGAATTGAAGGTTTGCGAAGAGAGTTAGATTTTTAAATCACTCATGTGGACAGAATGCTGACTCTTAGCACAAAGTCCTCAGCATGCAGTGGGGCTCGTGGGGGACCCCAGACTCCATCTATGGTGACACAAAGCTCCCCATTGAGTCATTTCCCCGGGAGCTCTCCATGGCCCAAGGGTAGACATAGAAAAGGCGGGAGCCAGTTTGGCTAAGGTTTAGAGATTAGCCAAGAAAGCATGATGAGGCCACAGTGCAGGGTACGTGGAGCCCTTGGACAGAGGGTGATGTACAAAAAAAAACCATGACAAGTAAGCTGTTAAGAGAAGAGATTGGGGACAAGAAGGAGGAGCAGTGAAGAACAGGGAGAAAGGAGAGAGATCCAGGGTCTAATGGTCTCAGTGAGGGAGAAAATACATGTTGCTGGTGCTTAATTGGCCCAGAAAGTCCAGGGGTCGGAGCTGGACAGACAGACAGAAGGGCACAAGACACCAGGAACCGGAGGCAAGGGTGGGAGCAGGTGGAGGCGCGTGCAGGGTCCTGTGAGGGCCCAACAGCGGAAACGACACAGACCCCACCCCTGGGGCTGGGGCGCTGCCCAGGCAACCGCTCCAAATGCCCAGCGTCTCCTGATTTCCAAATTTCTCTTTTTGTTCTTGTTGCTCTGACATCCCAAGGCCTCACCGAACAATTTTGCATTTAAGCGGATTCTTACAGAAATACATTTTCAGCTGAGAAATCAAACTCCTGGTCAGGGAATTGCATAACTTTTCATACAATGTCCTTTGTTATTATTTTGAGGAGCACTAATGAAGTTTTATTTCTTCGCACTTGGCTCACAGAATTCAAAATTCCCAAGAGAGAGAGAGAAAAAAAAAAAAAGGCAACAAATCCACGACTGGAGTTGAGGGTTGGCAAGTTTCTTTAGAATCCTTTCTCTTTTTCTCTCTCCTCCTTTCTTCCTTCCTCTTTTCTCTTTTCTTTCTTTCTTTCTCAGAAATCAACACTTCAAAGTATGTTTTGGTTTCCATTTGTTTTTACGGTGGTAAATATTTTATTACTTAAAAAGGGAAGAAGTGTTTGTTCTTAATTGTTTTTGATTAAATATGCTAATTACATTTTTGGAATACTAATGACATGCGGTACTAAATGTTTTAATAATGCAGTGAAATAAGCTGGCAGATATAACAACAAATTAACCTGAAATCGCTACATAGCTTTCCTCATTTTAAATTGTAATAATACAAAACAGAGCGGGGGAAAAAAATCAAAATTGTGTCATCTAATACGAAGGGGAAACAAACTTTATTAAACAATTTTGGTGTTTTAATGTAAACGAATTCATTAAGAGAATCGTGCTTTCTAGAACAATGACCTAGAGAACAGCCAGTTGGTTGATTATCTCTAATCTGTCAAAATTCATTCCACACAAATCAAAACACAACTGGGTCCTGGGTGGGGCCTGAAGCCTCCTCCTCCCCTCGTGGTCATCCTGACCACGTGGACCCAGAACCTGGACCAGGTGCCCAAGGGAGGCCTGGAACCCTGTACCTACTTCAGCCCCAGGCAGTCCACCTAAAACCATGATGCAATTTCTTTTACATCCATCAAAGTTGTATCATTGCCAGTGAGAAAGAGGCAAGGAAAACATATTTGTCCAGAAGCGCATGCAGCATGAGTGGAGACTGTCATAGATTTGGGATAAAAAGCAGCACTGTGGTTTAATCGGTTTCTTCAGTTGTCTTAGGACATGGTCACTACGCCTTGGCGTCAGCTCCCCTTTCGAGGCTGTTACCTGGTCGGCTGTGCAGCAGTTTCAACTAGGGTGGGAGACTGCTTGTGAAGCTGCTTGTTTTCACCACGTATCTCAGGCGTGTCCATTTGGAATAACTGAGCCCCACCGCTGAGAAGGAGGTGTTTTGGAAAAAATCAAGCCTCCATCCCATCAGCCTTTAGAGCAGTGCCCTTGGCCAGGGGTGACTTTTCCTCCAGGGAACAGCTGGTCGTGTCTGGAGGCAGCTTTGGTCGTCACAGCTCAGGATAGCCTGACATCTAAAGAGCAGAGGCCAGGGATGCTGCTAGAAGTCCTAGAGTGCACAGGACCGTGAACACAGAAGCACATCATCCCAAAGGTGAGCAATGCAGCGGCTGTGAAAGTAAAAATGAAGGCTCTAGTCACTCGGTCGTGTCTGAGTCTGCGACCCCATGGCTGTACCTGCCAGGCTCCTCTGTCCATGGGATCTCCAGACAGGAATACTGCAGTGGGTAGCCATTCATTCTTTTCTCCAGGGGACCTTCCTCACCCAGGAACTGAACCCAGGTATCCTGCATTGCAGGCAGATTCTGCACTATCTGAGCTGCTGGGGAAGCCCTGCCAAATTCCAGGGAACACAGAGGAAGGAGGAGCCCAGCGAGTGACAGGAATGCACTTGGCAAAAAACAGACCCGGGACTCCACGTGACAGCTGAGCTGTTTCTGTCAACATGGAATTGCTAAGGGAAAGGAAGGGGGGAAAGAATGAAAAGAGAAAAAAGAGGGCGAGAGAGAGAGAGAGGGGGCCAGAAGATCCGCGGAGATTTGAGATAGACCAACCAATGGCCGTGCGTGGATCATATTTTGACCCTGGTTTCCGCAATAAGCTGTCAGAGATTTATGAGGTTGCTGGGAAGACGTAGAATGCTAGCTGGATGTTTAATGACAACATAGAATTCTTATAAAGTTTTTAAGGCAAAAACCTGAAAAATGTTATGAGTTTGAAATGTTCTTCCAAGTATTCCAGAGAGGGAGGTGGAAGGATGCAGGTACAGACGAATCAGGACAAGGGTGGCTCAAACTGAGGGATTGGTAGATGGACATTTATCGTATTCTCTTGCTATAAACATCTGAAACTTTCCAGAGCTATTTCTTTTAAGGACAATGGCTGGTAAATTCATAGCACGTCTGTCCATCCACTTCATGGAAATTCACCAGGTAGCTCTCACTGTCCCAGGAAGAATGGCTGCCCCAGGGACAGCCCGCCTGGAGACTGACATCCACAGAGGGGAGGCCCGAGAAGGGACAGCTGACATAGAGGCCCAGGGCTGGAGGCAGGAAGCTCAGCGGAGGCAGCTCACTCTCCCAGCTTCTGTCTGCTCAGCCCTGAAGTGGAACAGGACCAGTGAGCACCCTCCCCTGTAGCTCTGAGACTCCGGGGAAGTCACGGACATGGAGTCAGACTGACTCCAAAGCCCCTCAGCCCAGAGCTGAGCCCCCTGAGCTGAGTCAGGCGCTGGTGCTCAGAGGAAAGAGGCCCTGTGCCCCCTCTAGGGTCTTTAAGACACGCAGCCTTGTGTTGGATGTGGGCTGGACAGTGGCTTGAATCCTGCGAAGGGTGAGGGCTGGGCACCATCCTGCCCTTTGGGATGGTGCTCTGGGAGAGCTGGGGGAAGGCTGGACCACTCTCTGAATGCTTGGCAAAGCACTGGGATGTGTTCAGGGACCCTGGAGGCACCCTGGCAGGGCTCTCTCACCCTGAGAGGAGGGACAGTGGAGGATGCCCCTGGGCTGCCATGTGGCTCCATCAGGAATGGAAACATCTGGAAGGGAGAGAAGGCTTGCATCTGGACAGAGATGAAAGTCTGAGAAGGTCAGTTTGGGGCAGTTTGTTAGAGACTCTGGTGAAAGTGGCCATTTGGCACTAGGGTATCCCTGGAGACTTTAAGGCTCAGGAGAGACATGGCCAGACCTTGATTTAAGAAAGTCTTGAGTATTTTTTAAAAGACTCTTGTTTAGGCGGCAGGGATGTGCAAGCTTCTTTCTGTAAAGAGTAAGGTAATAAAAATGTAAGGGTTTGTCAGACCCAGCTGGTCCCTGTCACATATTGTTCTTTAAATATTTTTTACAGTCCTTTCCACATGAAAGAACCATTTTTCATCCAAGGTGCATGCAGCACCAGGTGCTGGGGGCTGAGTGTGCTGACCCCAAACAAGATCGGAGATGGAGGGAATGGTCTCTGGGGCGGGGGCGTGGGGATGTTCAGAGACCCGGTGATCACCGTGGTGACTCCTCCCTTCCCTCAATGACCATTTCTGTGGTCCTCCCGGGTGCTCACCTTGCCTTGTATCCTACCCAGGCCAGCCTTGGCCACCGCTCTGCCGAAAGGTTTGATTCAGAGAAAAACCCTGGTCTTCAGAGAGTGTCAGTGACTCTCTTCGGCTGTGTGACCTTGGGCAGGTCACTGAACACCCTGCGCCTCCACCCACACCTGTGAACTGTGAGCAGCGGCCCCAAGACAGAGGGGGTGTGAGGACCACAGGCAGTCATGACGGGAGAGTCATGACGGGAGAGTCATGACGGGAGAGCTCTGAGAGCAGAACCGGCGTTTCTACACTCACAGCAGCAGCGACAGTAACAGACCCTGAGTGACGTCTCCGGGGGCCGTCCTGGGCAATCCCCATCCATCCGCTTCTCAGAGCAGCCCATGAAGCAGAGGCCCACTTCGGGTAGAGAAATGGGCATGCAGCGGACACCTTGCTGTGGCCTGGCTGCCTGGGAGACCTGGGGCAGCAGATCTGGACGCTCTGAGTCTCAGTTTCTCCAGTGGTCCCATGAGGACAACGATGAAGGTTCAGTCTCCTGTGATGACTAAACGAGCTAATAATGCCAGCCAGGCGTGTAGCACAGACGTGGCACCTCATGATGGCTGGACACATGGAATTCATGGCGTCCTCTTGGGAGGGTTATTATTGCTGCAAAATAGCAGTCTTCAGGATCTGACCCCTGAGGACTCACTTGGTTGGAAATCCCAGGATGCTGGTGGCCCTTGGTATACAGCAGGCACTAAATAAACACTTGCAAACACTTGTGGACTGATTGTCATGTGGCACCCACAGGATACCAACCTGGAGATGGGTGGAAGGTGCTCCTTGCTGGGCGCATGGGCTGGATAAGGTGATCAGTGTCCTCCCCCATTTGCCGGGGACACGCAAGGGGGCAGCTCTGAAGGTCCTGGGTCCCGAGAAACCATCAGTTTCAGGCAAAGCCAGAAGACCTCGCAGAGGGTGGAGGTGGGCTTTCAGGCAGAGGCAAGGCCCTTCCCAGCCCACAGCAGCTCTCACCTCTCCCCCAGGCAGGGGATGCAGTGGGTCCCTTTCTGTGTCTGAGTGGACAGAACAGCAGACAGCACCCCAGATGACCAGTCCCCCCAGTGGAGTCTGTCCCCAGCGCCCCCACAGCTCCGACCCCCAGCGGGCATGCCTCCAGCCACTTATGAGGATTTCTGATCTTATTCCAGACAACTATTTATTTTCTTTTTTTTAAATCTATTTATTTATTTATTTTACTTTGCAATATCATATTGGTTTGCCATACATTGACTTGATTCTGAATATTGTATCCTTTTCTTTAAAAGGGCCTTCCTGACATTAGGCCTCAAAAAAACGTGGCCTGCCTCTGCATCAAGGGCTCGTGCCCTTGAACTCAGGAGGCGGTTCGGGGACTGGCCTGGCCTGGCCTGCACTTCTCAGGAGACACGCACACATTCTCAGGGCTTTCCTGAGTCCGTGTGAGATGAGGCGCACAAGGGTCTCCATGGCAAAACTGAGGACATTTCTCACTGGGACATGAAGGCTCCTTTCTTTTGTTCAGTCTCTGACTGCTTGTAGCTCCCAATGAGAAAGGCCAAAGAGTTTAAAAACCTCGGCCCCGGTAAAGCCACGGTGGGCAAGCTGGGTAGAAGGGACTCGGGACTCAGCTGATGTCAGCGACAGGAGGCAGCGAGGCTGAGCATTTCCCGGGGAACGGGCAGCCTGAAAGCGCCCATTCATCCACCGTCTGGCTGCCCGGCCTCTTGCGCCTGACTTCTGGGGCACTCAAGGTGTTTGCAAGGTGCCAAAAGAAAAGACACACTCTATTTGCAGTCGTAAAATGGGCATTTTACTGTCGCGCCCTCTGTGATTCGGTTACAAGGCAAACACTCCCACGGTCCGGGTCGTCCCCTGCTGGCCGGGGCCCTTTACTTGGTGGTCCTCCCAGACTTTGGGTCCCCCAGGGGGCCCCAACAGGCCTGCTAAGGAGAGAGCAGCCAGCGTCACCGGTCCTCAGCAGACCCCATGGATGTGCGGGGGAGACTGGGCCTCGGCAGGGCTGATCTGGGGCAGAAGGTAGCGCCGTGCATGGTGGGGGTGGGAGGAGAAACAGGGGGTGTATCCCAGCCAGGGCACACATTTGACTCAGTGCCTCATCCACGGCAGCCGTGAATGAACATCAGAGCAGCCGATACAGCGGCCCCCATGCCTCGGTTTCCCTGCAGGTCAGGATCTCTGGGAAGCAGGGCCTGAGGTGGATTTGGGGGCACCTGAGGTTCACGGGGGAGCAACAGCTATAAAAGGAAGGAAGGGGTGCGGGACTGGGCAGGGACCGGGACACCAGCGCAGGATTCAGAACTGACCACGTCTCAGCCCAGGGGACTCCGGAGCAGGGACTCCACCCCAGGCAGAAAGAGCCTGCCCCTGTTACTGTTGCCTAGCTTGGCATGTGCCTGAAGCCCCCTCCAGAAAAGCGTCACTTGACCATAAGGATGAAGCTGACCCTGAAGGAAGAGCTGAGGGCGGTTGCCCAAACATGCACCTCCCAGCTGGCCAGGGACCTTCCTGGAAGAGAAAAGGGGCGATGCAGACATGTCTGCCACATGCACCTTGTCTGGGACACATGTGCAAGAACTTTCTGTCAAAGCAGGTTTTAAGATTAGGTAAACAATACCTATCATACACCCGGCTCAGAAGAGGCCCTCAGGACAGAGAGACATTGCTGGGCTGAGTCACAGACAGAGGGGTTTTCTGAAGACATAAATCCATCAGAAAATAGGGAAGGCCCAGACACTATTGCGGGAAAATAGAGCCAGTAAAAGGAAGTTCTTGCCAGTCAGTTAATGAGAAAAGCATCATTTTTAGATGAAGACCTCTGTTTAGCTCTTGCGTGCTTGCACGCATGCTAAGTCTCTTCAGTTGTGTCTGCCTCTTTGTGACCAAATGGACCATAGCCCGCCAGGCTCCTCTGTCCATGGGATTTTCTAAGCAAGAATACTGGAGTGGGTTGCCATTTCCTTCTCCAGGGGATCTTCCCAACTCAGCGATCGAACCCTTGTCTCTTATGTCTCCTGCATTGACAGGCGGGTTCTTTACCGCTAGTGCCACCAGGGAAGCCCCTGCTTAACTCTTACTGTTTTCTAAAATGCTGATGACTCACTCTTGTCTGAGCTCACACAATGTAAGGACCCTCTGTGCCCCTCGGCCCCTGCCAGCCCTCCGCCCAACTCAGGGAGGCTAAAGCCCCCCCGCCAGACACCCTGTGGCAGCTGCCACTGTGATGCAGACTGCACTCTGCATTCCAAGTGTGTGGTCAGTGCCATGGGACAGAGACTTCTGCCACTGTCTTCCCTGCTGTGTCCCCAGGGCCTGCCAGGTGCACGAGACTGACGGATATTTCTTGACTTGAACTGACCGTAACTGAAACTTGCAAACAGCTTCAGCTGTTCAGAACATTGCTAACTCTGAGACAGGGCATGCGAGGACCTTCAGATCCAGAGACAGAGATCCCCACAGCAAAATAATTAACTAAACATGAAAAAACAAGCAAACAAAAAATTTCTTTTGTTAACCCTATAAAAGCCGTCTCCCTCAAACCAATAGCAAACATTTCACGTGGCCATGGAACATGGGTGTTCTGCTGCCAGTCAGCCATGAGGCATGCCCATCCAAGGGCACAACTTTTAGTCTTTCTGTGTTCTCCGTGAGGGTCCTAACAACAAGGAAAAGAAAAAGCAGTATAAATGCTAGGAAGAAAGGATAAAGTTCTCACTATTTGCCTACATAGAAAGTCTAAAAATTCTCAACTAAAACTAATAGTAATGTTAGCAAGGTATTTTACTATTAATTTTGTACTGAGCCGTTTTCCTGGTCTTTTCTTATATGCTAATCCTAGATAGATGTGAACCTCTGAGACAATTGCCTCAGCTGTACTATCTCCCCAAGGAACACATTAAAAAAAAAAAAAAAACAAAAAACAAGTCACTGGTAAACACAGAAATAAAAACACAGTGATCCAGAGGTCTTTGTCTCTCAGGGGACACACGTTGTAAAGGTGGGGTGTGGAGGCTGGGAAAATGGGTGGTTTTGGCGCTGTGAGGCCGTGCACGTTGGTTGGTATGGCAGTTTGGGAATGAGTACTGTGAGCCCTCCGTACTTGGGGTTCTGCAGCCATTTTGATCTGCAGTTGGTTGCAGCCTCTAAGGTGAAAACAACAGATGCCAAAGGCCGCCTGTGAGGGTCTTCAGAATCTATGATTTGGGTTTCCTCGGGGGTCCTGGAGCCAATCCCAGGCAGATACTGAGGAATGACTGTATATTTTACAATCAAACCTTGTAGGTTTCATTCCTACAGAAATGTTAGCATGGGTCTGTTACTACACAGATATAAGAAGGATATCTTTGCAATCACACCTGGAAAAGCAGATACCCCAATGAACCTAAGTTTTGCATGCCTCCCCACTGTGTGGATACAAAGTTATGGAACATTCATAGAAGTGTACGCCATGCAGACAGCTCTTTAAAAAGGATGGCATGGTGTTCACTGTTGTGAATATTCTGTAGCTTTGTATCCACCCAGTGCTGAGGCACCTGAGGTTTACTGAGGTATCTGCTTTTCCAAATAGGAAAAGCCTGGTGGATTACAGTCCACGGGGTCACAGAGTCAGACACTATACTGAGCATGCATGAATGCACAACATGTATTTAATAAACAAGTGAGTGATTTTTCACAAATGGAGAACACACATGAAGTCAGCACTCGTATCAAACAACATTCCCAGCAACCCAAAAGTCCTTCCTGTTCCCTTCTAGTTGCTGCCTCCCAAGGGCAACCACTATCTGGACTTCTAAGAGTATAGGTTAGTTTTGTCTGTTTTTGGATATTATATGAATAGAATCAAATAGGATATATTCTTTTGTATATTGGCTTCTCTGTTCAACAGTATGTGAGATTTTTGTTGCATGCATTTGTACGTGGTTTATTTTAGTGGTTGCGTAGTATTCCACTGTGTGAATAAACCACATGTTATTTATCCAAAACCAGAAAAGAGTGAAGCAGCTCTATGGCCTGGCTGGAGGCAGGTCCACAATGTTTCTTAAATGTTAAAAAACAAAACCAGATTGCCCAATAATATATATTGGCATGATTTCATTTTTGTTTAGAATATGTATCATATACATAAACATACGTGCATACACAGCTGTGTGCACGTGTGTATGTGTCATGCCTACGCAAAGTCTGGAAGGCTACATATCCACCCATTAGTAGCTGTTATTTCTTGCAGGGGCTGGAACCTGTGACTTTTTATTTACACAGTTTTGTGTTGTTTCAATTACTCTGCTTGAAAATCAACTGTAGTTCTTTTTTTTTTTTAATTTACAACCAAGAATAAATAAATAACTTACTCTGCAAGGAGAATGTGTTCTTTTTATTCTTCAGTGAATATTAGAAAGCTAAATTCTTGATGTCGTTTGCTTTTGTGGCTGCTGTTGTTCTGGTTTATTATTTATTTGCTTATTTTTCATGATTTGCCTTTTTCTCTGACACGTGGTCTCTGAAGGAAAAGTTACTGGGAGGATCTTGGGGTATCAGCTGTGAGTTACTCCAGGTAAGTCTCCAGTGGAGGGGGGCGCGGCAGAGAGAGGGGCCGCCATCTCTCTGCATACTGCTTCACTGCTCCGGGCACACTCCACCATCCCTGACCTGTCCTTGGGCCACTGCTGCTGGGGCCAATGAAAGTGAAGGCATTAGTCGCTCAGTCATGTCTGACTCTTTGTGACCCCATGGACAGTAGCCCACCAGGCTCCTCTGTCCATGGAATTCTCCAGGCAAGAATACTGGAGTGGGTTGCCATTCTCTTCTCCAGGGGAGAGTCCCCACCCAGGGATCGAACCCGGGTCTTCCTGCATTGCAGGCAGACTCTTTGCCATCTGAACCTGACTGCTAAAAGGCGGGCCACAGGTCCAGTCAGGTGAGGACCAGCTCAGGACTGCTCATGCCTCCTCTGTCCCTGTGTTTTCAGTGGGACTATGCAGAGGGGGGCTCTATGTACATGCCCTGGGGTGGGGAGAACAGGAGCATCATTTCCCCCAGCTCTCATAACTTTTTATAATGAAATAGAAAATAGTCAAAGAAAAAGCAGATTTGGTAAAATTTTGCTAAGCAAGATAGTGAATATGGGTAATATTTGTTATATAATCTCATAGTAATATCTAATATAAATAATAAAATGCATTATATAGTACATTCTACATTCGTTACATACTCAATATACATTCATTTATTTCAAAAGTGTAGGCAGTTGAGGCAGCTCCACTTATTAAATAATGCATTTCTTTCCTCCAAATCAAAACACATTGTTATATTAAATCACCATACACAGGAATCTAGTCTTCTTTATTCACGGAATTGATTAGCACTTACTTAGTGCTTACTCAATGTAGGCAGTCTCCTAAGTACCTAAAAAAATATTAACTTATCTGTTGTTTAAACCTCTTAAGCACTGCATTATTGGGTTCTCTAATTAGAGTTTCACTTTTTTGTTTTCTTTTTGGCCTATGCCCTCCCAAAGTGATTTAAATACAGCCCAGTTTATAATCTCCTCCGATTATCTGTGATAAGGGAAGTATTTCCTCCCCACAATTTTCCTTTTTCAAGCTTTTCACGGCTGTTATCTGATAATGTATTCCTTTTTTTTTTTTCCCACCACTTTTGGAGGTTTATCTCAGAATTGATACAGCTTATCACATAGTGTTGACATTTGCATTCAGCCACATAAGCAGCCCCCAGATCAGGTCAGAGAACATCTTCATGACTCCAGGCCCCTCCCAGCCGAGATCCCCACTGTGCTGAGTCCCACCACCGTGGATTGGCCTGGTGTGACCCTGAACATCCTGTTGAAGCACAGAGTACGCAGTCTTCTGTGTCAGGCTTCCTTTATACAACATCGTGTCTGCGAGATTCATTTACATGTAGTCCTTTCTCTTTCCATTGTGTGAAAGTTCTACCGCTTAATCACCCATTCTTCTTTTGATGGACATTTGGGCTGTTTCCAGTTTGGGGCTGTTATAGAGACAGCTCAGAACTTTCCAACACCTGTCTCTTGGTGAACATCCTTATTTCAGCCAGGGAGGCACTTAGAAGAAGAACCGCTGGGTCAGGAGGTCTATGCATACACTTCACTTCAGTAGGTTCAGCCTCCCTGCTTCCCAACTTACACTCCCACCAGCAGCGTAACCCATCTGGTTGCTCCCCAGTCTCAGCAGCAACTAACCTTAATTTCAGCCTTTTTAACTTCAGCCTTTCTAGCGATAGTGTAGTTTTTTCACTTCAAAACTGGCAATTCTCCAATGACAAATAATGTGATGCAAATTCTATATACTTATTGGCCATTTTAATGTCCAGATTTAAGAAGATCCTATTTGAGTCTTTTGCCTATTTTCAAGTTTCTTTTTTCATTGAAATGTTAAAGTTCTTTAAATATTTTGGAATGGAGTCCTTTGTAAGATATGCTGTTTAGCCGCTCTGCTGCTGCTGCTGGTAAGTCACTTCAGTCGTGTCCGACTCTGTGCGACCCCATAGATGGCAGCCCACCAGGCTCCCCTGTCCCTGGGATTCTCCAGGCAAGAACACTGGAGTGGGTTGCCATTTCCTTCTCCAGTGCATGAAAGTGAAAAGTGAAAGTGAAGTCGCTCAGTCGTGTCCGACCCTTAGCGACTCCGTGGACGGCAGCCCACCAGGCTCCTCTGTCCATGGGATTTTCCAGGCAAGAACACTGGAGCGGGTTGCCATTTCCTTCTCCAATGCATGAAAAGTGAAAAGTGAAAGTGAAGTCCCTCAGTCCTGTCCGACCCTTAGCAACCCCATGGACTGCAGCCTACCAGGCTCCTCTGTCCATGGGATTTTCCAGGCAAGAGTACTGGAGTGGGGTGCCATTGCCTTCTCTGCTCAGTCGTGTCCAACTCCTTTGTGGACTGTAGCCTGCCAGGCTCCTCTGTTTATGGGATTCTCTTGGCAAGAATATTGGAGTGGGTTTCCATGCCCTCTTCCAGAGGATCTTCCCAAGCCAGGGACTGAACCCTCATATCTTACATCTCCTGCATTGGCAGGTGGATTCTTGACCACCAGCACCACTTGGGAAGCAGTTACCTCTCTACCTTTCTATTTCTAAGAAAGGTCACATTCTAAAATACTGGGGTTAAGATTTCAACACATAACAAATAGTTCATATTTTTCTATACATTTTTATCTTTGCTCCCAAACCTTGGAAATATTATTTTATCTTTTCTTCCAGAAGTTTGATCATTTTAGCTTTAACATGTATTAACCTTTGCAAATTAATTTTTGTGAATCATGTAAGATAGTGGTCAAGGCTATTTTTCTCAGCACATATACTGAAAAAGATCCTTAGCTCCCCCAGTGAATTGCAATAAGGATTATGTCATAAATCAGGTGACAAATTGATCAAATTGTCTGTCCTTATATAAATATCACACCATTGTAATCACTGCAACTTTGTATAAGTCTTGATATTTTATAGTGTAAAACGTACTGTATTTTCCTTCCTCCTTCTTATTTATTGTTGCCTCAATTATCCTGGGTCCCTTGCACTTCTATAAATATTTCATATTGATCTTTCTTATCATGTTCTTTACGTTTGTCTTCATCTACGGAAATTTACATTTATCAATTTTCAAACAAGTGAAAAAAAACACTAGCATTTTGATTAAACTTTTGTGGACACTAAAAATCATTTTTGGGGAAAATTAACATAATAACAATATTAAGTCATATAATCTAGGAACACAATATCTCTCTTCATTCAAATTTTATTTAATTTATTTTAGTAATGTTTTAGAGTTTCCTGCATTACATATTTTTGAAAAAGGCTGTATATCTCTATTTTTTTATTTTGCCATGCAATCAGGATTTCTTTTTTTATTTTTGCTTCATTGAAGCAAGCCCTTTATTTAGTACAGTCCTGAATAGAAGTGGTTATATTGTACATCCTTGACCTCAGGGGAGATCATTCAAAATATTACCAGTAAGCACAACATTAGCCATAGCTTTTTATTTTGCTTTGTTTTCTTTGGGCTGTTTAATGCGTTGAGTGTTTTCTTCAATTTTTTATTTGGTTATATTTTTATGATGAATAGATGTTTAATCTTATAAAATTTCTTTTCTGCATTATTGATATGATTATAGATTTTTCTCTTTTATTCTATCAATGTAAATTACACTGATTATTGATGGTTAAAGCAACTTTATTTCATATTTGATTGAATGCATGGGGAAAATCCCACTTGGTTACATTATCCTTTTATATAATGTTGAATTCGTCTTGCTAACATTTGTTTAGGGTTTTTGTATGTTTGTTTGTGTGTGATATCATCTTGTCATTTTCTTTGCATTCAATGTCCTTGTCAGAGTTGGTGTCAAGGTTATATAGACCTCAGCAAATGACTCCTTTGTGGGAAAATGTTTCATTACTGATACACTCTCTCACAGATAGAGAACTATTGATATTTTCTACTTTTTTGTGTGTCATTTTCTCCAAATTGAGTTTTTAAAGAACTTATCTATTCTAAATTTCCAAGCTTCATGTCAAAAAGTTTTTAATCTACTTAATATTTTTTAAAATTTTATATTTTTTCTTTTTCATTCCTGATAATGGTGAATTATGTTTCCTTCTCTCTCTCCTTTAATTTATGTCTTCCCACAGGTTTATCAATTTCATCCCTTTTTCAAAGTGCCAACATTTTAGTTTTACTCATCTCTCTATTATATTCTTACTTTGTATTTTACTGATTTCTGCTTCTATTGTTACTGTTCTACTTTACTTAAACTTGCTATGCTATTTCTAACTTCTTGAATTGGAATCTTAGAGCATTGACTTTTAACTCATATGTATGAAGTAGATAGATAAAAATACAGATAGACACACACATATCTATATATGTATACACACATACATATATACATACATGTGAATATAATGTACAAATATGCTTGAATATAATTTCATTTCTTCGTTTCTCTTTTCATTTTTTCTTAGAGGCACAGATTATATATAGAATGCTTTTAAAATTTTCTATGCATTTGAAGATTTTCTCCTTTTTTTCTGCCACTGAGTTTAATATAATCGCCCAGTAGCCGGAGAATGAATATACAATCTAAAACTTCAGTCTTTTGGAATTTGTTGAAACTTGCTTTATGACCTAGGTTACTTCTATTTCAGTAAATAGGAACTAAAACCTGCAGTGTTTTATCTGTTTTTCAGTCTAAGTCATTAATTGTGTTTTCAGCTCTGC
The DNA here is from genome assembly GCF_019923935.1 of Bubalus bubalis. NCBI lineage: Eukaryota > Metazoa > Chordata > Mammalia > Artiodactyla > Bovidae > Bubalus > Bubalus bubalis. Next base: position 48,063,148 of record NC_059179.1, on the reverse strand, counting down.
ATCCTTACTGGCCTTTTGTCTAATATTTAGTCAGTGAGAGATGTGTTAAAAGGTACTCAGATATCATCATGCTTTTTTTTCCCTATCCTTTTCAGTTCTGATAACTTTTGGTTTATGTATTTTGAAGCTATTTTTAATAGGCAAATTTTCATTTAGGATTATTATTTCTTCCTGCTGAATTGACACTTTTATTCGCATTAACTGTCTCTTTTTCACTCTCATGATATTTCTCACCATGAAGTCTAACTATCTGATATTAATATAGGTGCACAGGCAATATTGGGCTTCCCAAAGGGTTCAGCAGTAAGAATTTTCCTGCCAATGCGGGAGACATGGGTTTGATCCCTGGGTTGGGAAGATCCCCTTTAGAAAGAAATGGCAGTATTCTTGCCTGGAAAATTCCATGGACAACAGAGCCTGGCAGGCTACAGTCCATGGGGTCACAAAGACTCAGACGAGACTGAGCATGCATGTGCTACAGGCTATATTGGCTAATATTTCTATAGTGTATCTTTTGCCTATTGTTTCAAGCTCAGCATTTCTGTGTCTTTTTATTTAAAATGTCTCTTGTTAACAGCACTGAGAAAGAAGAGAATAACAATTTTGCCTCCTAGACGTAAGCTACTTGCAGGGTAGGAAATCTAAGCTTGAAAAAAGAACCCTTTTAAGAATATCACATGAGAAGTGATGTCCTAGGTAAAGATTGAATGTCCTTCAGTCAATGCAAAAAGTGAAGAGGCTGAGTGACAACTTATCTAGCATAGAAAGGGATTTCCAAGGGCAGAGCGAATCATTCTTTGGAGTACATGAGGGTCAGGGAATAGAGGAAGTCTGGGAAAATGCTGAAATGAGAATGGAAGACAGGAAGAGGCTGGTCCTCGGGGTCCGCAAGGCTCCAGACAGAATATCGGTGTTATTTTCTAGAGGGTGAGCCAAGCTGAGCTCTGTAACTACTGTGTGTTGAATCCCTCTCTCCTGGGCAGCATTGCCATTTGTCTTTGTCCTTCTCTTTGTTGGCACACTTTATAGGCTACGGTATTTCAGTAGTGAAATGGAAGTCTTCCCACCCTTCTGAGACAGAAAGGCAGATCTCCACTGCTCACTCTCTGAGAGACAGAGGAGGTGGACCCCTTGCTCCCACGTCTCTCCTGACTCTGCAGGACTCAGAGGCAGAGACACCCCAGCCTACCCACCTTTGAGCATCTCCCTGGAACAATGTGTGCAAAGAACAAGTGAATCAGAGATGATGTGACATTCCTCCAAGGATAACTTGATACCACCAGCCAAGCTCTTTCCAGGGTTTGCTTGCTCCAGTTCTTCCTCTAACAAGACAATCCAAACTCTTGCCAACCTTGGAAGGAGGAAGCTCTACGTGGCTCCACCAACCAGGGATCCCACATCTGCCCTTTGTCCCCAAGGGCACCGCTTGGCAAAAACCTGTGGCAGCCTGGAATTGAGTGGAGGAATAGAAAGTCCTGTACAAGTTTCTAACTCCATGAATCTGTGTGTAATTTTTAAATTGAACTGACCCTCTTGTGACTTAAAAACAGCTCATATAAATTACCTGAAAATAGGGATTTTCTATTCCCTATGATTTCATTATATAAAACATGGCTAAGGCTATTATGAACTGGGTTACAATTTGTTCTTCTGTTGCCTTCCCTTTGAAACACCTGTGTCTGATATGGGTTTTGGATGTTGTCAGCCACTTTCACTGGCTTCCCAGTGTCTGCCTGCCAAACCAGGAGACATAAGAGACTCAGGTTCAATCCTTGAGTCAGGAAGATCCCTGGAGGAGAGCATGGCAACCCATGCCAGTATGCTTGCCATGAACAGAGGAGCCTGGGGCTACAGTCCACAGGCTCACAAAGAGTCAGACATGACTGAAGCGACTTAGCAAGTACTCACAGCCACTTTCACACAATTTTCCTGATCTCCCACCCAGACGTGTCTTGGATGTCCTGCAGATGTGTTCCTTATGAAGAAATGCAAAGAGATGCCCCGCACAACTTATTTGGGCTGCACAGGTCCTCAGAGCTAGCTCATGTCTCCTTCTGAAGGCAGCATACCCCTCTGCTCCAGGCTCAGATACCTGGGAGGCCAGTGTTCCCCTGGGGCGTAGTGGCTGGCAAGCCACATCTCTAGTTTACCAGAAGGCACATAGCTCTCTGGAAACCACAGAAAAGGTGGTTTAGCTGGAACTTCCTGGCACACATATTATGTGACCTTGAGATGATCACACGGCCTCTCCATAAAAGATCATCATTAATTGTACTCTTTTCCTGAGACTCATGGATGGAGTTTGAATGTGGCCTCTTCATTTCCAATAAGTAGCATCAGATCTGTGGCCCAGAAGTGTCCCAGGCAATGCCTGGGCTACCGAAGTGCCCAGCTCAAGGATGAGCATGGATTCCCACTTCCACAAATCCTCTCCAGATATGGATGTCTACATGTAAATGAATGAACATTAAATAGATAAAAAACGTGGTTCTTCATTGCACTAGTCACACTTCAAGTGTTCAATAGCAACACGTGGAGAGGACTTGGGAAGGTGAGCCTAGACAGCACAGGTGGAGAACGTCCCATCAAGTGCAGGAAGTCCATTCAGAGCGTGGTCCTAGACGTGATTCATCTCTCTGTCCACATACCAGCATCTGGTTTGGGCCCAGACAAAACACCCAGCATGTGAGAAGTCCAAATGTCTGTCTGTCTCTGCTCCAGGCTGGAAAAAAACAGAGGCTAAACCAGGTCTTTCTTGAGATTACAGCATCATCAGTCAGTGGCAACCAGAGAGAGGAGCGTGTGTGATGTGGGATCCAACAGAATGGAGTCAAGAAAAAGAAGGAATTATAGTGAGTTGTTGTTCTTGTTCAGTCACTTGATTCTTTTGCTACTCTAAGGACTGAAGCCTGCCAAGTTCCTCTGTCCATGGGATTCTCCAAGCAAGAATACTGGAGTGGGTTGCCAGGCCCTCCTCCAGGGGATCTTCCAGACCCAGGGATCAAACCTGCATCTCCTGCATCACAGGTGGATTCTTTACCACTGGGCCACTGAACAAGGTCAAATGGGAACTCTTGGTAATAAGCTAGAACCAACTTACACACTTTTTGAAGATTTTGATTAATGCCAAGCCACCTGACCTGCACATCTGAGGAACCTAGGTGTGTTAAGGCCATGTGCATCATCAAAGGAGCTAGAAAGGATGGGATATATCAGGTGGGATTTAAAACCCAGACACATGGATTATATGATTTTTATGAAAAATATATTAAAAGCAAAAATTTTTTATAAACTATTGTGGTAGTCTGTATTAGTTTGTTAGTGCTACTTCAGGAAATTAGCACAAACTGGACAGCTTACAGCACAGAAATTTATTCTGCCCCAATCCCAGACTCAGGCAGTCTGTAGCCGAGGTGCCAGCAGAGTTGAACTCCTTCTAGAGGCTCTGATGGAGCATCCTTCCTGCCTCTTCCAGCTTCTGGAGGCTTCAAATGTTCCTTGGCTTGTGGCCACATCCCTCTAATTTCTGTTTTTGTCTTCACTTGGCCTCTTCCTCTTCTGTCTGTTATAAAGACACTTCTCACTGGCTTTAGGTCCCCTAGAATAGTAGAGAGCAATCTCATCGTGAGAGCCTTAATTTATTCACACCTGCAAAGATCTGTTTTTTAAATAAGGTCACATGCACAACATCAGGGCTTTGGACATGGCCATATACTTGGGGGGACCACCATTCAACCCGTGATTGCACTGTTAAAATATACTAAATATCTTTATACAAATTAAGTGATAGTAAGAATTTATAGAGGGTTTTCGTGTGTGTGTGTGAATTAATCTTAAAATAAGCTGATAATACAAATCTTTAGCCAAGCAATGGCTTACTAACATTAATGAGCTCTGCTATTACAAAGACGGGTCATCAATGTCTTCAATGATCAACTTCTTCCCTGGGGCATTTGACTCATCCAAGTACAGCAGAAACAGCCCCATGGCAGGATCACATCCTGTAAGCACTCCTTGCAAGACGCTGACCATCTTCTCCCGGTCAGAAGGTGCGGGTGACCTTCCAAATGCTCCAGCCGTGACTCCAGCAGCGTCTCGGTGCCGCCGACAGGGTGGTGGGCGCAGTGTCGCTCCATGGCCCATCTCAGCAGTGCAAAAGCTGCTCGGTTCCATCAGGGTTTTGGGGGAGCCCACGCCAGGCATTACTGGTTCAGAAGAATAACCACAGATAGTATGGCTGTGGCTGCCTGGGGTATCTCTGGAGGGGAACATCCCGTCGTGAACGGGCCCTTAGACAAGGAGCACTGGGAAAACTGGATGAAGAGGGGCGTAGATGACAGGGAGCCCAGGTCCTTCTGAGCTGGTCCTGATGTCTGCCTAAGAAGAGGTCCCCTCCGGGGCTTCATCCATCCTTCTTCAGGAGCTCAGGACCCTCCGCCAGCTTTCACACCCAGAGTGATGAATGAGCAGGGACTCCCATCTGCCCGCGACAGTCAGAGAATATTCATTTCATTTCACTTCTGACCTTTTTGGTATTCTGCAAACCCACAAGGTCTGGCCTGCATAATAATATCTGAGGATCAGAAACGAGTGTTTAGAGTGTCAACCAACTCGTGTTGACTTGACCTTATGGTTTTACAGCCCATATTAATCTTAATTGCACTGTTAAAATATAGTAAATATCTTTATACAAATTAAGTGATAATAGGAATTTGCAGAGGTTTTTTTTTTATGAATTAATCTTAAAATAAGCTGATTATACAAATCTTTAACCAAGCAACAGCTAATCCAGAATACAAACATTACTTTGATAAGATACATTCAAACAAACATTTTTGTGGCAAATATTAGCAGAAACCAGGCAATAACTGGGAGACGGCATTCAGGGACTGACAGCTGTGAAAATAAAGGGAGGTGACCAGGTGTTCCTGCTGCTCACAACCATGTTCTAGAACTGGGTCCGCTCTGGATTTACCATCCCCCATTGGGTAAAATAAACTTGAGTGTTTGGGGCAAAGAGCATAAGGACGTTTTGAGAAATTCACGTCTTAGGGAGAACCCGAGGTAGGGGGAAATCTGCGTTAAACTTTTACTATTAAGCTGTGTTTTCATTTGACAGAATATACGTTCATTCAGCAGTTACTCAGTTCTTACTGGCTGTCAGACACTGCTTCTGCTGAACAAGTGATAACATGTTAGCTTCACAAGTAACTTCTGAACTGAGCTTAATTACATCTTTGCTTTGGCCAACAGGAAGCTCAGTGCTGAATTTTTAATTTAACCCCAAAATGATATAGTATGCATTTCTTTATAGTTTCACACACAATACTTTCTTTTTAAGATTTTTATTGGACGAGAACCATTTTTAAAGCCTTTATTGAATTTGTTACAATATTACTTCTGTTTTATGTGTTGGTTTTTTGGCCACAACGCTTGTGGAATCTTACTTCCCCAACCAGGGATCAAACTCATACTCCCTGCACTGGAAGATAAAGTCTTAACTACTGGATCACCAGGGAAGTCCCTCATATGTAATACTTAATGGTTTGTAATGTGTGTGTAAATGTTGTTATTGTTCAGTTGCTAAGTCATGTCCAACTCTTTGTGACCCCATGGACACCAGCAAGCCAGGCTTCCCTCTTCTTCACCATCTCCCGGAGCTTGCTCAAACTCATGTTCATTGAGTTGGTGATGCCATCCAACCATCTCATCCTCTCTTGTCCTCTTCTCCTCCTGCCTTCGATCTTTCCCAGCATCAGGGTCTTTTCCAAGGAGTCAGCTCTTTGCATCAGGTGGCCAGAGTACTGGAGTTTCAGCTTCAGCATAAGTCCTTCCAATAAATATTCAGGGCTGATTTCCTTTAGGATAGACTGGTTTGATCTCCTTGCAGTCTAAGGGACTCTCAAGAGTCTTCTCCAACACCACAGTTCAAAAGCATCAATTCTTCAATGCTCAGCTTACTTTATAGTCCAACTCTCATATCCATACATGGAAAAACCATAGCTTTGTCTAGATGGACCTTTGTTGGCAAGGTAATGCCTCTGCTTTTTAATACGCTATCTAGGTTGGCCACAGCTTTTCTTCTAAGGAGCAAGCATCTTTTAATTTCATGGATTAGTCACCATCTGCAGTGATTTTGGAGCCCAAGAAAATAAAGTCTGTTATGGTTTCCATTGTTTCCCTATCTATTTGCCATGAAGTGATGAGACTGGATGCCATGATCTTAGTTTTTTGAATGTTGAGTTTTAAGTCAGGTTTTCACTCTCACTTTCATCGAGAGGCTCTTCAATTCCTCTTGGCTTTCTTCCATAAGGATGGTGTCATCTGCACATCTGAGCTTATTGATATTTCTGCTGGCAATCTTGACTCCAGCTCGTACTTCCTCCAGCCCAGCGTTTCTCATGATGTACTCTGCATAGAAGTTAACTAAGCAGGGTGACAACATACAGCCTTGACGTACCCCTTTCCCAATTGGAAACCAGTCTGTTGTTCCATGTCCGGTTCTAACTGTTGCTTCCTGACCTGCATACAGATTTCTCAGGAGGCAGGTCAGGTGTCTGGTATTCCCATTTCATGAAGAATTTTCCACAGTTTTTTGTGATCCACACAGCCAAAGGTTTTGGCATAGTCAATAAAGCAGAAGTACATGCTTTTCTGAAACTCTCTTGCTTTTTCTATGATTGAGCGGATGTTGGTGATTTGATCCTTGGATCCTCTGCCTTTTTAAATCCAGCTTGAACATCTGGAAGTTCTCTGTTCACGTACTGTTAAATATAGCTCCTGCTGTATACCTTCTCTATCCAATTTCTTCACCCCCATAAATTGCATCTCTCTCATATTTGTTAATCCTTTCCTTTTCCATTTTATTTAAATAGTCATATCCTGTATATATACATGTGTGTGTGTGCTTATATAATATACTCTTTGATTTGTTTCTGAGCCTCATAAAATCATATTATATTCTACTCATTGTTTTAGGATTTTTTTACCTTATCATATTTCTAGGATTTATTTAAGTAGATGCTTTTCTCCTTATACTTATCCATCTTAAGATAGCTGACTAATTTAAGACAAATTCTCTATCTATTTTCTTGTTGATGAATTTAGGGGGATTTCTGGTTTTGCTTGTATGAACAAGACTTCTATGAATACTCATGTGCATGCCTCCCAGTGCATATATGCAAAACTTTCTGCTGTATATCTAAGTATGAAATTCATTTATCAAATATTCACCTTCATATGCCAAATTTTTTCCAAAGGAGTTCAGTTCAGTTCAGTCATTCAGTCGTGTCTGACTTTTTGTGACCCCATGAACTGCAGCACTCCAGGCCTCCCTGTCCATCACCAACTCCTGGAATTTACCCAAACCCATGTCCATCAAGTTGGTGATGCCATACAACCATCTCATCCTCTGCCATCCCCTTCTCCTCCTGCCCTCAATCTTTCTCAGCATCAGAGTCTTTTCAAATGACTCAGCTCTTCACATCAGGTGGCCAAAGTATTAGACTTTCAGTTTCAACATCAGTCCTTCCAATGAACACCCAGGACAGATCTCCTTTAAGATGGACTGGTTGGATCTCCTTGTAGTCCAAGGGACTCTCAAGAGTCTTCTCCAATACCACAGTTCAAAAGCATCAATTCTTCGGCGCTCAGCTTTCTTTATAGTCCAACTCTCACATCCATACATGTCCAAAGGAGTGGCTACAAATTGTATTTGATTCAGCAACAAAGAAAAACTCCTCTTGATTCAGAGCCTGATCAATATTAAATTTCGTCGAACTTCCACGTTTTTGACCAACTGTGCCTGACAAGTCACTTCAGCAGTGTCCGATTCTTTGTGATTCTGTAGAATGTAGCCCGCCAGGCTCATTCCATGAGTCTCCAGGCAGGAATTCTGGAGTGGGTTGCCGTGACTCAGGGGATCTTCCCATCCCAGGGATCAAACCTGCATCTCATAAGTCTCCTGCATTGGCAGGCGAGTTCTTTACCGCTAGTGCCACCTGGGAAGCCCTTTGACCAACTCGTAGAAGGAAAATAATATGCATCTGCATTTTTCTGATCACTACTGAGGTTGAATTTATTTCCCATGTTTTGTTGCCACGTGTGTTTCCTTAATGCTCACAGGATTATCCAGGTTTCCATGTGTTTGTGTGCGTGTGCCTGTGCTTTGAAAAATTCTATTTTCCTAGAAAGGCATCAATTTTATCTAATTTTTATGTTTTTTAAAAAAATATTATTTGCATTATTTGTATAATTTCTGCAGTACTAGAGTTATGTCCCATTTTTATTTTTAACTATTTTGCATTGTACTTCTCACTTTTTATTCAGTTCAGTTCAGTTCAGTCACTCAGTCATGTCCGACTCTTTGCGACCCCATGAATTGCAGCACGCCAGGCCTCCGTGTCCATCACTGACTCCCGGAGTTCACTCAGACTCACGTCCATCGAGTCAGTGATGCCATCCAGCCATCTCATCCTCTGTCGTCCCCTTCTCCTCCTGCCCCCAATCCCTCCCAGCATCAGAGTCTTTTCCAATGAGTCAACTCTTCACATGAGGTGGCCAAAGTACTGGAGTTTCAGCTTTAGCATCATTCCTTCCAAAGAAATCCCAGGGCTGATCTCCTTCAGAATGGACTGGTTGGATCTCCTTGCAGTCCAAGGGACTCTCAAGAGTCTTCTCCAGCACCACAGTTCAAAAGCATCAATTCTTCAGCGCTCAGCCTTCTTCACAGTCCAACTTTCACATCTATACATGACCACAGGAAAAACCATAGCCTTGACTAGACGAACCTTTGTTGGCAAAGTAATGTCTCTGATTTTGAACATGCTATCTAGGTTGCTCATAACTTTCCTTCCAAGGAGTAAGCGTCTTTTAATTTCATGGCTGCAGTCACCATCTGCAGTGATTTTGGAGCCCAAAAAAACAAAGTCTGACACTGTTTCCACTTTTTATTAATCTTTATTAATTCTGCTATTGTTTTTCTATGATTTTAAGTATGTAGCTCATTAATTTTGAGTCTTTCATTATTTTTAATATATGCATCAACTAATATATGCATCAAAGGATTTAAATATCTCTTGATGTATTTCCTAAGTTTTATGTAAGTAGTATATTTGTTATATTTTGTTCTAAACACTTTCTAATTTCCTTTTAAATTTTTCTTTGATCATGAATTGTTCTGAAGTGATTAAAATTTTCCAAATATAAAGAGTTTTCTAGGTGTTTATTTGTTTTCAGATTCTAGTGTAATTAAAATGCGTTTACAGAATACCATCTGATTAAAATTCCTTAAAATTTTCTGAGGCTAGAGTTATGGTCAAATAAGAGGTCAGCTTTAGCAAACGCTCCACCTGCTTTGATTTTTAATTATTTCTTTCCTCCTGCTTGCTTTGGGCTTAGTTTGTTCTTTTCAAATTTTTAAGGTAGAAAATTGGATTACTTATTTGAGACCTTTCTTATTCTCTAATACAATTACTTACTATTATGTACATTCCTCTAAGCACTGCTTTAGCTGCATCCCACAAGTTCTGAGACAGTTACTTTCATTCAGTTCAAAGTATTTTCAAATTATCCTTGAGATTTCCTTGACCATGGAATTTGAGCAATGTGTTGTCTAATTTCCAAATATTTGAACATTTTCCAAATATTTTCCTCCAGCAAGGTTGATTTCCTCCAGCATGATTCCACTGTGGTCAGAGAGCATATTTTGTATGATTTCAATTCTTTCACTTCTGATATCAATTGTTTTATGACCAAAATGTGGTTTTCCTTGGAGACTGTTTCATGTGCCCTTGAAAAGAATGTATATGCTGCTGCCTCTGGATGGAGTGTGTTATAAATTTTAATTTGGGTTGAGTTGATTGACAATGCTGGGCAAATCTTCTCTACCCTCACTGACTTACTGCCTACTTATGCTATTGATTATGAAGAAAGGGAGTTACTGCTCTCATTATTAATTTTAGATTTATCTATTTAACTTTCAACTTATATCAGCTTTGCTTCAAGTTAGGTATATGCACTTTTAGGATTATTACATCTCACTTGGGAATTGATCCTTTTATAATTAAACAATGTTCCTTTCTAATTTCCTGTAATGTTCCTTCTTCCAGAATCTATTTTGTGTGACAGTAAGGAAAACCCTCCAGCTTTTCTTTGATCTGTATTTGCCTGGTATATCTTTTTCCATCAATTGATTTTTAACTTATCTACAGAATTATAGATAGATTTCTTGTAGACAATATATAGTTGAGAATAATCAAAACAACAAATCAGAGACCTCATTATCTTAGTCATTTCAAGTTCAAGGCATTGATTTTCCTCTTGATTCTGCCTATTTCAAAAATTTAGATTCGGCAGATAGCTACTTTATTCACTCTTTATAGAGTTTTTTCATTCTAATCAGTGTGAGGGGTGGGTGGAGTGGGCTTCTTCCATCTTGCCAAATCCTGAAGTCATTATGTACATAGCTGTATATATACACACATGCACGCCACTATTATACACATAGTCCCTGGGTGTTGCAGGAAGGAGGAGGCAAAAGCTGGAGCTGGCAGGACAGTTGGGACACTGATGCAATTCACAGGAGACCAAGACTAAGAATATCACAGTAGAAACCTAGCTACCACTGGAATTGAGACATATTCTGAAAGTAAATCAAATAAGAATGCTCAAGAGTATCCACGGATGTTAAGAAGAGCAAGAAATCAAGGCTATTTTCTGGGATTTTGACCTGAGAAATTGGGGGGTGTTATCATTCACTGGAAAAGGGAAAATTTGAGGCGTGGAAAGTAGATTGAAGAAATCTAGACTATGTTTTGACAATACTAAGTCTGGAGAAGAGGAACAATATTAAGATGGATAGGAGGAACAATGATCATATGGCAGTTTGGTCAACAACAGTCAGCAAGGAGAGTAAGAATGAGAAACTAACAAAGTAGAAGAAAAACAAAGAGCTGGTGTCCAGAGAACAAACAGAAAATGTTCCAAATAAGTGATAACCACGTTGCCTGCTGCAGACGGGTCAAATTAGAAGGAAAATATTGCCACTGATCTGGGCGAGTTGATCATGACATAGCCATTTCAGTGAGCTCATGTGAGGGCCCACGTCTGACGTGGCTGAGAAGGAGATGGGGCTACGGAAGTGGGGCAGTGAGCACTGATCTTTGTACTGCGGTTCGTTGTGCAGGGACCCCTGTGTGTGTGTGTAATAAAGATGCATGATCAGAAATCACAAGAAAAACTGAAAATAGGAACTGCTTGATCCTCTGTTTCTTCTTTTTAATGTACTCTCATGTCTATAGCTTGAGAGAAGATTCTATACCTGCTAGCTAAATACATGGAACACTTGCGAATAAAAGGCCGTTTCTTTCCTTACTAATAATCATTAAGTAATTCTTCTCAGTGTAGACAGACTGAATCCAGCTCCCCAAGTCACAGAGTCATGACAGCCTACGGTGGGAATTTCTAAATTAAAAATCCCGAGATTCCAAGAAATGTCTTCTGTATTTCTGAGGCCCAAAAATAAATATAGAATCATTTCGAAATTAATTTTTAATTGGAAAAGTATTACATGTATGTGATTTAAAACATCAGGAAGCATAGAAATGTATAAAATAAAAACATAATCCACTCTCCATCTTGGGTCTCATTTTTCAGAAGCAACCATGGTCAACAGTTTATTTTGTACTTAGGAGTATATCCTTTATTCTGATACAAAGAAGGTGATATTGAACACACTGTTCTTTAGCTAGTTTTCACTTAATAAAATATCATAAAAGTTACTCCATGTTGTCACTGAAGAGCTATCTCATTTTTTCCAATTTTCACTCATGTTCTATATCACTTTTTTATTTTAAAAGCTCCTTAAAAATTTCAGGTTGCTTCTTGATTTGATTTTTTTTCCTCTTTCTACAGACCATCCTACAGTTAACTTACTATTACACATCTTTTGGTGTCTTGGCAAATATATCTATAGGATAAATTCTTCACAATGGATACACACTTTAAAATTTGGATAGATATTACCAAATTGCCTCCAAAACCCTATTTTCAGCTTGTATTCTCACCAATAGAGTATATGAGTATGGCCTTTTCCCCCGTTCTTGCCTACACGTGTGTGGTGGATGACATCAGTGGTCTGGATCCTTTACCTTCCCTGGACCGTGGCCTTTGTCACATGACTTTGCAGCCCCTCCCACCAGAAGACCAGAGATGTTCTCCGCTGTTGACCGTGAGCTTGCCCGTGGACTTGCCCTGGCACGGTGGAGCACTTACTCTGACCTTGGAGCAAGCCTTAACAGCACCGGGCACCTATCTGGCACTGTCGCTCAGGTGAGATTCCTCCAGACGCCTGCCCATGTCCTGAAGAGCTGTGCTGGAACACTGGAAGTCAGGAAGAGACTCCGAGCGCCCCCCACTCCTCCTGCTGGCCGCTGCCATTTCTGCCAGGAGGATGACTCCTCCTGTAAGCAGTCTCAAGGCCCTGGCGCTATTCTGCTCTCTCACAAGCATCTTGTCTAACAGCAGATTTCACCTCCTCTCCTTAAACTTCCACTTGAACAGACTGACCTTGCAACCCACCTCTCTCTGCCTCTCAGTCTGATATCAGGCAGAAAAATTCATCTGGCCCCCGAAAGTGGAGATGACCATGAGGTCATCGGTCATAACTCACTGTATGGAAACAGAGGCCCAGCGGCTGACCCTTTGTTCTCCTTTCCCGCCCCCTCCCTTCCTCCAGGCCACATGCGGGAGGGGTTGCAGGGTCTGGGACCTCGCAGAGCCCACCCCTCACATTAGCATTCTTTCCTCTTGGCTGAGACCTCCCAGGGACCTGCAGCTGGACTGGAGCACCCCAGTGGGGATACCTGGTTCCCAGGGCTGGGACTGGGGAGGCTGGGGGAGGGCGAGAGAGACAGGGGAACAAAAAAAACAGACACTCGCTCCCACTCCAGTCCTGACCAGGGTCAAGTCCAAAACCTCCTTTTAAATCACTCTTCATTTACCTCCTGTGTTTCTTGAAACCCTCTGATGCCCACAAATATTACTGTTGTTGTTGTTGTAATTATTATTTTTGTCATTCTCCACAGTCTTAGATGCACTGAGGCCAGCCTTTTGACTGAGAAGCAGACTTTCAACTTGTCAGAGCAAAAGTATGTGAACCTCAGTGCAAAGCAGAGCAAAACCACCATTAGTCAGGAGACAGAGAAGATCCTGATATGATTTTCTGTATTTTAGTGACTCAAAAAGAGTAATAAGAAAACTCCCCCTACAGGCGTTCTGCAGTTAATGCAAAGTAAACAGATGAATGTCCTGCAAAATATTTGCTCATCTATCAAGCCCATCCAGAGTATTTTCATTTGACTTCTTCAAAACAAAACCTTTTCATCATGGCCTCCTGAAACTCCTATCCCAGGAGACGAATAATGCAGCGAGCATGCCCCTCCCCCCTTCCAGTCCCTGAGGCCACAATGTCGAGTTCAACAGCAACGCTACAGGGGCTGTTTTTGCAAAGAGATGAAAATTATCCTGTACATTTCCCCTCTTATTCTCATAAATTCACTGGGCCAAAGGAAGGACTTTTAACAGGGGGATGTTTGATTCCTCCCAAACTGAAGACGAGGAGCGAAAGCACACGAATGCCGTGTAAAAATCAGTGTCAACGCAGCTCTCGTTGACCTCGGGGACAAGCACATAATTGATAAATAAACTGGAAGTGACCCATCGACTGGCTGCAACCCAGAACTAAACTTCTTGTCTTTTTTGCAAACCCCCTCTGCCCTTGTCGTCACCTGAAAATTCTTATACCAGCTTGTACTTTAAGACCGGCAGGCAAGGGTGGTTTAAATATTTGGTTCCAAATTAGAAGGAAAGCCTGCCAGAAAATCACTTCGAATTAAATAAAGTGGTGTTTTATGGGAATCCCTCGCAGCTGCTGCGCGGGGAGAAATACACCTCGCTGTACGTTTGTCCTGAGCACTTTAAATGAAACGGGCTGTCCCGGGGAGGCCCTGGAGAGGCAGGAAGTCCAGGCTGTGGTCACCCCAGGGGGTTAGGAGGTGGGTGCAGGGTAAGCTCCTAATCACAAAAGCGCATTGTTCCTTCTGGAGGGCTCGTTACTCTGCAGGTACATATATTATGAGTCTGAAAGTTGAAAAAGCTCTCGGTTTTTGTTAATGTGTTCCCAAACCGCTAATTATTTCCTGCTGTCTGGAGGTGCTAAATGCATAAACACATGGACTCCTCGGCTTAAAAAATTAGGGCTTCATTTTTCTCCTGGATGAATCAGTGTGAAGGATGATGCCATATACTGAGATCCTACCCAGATGAGGACTAAATGCTGTGCTGGGGGGCCCCGTGCAGGGTTGGGGGGGGGCAGCAGCTTTGAGCTGAGGACCAGCCCATTTGCTTCCTCCTTGGAAAGAACAGGGGAGGAGCGTGGTGCCTTCAGCTCAGCTGTGGCTCTGAGCTCACAAAGGAGGGTCTAAGAGTGTACCTTCCGCCGCCTGACAACACACCCTGATGAATAAAAACACGGGCCTCGGAGGTCTTGTGTGGACCCAGGACAGGTAAAAATATATTGTCCCTTTGGCTAAATAGATATTTTCATGTCCAGAGAGGCGCTTTATAAGTTCCAAAGCTCAGTAGCAGTGAGTCCTCAATTACATTGATGTTTAAGTTATTCTACATTAAATGTCAACACTTCACAGTTAAATGTCAACACTTTGATTAATTCCAGGATGTCCCTAAACGTCCTTCCCCCAACCCCACCCCAGGCCCACGCAGACAAGTGGGGATGAAGCCGAGCTGATATCACTGAGGGAAAACAAATCATCCACGGCCTCTCAGGCTGGTGCCAAGCCCTGGGTCCTGTTCAGATGTGGGCCATGGCTGCTGGTACCTGGACCACACTCGGCACAAGGAAGTGACCGCTCTGCAGTGGCATTCCGTGGGAGTCATGGGGGGAGGGTCATGTGACCCCAGGACACGGGCCATCTCACAGCATCCGGGGTCCCGGGAGCCAGCAATCCTGTAAAGACTCATGCCCACCCAGCCAGAGCTGGAGAGAAGTTTGCAGGGGATTGGGGGGTTGCGGGGAAGAGCCATAAGCCAGAGGTACTGTTTATTCTACGGCAGTGGAGATAACAGACCGGCTCTTCTCAGCCTCATGCTGGGCCTCACCTGTTCAAAGCCATCTTCTTCAGAAAGGCCCATGCCTCACCCTTCTGCCTCCCACAGGTAGCAGCGGACATGTCATCACCTCCCGTCTCATACCGGACAAAGTCCAGATCAGGATTTGGGGGTGTAGCTTCCCATCGTAAATCAACTATGCTTCAATAAAAGATTTTTTTTAAAAGATACAACATTGTGAATCAACTGTACTCCAATTAAAACTTAATTTAAAAATAATAAAGCCAGTGGGTATTATCATAAAATAAGAACTACCACTTTCAGAGGAAAGAAACTGCAGTGGACCCCATGTCATACCCTTCACACAGAATGAAAGTGCCAAGCTCCTCTGTCCACAGGATCCTCCAGGCAAGAATGCTGGAGTGGGTTGTCATTTCCTTCAGGGATCGAACTTGAGTCTCCTGCATTGCAGGAAGATTCTTTACCATCTCAGCCACCAGGGAAGCCCTTCACACAGAATGACTATTACCAAAAAAGTAAAAGAACCTGCATGCCAACGCAGGAGACATAAGAGATGTGGATTCAATCCCTGGGTTAGGAAGATCCCCTGGAGTAGGAAATGGCAACCCATTCCAGTATTCTTGCCTGAAAAATCTCATTGACAGAGGAGCCTGGCAGGCTACAGTCCATGGGGTGGCAAAGAGTTGGACACAACTGAGGTGACTGAGCACACAGCACAGCCCCATTTATCCCCTAAAAAATAGATATATGAATATTACCAATTTAAAATGTAAACTGAAGTCACATTCTGCATTCTGAGACTTGAAGAAGAGGGAAATGTCAATTAAAATCATGTTACATGTATGTACTAGATCAGCTGAACTCCAGTGGCCAGATTCTATACAAGTCCGTCTGGGTAAGGTTTACCTGGTCTTCTACAAAGTATTCCCATTTCCTGGAGATCACAGTTGTGGCTATAGAATCATTTATTGGCCACCGTTCGGGGCATTTCTGATTCATGTCATCGTTTGTGCAGTGCCACGAAAAGCACAGATGGTGCCTTTCTGAGCGTGAAGGCCCATTGAGTTCAATCCCATCAGAAAGTGTAGGAACATTATTCCTCCAGAAATCCTTTTAGCATGTATCGCTGTTCAGCCATTAGGCTCAAGGGGTCCTTGTACATCTTCCCAGTAAATGAAACTGTTCATGTTTCAGTCACTCCCAGCGAGGATGAAAAGCGTCCTCACATGAGGTCCTGCAGCGGGAAGGCCAGGATGAAAAGCGTCCTCACACGCGGTCCTGCAGTGGGAACGCCAGGCTGCCTTGGTCTCTTTGCTGGTTGGTTTTGCGTTTGTGTCATCCTCATCTCCCGTCCCACCGACGCTCACTGCCGTGCAGCCTGGCGGACGTGCGTCCTTTCTCGGATTGAGTTCTGGGTTTTCCTGTTTGAAGGCAACTCCATCACCCTCCATCGTCCTCCTCCATCCTCCCGGCCCTACCTCTTTTCTGAGCCAGTCACCGAGCGCAATTACCTCTTCTGACCAAGCTTCTATACCTGCATTTCTTTCCCCAGCTGATACATATCCACTCCCCGTGGCCTGCCGGGCTCCTGTCTGCAGTTCATTTCTCCCCGCACCAGGGAATGTCTCCCTCAGTAGCAGCCTCTGTCCAGCACACACCCGGGCTGACCTTCCACCAGTGCCCTCCTGAGCTCAGTCTTCACATCGGTCCACCAACAAGCCCACCACTGCCTCTCTGCATTCCATCTTTTCTGGTTTGAGGGATCTTCTCCAGATAGCGGTCACTCTGGACCTCCAAGTATATCTTCCATCTCTTCTCTCTTCTCATGCTGTACTCACCCAAAACACTTTTCTTCCTCATGTGCACCTCTCTGCATCTTTTTCTCTCACTGGCAGTCCACGTGGAATAGCATCTTTCCCAGAAAGGGCTCTACCTCTTGTTGTTTTTGTTCAGTTGCTAAGTCATGTCCCACTCTTTGCAACCCCATGGACTGCGGCATGCCAGGTGCCCCTGTCCTTCAAACTCTCTGCAGGAGTTTGCTCACACTCATGTCCATTGAGTCAGTCATGTCCATTGAGTCGGTGATGCCATCCAACAGTCTCATCCTCTGTTACCCTATTGGCCTCCTTCACTCAATCTTCCCCAGCATCAGGATCTTTTCCACATCTCACCTCCTCCAATACTTGCTGTCTGCACCTCTCTTTTGACATCTATGCATAGGAGAGCAGTCAAAACTACATGGCAAGTAAGAGGCTTTATTTCCTCCACTAGACTATAAACCTTTAGAAGGAAGGGATCGTGTAGCATTTCCCATCAAGTTTTGCACAGGATTTAGCACAATGCTGTACCTTCTGCAAATTCTCAATAAACACAAGTTAATTGAGTATGAAAACCTGGTATTGTTTGCTTTACAATATACCTGCTCCTGTTGTATTTGTCTCTGACTAGTGGCACAGAGTCGGACACGACTGAAGTGACTTAGCATCAGCAGCAGCAGCAGCAGACTATCTAGAAGGCTTCCCAGGTAGCTCAGTGGTAAAGAACCTGCCAATGCAGGAGATGCAGGGGACGTAGGTTCAATCCTTGGGTCAGGAAGATCCCCTGGAGGAGGAAATGGCAATCCATTCCAGTATTCTCGCCTGAAAAACCTATGGACAGAGGAGCCTGGCGGGCTACAATCCACGGAGTTGCAGAGTCAAACACAACTGAGCGACTGAGAATACATTCATGCACACAGACCATCTAGAAACAATAAACAAAGGTGGGCTTCCAACTCCCTCTGCCACTCTCGGGGTTTTCAGAGTTGAAATTAGCTTTGGAACCCCAATGTCAAGAAGCTATTCTTGGGTCCTGTGCTAGTCTGAGAAGACAGCCCCACTTAAATGTGAGAATGCAGTGCAGGGTGCTTTTTTTTTTCTCCTAATGGCACTGTTTTTTCTCCGAATGGTAATGCCTGATTTTACCGTCCTGTGTCCCAGGACAAAGCCAGTGATCCATTTCACTGGCTTTCAAACAACGCCTAGCACATGCAGATGAAAGAACTGACGTTTGTAGCTCTGCTCCAGGCAAGCATAGCCATCAAAGAGTCAGATACAGAAAAGCAGTGATAAAGTTCTGGGTGGAGGTGGCCAGAGGAAGTTCTAAGCATGGGAATGGAGCCTGGGAACGTGGGAGACATTCCAAAGCTGTCCCAGCTCCTGAGGGAGGTCAGGGAGCCCTGTGTCAGCCCCTCTTTTGAACATGGAAGAGCACCCGGGACGAGCCAGGAAGGCCCCTGTGGCCCCTGGAAGCGGGCATCAATCAGGCTGCAGGCGGAGGATGGAGCACTCTTCTCGTCTCAAAAAGAAACAGCAGTGAAAAATAATTAACAAGGCTAAAATTAAACAGTAGTTGAGGGGTTCCTTATATTCTGGACTGATTTCTAAAATTGTAAAACCTGTCTAAATGCATGAATGAAGAGTTCCAGGCCAATGCTACAAAACTGTAAAGATGGCATGTGCCGATCCAAGACTCCTAGCTTTAATGGGACACCTGAGATGTCTCACAATTAAGCGTGAGGTAGTCCGCTAGTTTAAGTGTATGCGTGTGTTTTTGTTTTTTGAGGGGGGTAGTGCTGTTATTCAGTTGCTAAGTTGTGTCCAACTCTTCGTGATCTCATGGATTGCAACATGCCAGGCTTTCCTTGTCTTTCACTATCTCCCAGAGTTTGCTCAAATTCATGCCCATTGAGTTGGTGTTGCCATCCAACCATCTTATCCTCTATCACCACCTTCTCCTCTTGCCCTCAGTCTTTCCCAGCATCAGTGTGTGTGTGTGTGTGTGTGTGTGTGTGTGTGTGTGTGTGTGTACAGGGGTAGTATACATGTATATTATCCATGAGTATAGTAATATAATGTATTAGGTGAGCCCAGAAAATTCACATGATGCAGAATACTTTCTCAACGTAATTAAAGTATCCCACATCAAATACATTTTTCTCTACTCATGTGCTACCAATTTGCTTTAGTATATTTTTGGATAATTAGAATAGAGCTACACAAAGCATTCTCTCATATTTTTTCACTGTCCTTTATATTTTTGATAATATCTACCTCATCACTTCCATATTTTTAATGTAAGTATAGTTGATTTACCAAATTGTGCTACCTTCAGGTATATGTGTGTGTGTGTGTGTGTGTGTATATATACACATATAGGTTTTTCTTTTAAAGATTTGGCTGCAATATATTTCAATTTTGTTGCTATCTTCCAGTTCCTTGATTTATCTATTTTTCTAATTCCTTATTATCCTACTACTTTCTTCAGATATTTCTTGAATTTTTAGTCCTAATTAATTAATTCTTAATTATTGGTTGTCTAGTACTAACTGATGGAGAAGGCCATGGCACCCCACTCCAGTACTCTTGCCTGGAAAATCCCATGGGCAGAGGAGCCTGGTAGGCTGCAGTCCATGGGGTTGTGAAGAGTCAGACACGACTGAGCGACTTCCCTTTCACTTTCCACTTTCCTGCATTGGAGAAGGAAATGGCAACCCACTCCAGTGTTCTTGTCTGGAGAATCCCAGGGACGGGGGAGCCTGGTGGGCTGCTGTCTATGGGGTCGCACAGAGTCCGACACGACTGAAGTGACTTAGCAGCAGAGCAGCGGTACTAACTGAAAAGAAGGTATAATTTGTCCTCTAACTGTAGTTTGGGCATATCTGGTATCTTTTTGGCAGTGGCATCCTTACTGCAGTCATGTTTTATCTAGTTCACAATCGTACTGACCAATGGGATGTTTTAGAGATATTCTTTAAAAAAAAAAAAATTTCCAGTTGGTACTTTTTATTGTGGGCAGAGAAAAATGATTAAAGCTTTTCTACTTTCGGCAACGATTAAGATCGTTTTTGCAAGTGTTCCATGGCAATGATTTCTCAAAGAGCTTGCTACATGTATTTATTGGTACATATCTTTATTAACTGTCAGGTTTAATTCTCTTTTTTTTGCAGAATGATTGTTAATGCTTGTAGTTTTGAGTTCAGTTTGACTGTGTATCTTTTTGCTCATATCTACCTGCTATCTGCCGGACTCAGGAGGATTCAGAACTAAGACAACAAGTAAACTTGCTTGAGAATGTTTTAGTATCCGTCCCGCTGTTGTTGTCTTCCAGTCTGGCAGTGTTTCCCTCTCGCCTTTTGAGAGCAGTGTTTCTCATGCTCCCCTGATTTTGCTTTGTCATTGTCCTCACTGTTATAAGGTCTAGGACTTTGCTCTGTTCCCCCTGGATATGTGTGAGCTATGTCACGCCTTTGATTTTGGTAGTGATGACTTTTACAACTGAAATAACTTGCTAAAACCTACATTGCTCGGTGTGATGAGGTCATCAGTGAAGCATCCAAATCTCTGCGGCGCGGAGGGGTGGGCCCGTGCCCCCGCGGCGCCCGCTCACCGCTGCTCGTGGCGAGCGTGCTGAGAAACCCCGGGGGCTTTGCGTGCGGCCTTTGTACTCGCACCATCGTGTGCGTGTATTACGCGGTTTCCTTTCAAGAACCGCAATATTCAAATGTGGATTATAAGCCTCGTAATCAGAGTGAGTTACGTTTGAGTTTGTATTTTTAAAGACTCAGTTGTTCTTACTGAATAATGAATCTTTTTCATTGAATAAGATTACCTCTTCTGGTCATATTTTCAGTCTTATTGACTCAGTAAATGTTTATTGAATCAATAATTAATTTATCTACCTCATGAGTTCATACATATTTAAGTGTTTCTCTCTTTTTGCATACATAAACAACTCTATGAGTGGGTGTAACATTTGGGGCCATTCTTCCTGGAAACTCCAAATAAGTCCATCCATCGTCCACTGAAATCTAATTAGAAAGAGAGTCTTAGGCCAGCCTGTTCCTTTTGTGCTTTATTTGGGGGCAATTTTTTTCTGTTGTCTCTTTTGTAGGTGACCTTATTTGTTTCTCTTTATAGGTGTTTAATATTTTCCTTATACTTCAAATTTGTTAACGTGTGGGTGTCTCTGAGCCAATTGCTTTTTCCAATTTCTCCCATTACACCCAAACCAGCATCTTTAAGCAACACCTTCAGTTTGCTCTCTCTGGTCAGATGTGCCAATTATTCATGATCTGCGTCTTTGTTGTCTTCCATATTCATACTTCATCTAAACCAACATCATTTCTTGGTCCTCTTTCTGCAATGACATGACACTTAGCATGCTTTTGCTTTATTAATTTGACTTTCTGCATTGCTGATTCTGTTCACTGATGCTTATATTAAGCTTCTCGTTTCTAGTGTGATAGTAAAAGTCGCTTAGTCATGTCCAACTCCTTGCGACCCCATGGACTATACAGTCCATGGAATTCTCCAGGCCAGAATGCTGGAGTGGGTAACCTTTCCCTTCTCCAGGGGATCTTCCCAACCCAGGGATCCAACCCAGGTCTCCCACATTACAGATGGATTCTTTACCAGCTGAGCCCATTTATGCCATGATATTTAGTTTTTCTTAAGTTTTCTTATTGGATTAAGTAACTGCCGGTTACCTTCTCTTGTCTTATTATCTGATTTTAATCTCTGTTAATAAAACCAATGTTTCATTCATATCCCCAAGAATGTGAAGCTGTAAATATCTAAAATTTTCTTCAGTTTATTGAACTATACCCTATGTCAAAGTGTGTCCTTTATATTTCCAATTTATATTATATGCTTGTCTTCTTTATCATTGCAGAATTTATATAGGGGTTCTGTGTTATTTTGGCTGTATATTCTTCCTGGAATAATAGAGTTTTCTTCGGTTTTATTCTTACCCATATTCCATGTGCCAGTATTCCTTGCCACCCTCTCTATTCACCTAGATATTGTTTGAATCCATCCCTTATAAACCATCAAGTCCAGGCCTTCAACCCTGGTTCCGTCAATCATGGCCATTCAGTTACTAGACAGAGCTGAGGCAGGAGCCATGACTGTGGGCTACCCAGGTCAAAATCTTTGACCTTTAAGCTCGCCCTGTAAGTTCCCTAACTACCCTGCACCTGGAGTCAGGTTTTCCAACTTGGGACTCATCCTACTGTGAGCAGAGCATGTTCCCTTGGTTGTGGTTATTACTCAGTCTGGGCGTAAATTCTGCCTTTTTGGTAAAGAAGTTATATTAGAGAGAAGTTTCTCTCCAGGTTATTTGGTTGCTGTTGTTATTATTTTTGTTGTAAATTTTCATAGATTTCCAACCATCTTTGTTTAAGTATGCTTATCCCTAATCAACTCACTTCTAGACTATTTTTCACCTCTCATAGAATTAACAAGATCAACAAAAACAAAAGTCATCCATAAACAGCTCTTTCATCCCAAATAGCATAGAGTGTTTATTAATGAATCAGAAATAGATCAAGGAGAGAATTCTCCTTGATTTCCCTCAGTCTCCAGTATCATGAGCACCCATCCTTGGAAACGGGTGATGACTGGTAAAGATTTTAACAACTCACTCCACTTTACTTCACACCACACTGCTCAGCTTTTCCAAAAGGAGAGGTGTAAGTCAATTCCTGTGCTGCACGCACGCTAAGTCGCTTCAGTCATGTCTGACTCTCTGAGACCCTATGGATTGTAGCCCTCCCGGCTCCTTTATCCATGGACAACAATACTGGAGCTGGTTGCCATGCCCTCTTCTAGGGAATCTTCCCAGCCCAGGGATCCAACCTACGTCTCGTATGTCTCCTGCACTGGCAGGCGGGTTCTTTACCACTAGCACCACCTGGGAAGCCCGAGTGGACTCCTAGGATAGCCTTTAAATCTGATGCTAGCTGTGTTGTAGAAATGTATGGTATGGGAGTTCTGGTTTTTAAAAAGTGCAGTAAACATTGTAAATGAAAACAAAAGTGGGAGTCTTCCCTCCTAGACGCATTATCATTTTATTTCTTACTATTTGCTGTAGGACCGCACATGTCAAGACGACACTGGTCTCCATCTCTAGGAGCACACAAGATGCCCAGTGGCAAATGTGGGAGTGAAGCCCTGGTAACCATGCTGGTTGGAGAGTGTGAGACGTGGTGCCCCAACACAAGGGCCCTTGATGCCCTGTCTTTGGGATTTTATTTTATTATTTTATTTGTTTGGCTGTGCCACTTCTTAGTTGCAGCATGTGTGATCTTTAGTTGAGGCATGAGGGATCTTGGAGTTTTGGCTTGTGAAGTCTTCAGTTGTAGGATGTGGGATCTTTAGTTGCGGCATGTGGAATCTACTTCCCTGACCAGGGGTCAAACCCAGGCCCGCTGCAATTGGGGACTCGGAGTCTTAGCCTCTGGACCACCAGGGGAGTCCCCAGACTTGGGATTTTAGGCAGCAATGGTTCCTCAGAGTCATATTTACCACAGGAAAAAAAGCTGTAATGTGTGCTGGGTCCACAGCTTAAGAACTAGCGATGATCACGGAGCGTGGCCTGTTCCATGCGTTTCACAGGACATGATGCCCGTATGGAAGGCTGGGGCAGGGCAGGCAGGAGGGAAATGCTGATGGTGGAAACCAGGCCAAAGCTTCAACCTCGTGTCCCCGAGGTCTGCCATGGTGCCCATCTGAGCTCAGTTTTGGAATAACGTTATCAGGTTTGTGTGCGAGGCCTGAAAGAAGTAGCAAAGATAATCAGAATTTTCGAGGACTCGGGATCATGAAGGGAACTGAAGTCCAGAGAGTTTCCATCAGCCAGAGCACATCTATGGGATCCATGTGTTGGCACAGGCTCAGGTGTGGGGCCCGGTGCCTCCCGTCTCCTCCCACCCAGGCCCCACTGAGGCCATCAGGTTTCCCCAGGTTCCCGGAGCTGCCACTCATCTCTCCCCAAGGGTCACCTGTACCGCTTGGCCAGGTGAAGCCACCGGGAAGACTTCCATCCACCGTGTGGGAGGGCTCCTGTCCCTTCTATGCCAGGCCTACCTGGGAAGCTGATCCCTGCAACTTTGCAGGGCATTATCTGGCCAGGAAGAGGGTTGCACCCTCCTGCCAGGCTGTAGGTGGCCTGTTTCTGCCTTGAAGCGGTAAGAGTTCTTGGGCAATCTTGGTGTTTAATCGCTCACTCATGTCCGACTCTTTGCAATGTCAAGGACTGTAGCCTACCAGGCTTTTCTGTCCCTGGGATTTCCCAGGCAAGAATATTGGAATTTGTAACCATTTCCTCCTCCAGGAGATCTTCCTGACCCAGGGATCTTTCCAAATTAGACCCCGCAGAATCAGACTTCTGTCTTCAGCACTGCGAAGCCAGTGTCCCCAGTCACTGCAGGGCTCTGTCTGGGGCGACGGGGAAGGAGGATTCCGAAGGCACGTCTGGGAGTGAGGACTGGCTGGCAAGCCCCTTCCAGACACCTCAGGTTCCTGCTGGGATGGAACCCTGCCCATTGTTTCTACTTGCAAATTTATTATTTTCTGAACTTTTCAGAAGAGATGGTGAATTGTGTAAAATGGAATAATAATAACTTTATAAATGATGGGAATTTTTAAAAGAGTGCCCAGTTCCATGATGAATTTGCAGGACACAGACACAACAAAACCACGTTACCTGGACACACGCGTAGAACGACAAGGGGCCAGGTGTGGCACGAAGTGGCAAAGTGACTGATGAACGTGGGCTCTCACTCTTGTATTTAGTTTTGAATTTGTGCTGAGGGGATTGACAGAGGAAGATCTGCCAAGCAGCACTTGCTTCATTTTGAGTGAATAGGGAGTCCCAGAGGGGGGTCATTTTTTTTTTTTCCAAAAAGAAAAAAAAGGATTTGGTAGCCCAAACTGTAGCTCTGCCTTAACACAGACTAAAGCTCAGAGTCTCCAAGGGATGTGCACACTCTTCTAGATTCCCTCTGGTCCCGCCCAGAGTTAGCAGGAGCCGGAGAACACAGAGATGGACAGGACATCATCAGTAGGTGCCAGAAGTGCTGGATGTGCACAGGGGGGGAAAGGCATGACCTCGGCATTGCAGGAGTGGAGGCGAGCTGGAGACCCTAAATCACACTTGAACCCTGCACAGCCCCTAACCTCAGAGGGGCCACTTTCACTTCTTAAGTCAGAACTGCCTCGGAGCCATGACCAAGGCCCCACACCCACGAGCAAACGTAGATTCTGCTTCTGAGCCATCTGCTTCCCTGGTGGTGTAGTGGTAAAGAACCTGCCTGCCAATGCAGGAGACACAGGAGACATGGGTTCGATGCCTGGGTCGGGAAGATGCCCTGGAGGGGGAACGGCAATCCACTCCGGTATTCTTGCCTGGAGAATCCTATGGACAGAGGAGCCTGATGGGCTACAGTCCATGGGGTCGCAAGAGTCAGACACAACTGAGCACACACGCACCCACGAGCAGGGATGCACCTGGACAGAGCTCTAGGTTGAAAAGTGAATCCCCAAATTCATGTCCACAGGGAATCTTAGAAGGTGACTTTTATAAAAATAGGGTCTTTGCAGATGTAAATAGTAACACTGAACTCATCCTGAGTTACATGAGTCTTAAATCTAATGTCAAGTGTTCGCTAACAGACACCACGGAAGACAGAGGCAGAGACTGGGGTGCTGTGTCTACAACCCGAGGGACACCATAGGTCTCTGACCTTCTCCTCCCTTCTTGTCCCAACCCAGAAGGGTAGCATTTCCCTGTCTTTCCGGGTGGTAGTGATTCCCTGGACTCCACATTCCAAGATGACCCCACCCCAGAGCTACAGTAAAACTCCATGACCTCCCCCAGCATGCTGGCCCTATGGATGGTAAGTTCAGGAATTTAGTAAACCTTTCCCTCTCCCAGCAATGCATGGCTTTCAGATCCATCACTTGCTGGGGACTCACAAATCTTCTTTGCCAGTCAAGATTG
Organism: Bubalus bubalis; assembly: GCF_019923935.1. Taxonomy (NCBI): domain Eukaryota; kingdom Metazoa; phylum Chordata; class Mammalia; order Artiodactyla; family Bovidae; genus Bubalus; species Bubalus bubalis. The sequence goes on along the minus strand of NC_059179.1, from coordinate 48,037,180 downwards.
AAAAACGACTTTGTTTTCCTAGCTGGTGTGCCTGGCCTTCCCTCGGAGCTCGAAAACCACTGCTTCAATAGGCGAGGAGCCTGAGAACAATAGGATTTATAGGTTATGAAAATACATCTGAAAATATGTTTTAAAATATTATCCCCGTTCCACGGAGCGGGTGCTGGTGAGGCAGGCCCGGGGTTGTCTCCTGAGTCAGGCAAAGTTTAAGATGCTTTCATTCCTGAGGTTGCTTTGCTTTTGTGCCCTTTGCCTATATTTGTCTGGGAACTGCAACCCAGCAAAAGGGAAGGTCATGGCAAAGACGAACCAGGGAAAGGGTGGGGTGAGCTAGAGAGAGAGAGGAGACTCCTCAAAGCCCAGAAATATCTAGAAACACAAAAAAGCTCATGGCAAAGAGGAACCAGAGAAAGTGAAGATGAGGGAGACAGAAAGAGATGCCCAGAATGCCCAGAAATCTATAAAATTATAAAACAGAGATCTCATTTGTTGGTGGCTCAGATGGTGAAGAATATTCCTGCAATGCAGGAGACCCAAGTTCCATCCCTGGGTCGGGACGATCCCCTGGAGGAGGGAATGGCAACTCACTTCAGTACTCTTGCCTGAAAAATCCCATGGACAGAGGAGCTGCGGGCTACAGTCCATGGGGTCTCAAAGAGTCAAACACGACTGAGTGACTAACATACACACGAAAAATGACCGGGCTGTCGGTTCTGAATTTGATGAGCAGCATCAAAAGGTTCCTGCCCTAGCTCTCTGCCTCTGCAAAGTTATCTTAGAGGAGGCCAGCCCTCGCATACAGAACCCTTGGCGACAGCAAACAGCATTTGGCATGTTACTTCATTTACTCTTTGTTCTTTAAATGATTCTTCGTGATGTTTACACCTAAAGACTGTGGAATAATGTAATTGTTCATGGTATCATGGATTGTCCTCACAATAAATGAGGTTACGTGATTTTTCAGAAAATTGGCAATGGACTGACTCGGGTCATAAAGGTATTTTGATGTCATTTTAAGACTCTGAGCAGCAGTTCTACCTTCTCTGAGTGAGGGTTTTTAAGTTCTCTAAAATATTACCAAGGCCTGGTGGCCTCGCGTTAGTGGAAACTCAGTGTCTTCCAGAGAGGATTTGGCGTTTGCAAAGTTCTCAGCCAGAGGGGGTTAAACTAGACAGAGTCGCCTGTCCCTTTCAACAACACAGGACCCCGGAGGCCTCAAATGTAATCTGCAGCCTCCCTTACAAGCTCTGCTCGCTGCCAGCAGTGCGTCCTCACGCAGAAGCACCATCAGCCAGTTCCTTTGATTCTCGGAATTTAGAAAGCTAAAACTAAAAATATCCTTCGTCTGCTCAATATCCAAAGGGGGGCTCTTTATTTTCCCTTTTCTCTTATGTTCGGGGTTGTTGTCGTGGGAGTGAGTCAATAAGGAAAAGACATGTCTGGTGTCTGTGGTTCTGCAGATTTCGCCAGCCTGGTTGGACACGTGAGTGAGCTTCTGGTTAACAAGACCAGCCACTTGTGAGCAGGGAGGACATGGCTCTGACCGCCTGGGAAGCAGACTTGGATCCATGGGGCACCTGAGGGTGCAGCCCCGTCTATCTCTACTGCCTGCTCTGTAACAACATCCCCTACCCTTGCTGCCGTTCCCTTTCCCTTGGTAAAGCTGGGTCTTCAGAGGCCAGGCCGGGGGACCTTCCTCCTGGGACAGTGAAGTCCTGGGAGCTTGGGCCAGATGGATGCTGGTGGATGCTGGCCCCACTGGCTTATGGTCCTTCTGCGTTCTTCTCTGCCATCTCCTCCCCTTCTGGAAGGTTCTTCCATGTTAAGCAGGCCCTTGGGATGGTCCCCATTGGCTCTGCCTCCAGGCTCCCACCCACGCTTGCCCTAGTGATGGGAGCCACTCTGAGACCCTCTGGGCACCCCCTGACTGGGGTCAGTGCCTGTGTCTTACCCAAACCTGGCACCGGAGATGCCAACTGCCCCGGCTATTGTCGCATTAAATCTTGTGTCCTCCGCTTGCCCCTGGGGTTGCTTTTCGGTCCACTCTTCCCTCCTGTCTCCTCCCCAGGGTCCCTGTCGGCGCAGAGCCACTCCTCCCCAGGAAGCCTAATTAATCAGTCCACCGGTTAGTGGCAAAAAGCAAAGCCCGCATTTCAGGTTTGGTTTATGAGTTTTCTTCTTCTGTGTCGATGACGGAAAATCAGAGGCTGTCTGATCTGGAGCCCCCAGACGACAGAAACCTTTCCAGAGGGCGCTGGGTGACCTGACTCATGTTTCTGCAGGCTGCCTGGCTCCCACAGTCATTCATGTTCCCTTCAAAAGCACGGCCTCTCCTTCCCCGGGATGAACTTTCTAGTTGGCTTTGATGAAGACGGGTCTGACCTATAGGCAATCACCTGCTTTGCTCCGCAGAGCGTTTCCGAGGCAGGCGCCCACCCCGAGGTGCGTCAGCCGCTTTGCTACAAACAAGGGTCTTGGTCTTGAGGGCGTTGCTGGGTGAGTGACCCAGACCCTGGTTCTGCTCATTCGTGTGTCACAAGGGCTAAAGAGGAACCTCCATGATCCGGCCAGGACTGGGGTCCCGGAGAAGTCAGGGAATGCTACAAAGAGGCCAGGATTAGGAGAGACGCCGAAGGCTGACTCTGTGGCTGGCTTTGGGGGAACTGTCCCTGTGTGTCCCCCGGTAGCCCTGATCCCGGGGTCCCGTCATCAAATGACAAGCCTGAATCAAGCAAGGCTAGGCGGTGCCTGCTGGCCTGAAGGGGTCCTATCTGAGCTGCGTGCGGCTTTGTTTAAAGGTGCCTGTGGACACACAGGTTCCAATGGCTCCAGGAAGTTCGGTGCATGAGATGGAAATCTCAACACAGATCCTGACAAAGTGCCAGGGCCGCAGGGCAGTGGGCAGCCCCGCTGCTACAACAAAAGCCAAGAGCAAGTAGCCAACTAGCTAGAGTTGGTTTCCAACAAAATGAAAACACAGCTTTTTTCCCCTAAACTGTTGGAGCTGGGTTGGAGAAGGAAATGGCAACCCACTCCAGTGTTCTTGCCTGGAGAATACCAGGGATGGGGGAGCCTGGTGGGCTGCCATCTCTGGGGTCGCACAGAGTCGGACATGACTGAAGCGACTTAGCAGCAGCAGCAATTGGAGCTGGGTAAAGGTTATTTCTGGAATGCCACAGAAAGAATCAACTGTGTGTTAGACCTTCAGAAATCACCCAATAGTCATTGTAATGCAGTGGAGTAATGATGCATCACTTCCAAAGTTTTCTGCTAAGGGATCAGCTTGGGAAGAATAAAAGAGCTTTTCTGAATAACTTTGCCCAGATGTTTCTCTCTGAGGATGCCCCTACTAGGCTGGGTGAGTTGAATGTCAGAAGCCGATTTGGTGGTTGGATTCCATAGGGAGAGGAACCAAGTTATTGCAACTTTATATGCATTCAGATGAAAGTAGGTAATAATAATGGCTTACTGTAAAATGAAAACAACACTAATGATTGTATTCATTAGCAAAATGATATTTGCTGGACTAACACTAGCAGTTATCGAATTGCACGTAATAATAGGAATGTGAAATTAATTTCATTGAAGGAATTGAAGAATGATTTATTTACAGTGAATATCCATTCTCTGTGAAACTTCACTGACTCCATTAAAAAATATATAGCTGTATCCTTCTTAGAATGTGCAGCTCAAAACTGAGAGTTCAAAATCTCGTTATTTTATGTTTGTGTTAAAGCGTATTTTTAAAAAATCTCCACCTCAGTGCCAATTCATGTGAGGACGTTTTGCAAAAATATGGGACATGACAGTTTAGGTTCTGTGACGTTATTTTGCTTTGATTAGTCCAGTAGCAGAATGCAGTCATTTTTATGTTGCTGGGATGTAATTGACAGAAAGCAAGCAAGTCCTGAGGGTAGCACAGTGGCTTTTGTATCACCATAAACTCGATCGAGATACAGAACATTCTAGAACTCCAAGAAAATCCCCACTCCTTTCAGTCAATACCTACACCCCAAGGAACCACTATTCTGACTTTAGCAGCCTAGATCTGTTTGCCTGTTCAGGCTTCATGGAATTATACTGTGTTTAGCATCTTGTTTCCAGCTCCTCCCCTCAACACAACATTTTTAGATTCGGACACACCATGTATCAGTAGTTCATTAATTTTTACTGTCTAATTTCAGTCTTTATATCTTCTGCATGAGATTGACTCTGACTAATTGCCATGGAGAAATTGACAGTGAACTTGGTTCACCTCTAATAAGATCTGAGTTTGTGGCAGAAAGAGCAGAGGATGGAAAGTTAGGAGACGTCACCCACCTGGGGGCAGGGACCTGAGCTAAGTCTCTTGGCTGCTCTGATCTTGGATGCCCATCTATGAACGACCATTAAGGATACTGACCCAATAGCTTTGCAAGGTCCAGAGGCAGATGAACTATGAACAGGCCCTGGGGGCAGCCAGAGACGCTCTGAGGACACAGCATCAGGCAGCGTGTCACCCTGGGCCCTCTGGTTTCTAGGCTCCAAAATTACGTCCCGCACCTTATTCATCATATTTTTAAAAGCCAGACGTATGGCAGAAACCAATACAATATTGTAAAGCAATCATCCTCCAATTAAAAATAAATCAAAACATAGAAGAAAAATTTAAAAAATAAAATTAATTCTCAAAGTTAAAAAAAAAAACAAACAACAGTTCTGAGCTCTGGTTGCAAAATCTAACTTTCATTTCTTGCTACAAACACACAATTTTCAGCCTCCTAGTTTTGACACGCTGCACATACACATGAAGAGACACCCCCCCCCCGCCCCTTTCATTGATGTAGTTCTCCATCTCCTCAAAGAGCTTATTATTTTACAGAAGTTCTCTTGGGGGCATGAGCTGCAGCAGCCCTCTGTTCTGTATTTATTTATTAATTAGCTGGCTGAGTGGGAAATCGCACCCTTTTCTTTTTCATTGTTTTTTAAGGATTTGAGCTGATTATCTAAATAAACAGTGCTCTTAAAATTCTCCCTCAAGTAGAATTGCTAATCCCACCTTATATTTTTGCTAAAATAGTATAAGATTCATTCCCCCTGAATAGTCTCTTTTGTTCATTTCACCTTTTCAAGGACTGGCCAAGTCTGGGCATGGATTAAATACCCAAGTCCAATCTCATACCTTCAAGCATCCCAGAGGAACATGCAAGAAATAAAGCCTGTTTGCTCCGTGGTGAATAGGTGCTCACAGTTTTAAAGAATTGTCCTTCAAGTATTAGCTGCATTCCAAAGCTGCTTTTAAGACAGAAAATAAAACTAAAAGTCTACCTGGTAAGTTAAAAATCTTGAAGGCAAAATGACTTGAACACGAGTTCCTCTAAGTTTTCTCCCAGAAAACTGGAAGACATTACAGTGGTGAAATATTACATAAGTGTGTGCTCAGTCGCATCTGACTCTTTGTGACCCTGTGGACTGTAGCCTGCCAGGCTCCTCTGTCCATGGAATTTCCCAGGCAAGAATACTAGAGTGGACTGTCGTATTCTTCTCAAGGGTATCTTCCTGACCCAGGGATCGAACCTGTGTCTCTTGCCTCTCCTGCATTGGCAAGTAGATTCTTTACCACTGAGTCATCTGGGAAGCCCAGAGAAATATTACATCTATCATCAAAATAAAGCAATGCCATTAACCATTAGTGCCACCTAGGAAGCCCTTTTGATACACAACCTTCCTTATTTATAGCTTCCCTGGTGGCCCAGGTGGTAAAGCGTCTGCCTACAATGCGGGAGACCTGGGTTCGATCCCTGGGTTGTGAAGATCCCCTGGAGAAAGAAATGGCAACCGACTCCAGTACTCTTGCCTGGAAAATCCCATGGACGGAGGAGCCTGGTGGGCTACAGTCTGTGGGGTTGCAAAGAGTCTAATGCAACCGAGCGACTTCACTTTTCCCTATTTATAAAAATCAAAGGGAGGAGAAGAGCTACCATCCAAAATGAGATCATGTGTGTTTGCTACAAAAAAGCAGTGCAAGTCTGCCTCTAAAACATCGGACAATTTCTCTTGAAAGACATCCTTAGGCAATGCTCTGAGTACAGACAGCAGCTAGGAGCCAACAGGTGCCTGGAATTGGATGACAGGAGACACTGTCCCCAGACAGCGTGGGCAGAAACCAAGGTGCGTGGCCCCTGCAGAGCAGGACCTGACCAAGGAGGGAGCAGGCGTGGCCCCACCTCCTCTCACCTGCCCTGCGACCCAGCAGGTGAGGCAGAGCCCAGGTGAGACCCCATCTGCCACTGCTCTTTCCTGACTCCGGGGGACTCTTCCTTAGGGTGGGTTCTGCCTGCTGTAGACTCTATCATACAAGTCACCAGGGAAGACAAGGAGTTTGGATGCCCCGAGACCTGTGAATAAATAAACCGTGCATTTATATTTATTAATTAGGATGAAAATCCGCTAAAATGACCTGATGACACTGGATGTAGTCACCTAATAGGCAATGAACTGGTGAGGAACTATTGAGCTCTGACCGAATATCGAATCATACTGGTCACTGCTCAGTTGTGTTCTCCTCTTTGTGACCCCATGGACTGTAGCCCAGCAGGTTCCTATGTCCACAGGATTCTCCAGGTGAGAATACTGGAGTGGGTATCTGTTCCTTTCTCCAGAGAATCTTCCTAACCCAGGGATCAAACCCAGGTCTCCTGCTTTGCAGGCGGATTCTTTATCGCTGAGCCATCCAGGAAGCCGAGAACCTGATGATCCTATAGCAAGTCCACACAGAGAGCCTGAATCCTGAGGCCTGTCTTCCTTAAGAACCAAAGTCATTGTCAATCCCCAGCCAAGTTGAGGGTCAGAAGAGGTGACCCAAGTGTCCCTATCAGATGCAGTGAGCTCTCTCCCTTCTGTACTCTGCACGGCCAAGTCCAGAAGCCTGGAGGTTTCCTGGACAGAACACAAAGTCTCCCAGTGCCGGGTTCTGCTGTCTTCCCATCCTCCTGGGTGTCGCAAGCACCATTCTAGAAGCCATCACTGAGAACTGATTTCTGAGACTCCCCATCAACATGCTTCTTTCATCTGCTGCAGCAACAGGAAAATTCATCCAGTGAAATGAGAGCCACTGGCCTGATTTTCCACCCGCAGTCCAGCCCTAGCCCCATCCTTCCAAGACCTGACTACATCATCCTGCTCTTGTTGGCTGGATCCACTAGTACGTGTCTGCATTTCTAGGTTAGAGCTGGGAACCTGAGCAAACGTCCAACTTCTGGAAGTTTGCCTTTGGTAACGCGCCCAGCCTGGCCAGAGGAGGAGATTCTGGGGTAATCACTAGAAGCCTGTTTTCATGCACCACAAAATTCAAGTCAAGAGTTGGGCTTCCACGATCAGATGCCTGCCCCAGCAGCATCAAAGCTGTGGGCACTTAGTAACCTCAGGGTCAATCCTGAAATGCCAAGGCAGCCTTGCCCCCAGACAGCTGCATTCACCAGGCATTTCCATCGAGCTGCAGGTACTGATTTTACCCTTTATTACAGCACATGGATAATAGAGGCATAAAAGCATAATCTTAGGAAGGAGTGGATCACACTGATGGCTGAGAAACAGTTCCATTTCTCCTGAAATGCTGAATCTCTAAATGCAAAAGGAATAGGCTTGTGTAACCTTCTCTGCCCTCACAAAGTTATACAACACAGTTAAAAGACCGTAAGATTCTAAAGGAAAACAAGGCAGGAACTGTTACAAGAATTCCCATATTGGGAGCTGCGACCCCAGACGCACCCACAGCCTCATCCGGGCCTCTGTTCCGAGGAGGCTTTTGGGGCGACCCTCTCCCTGGGCCCCACGGGCTGCTGTCACTTCCCCTTTGTTCCTGTTGTCACTAACTTTGCTTAATGGCCCTGTTCTCTGGGACTTACATTTCTCCAGCAGAGAAACAGGCCTGGCTCTCCGAGGCTGGAGTTGGGGGAATTTGCTCTCTGGCCGAGACCCCAGGGTGTGGGGGGCAGGGGCACGCGTGCTGTGATGGGACCGCATGTTCTGTACATTTTTTTTCTAAATGGATGTTCAATATTTTAAGTGGCACATCAGTGACTCTGGGGTACGCTTATCCAGTTCACTCCATCAGCTTCAATAAATGCCAAATTAAAAAGAGAGGAAAAAAAAAAAAAGAGGAAGAAGGAAATAGCATGTGCTTGTGTGTGTGAGAGAGAGAGGAAGAGAGTTCAAACTTCTGAATGAAAAACAAAAGGCATCAACTGGTCAGGGCTAGAGGAAGCGCCTCTGAAGAGAAAGGCCAGGCACACTACAGCTAAATGCTGACCTTTAACCGCCTCCAGCCACTAATGCCCCAGGAAGGGGCTTCTCCCCTCCTGCCCTTGGCTTTGTCTTCATATTTTCTGTGCCTTTTTGGTGAGCAGAGTGACAACCCAGGGGTCACCATCCTACCCTGAAATCCTGCCGCTTTACGGGATGCGGGGAGAGGACCTTGCAGAGGCGGTGAAGTGGCCGATGTTGCGATGAGGGTTAATTCTGGGTGACCTGGGCGGGCCCAGGGTAATCACAAGCGTCCTCACAAAGCGAAAGAGGCCGGAGGGGTCAGGGCAAGAGATGCGAGGACTGAAGCAGAGGATGGAGTGACGTGGGGCCACCCGCCAAGGAATGCAGGCAGCTTCTAGAAGCTGAAAAAGGCACAGGGAAGGACTGCCTGGAAGATCCCCGAAGGAATGTTGTCCAGCCCACACTTGGACTTCAGCCCCGTGAAACTGATCTCAAAATTCTGACCTTCAGAATGGTAGGAGAGTGTTTGTGCGCTGCTTTAAGCCTGTAGATGATATTAAAGAATATTCTAGAAGCCCAGGGAACGTCCCACCTAGGCTTGGAGAAAGCAAACACATACGCGTGAATAAGAGACTGATTCAAGAGGAGACCCAGCAACAGAAACCCAGTCCCAGTTATCAAAACCAAAGCCCACAGGTGGAGACACGGCTCAGGGTTTGCCTTGGGGGAGGGTGGGGGATGGACTCAGCTCTGCTCCTCCGTCCCCTCTCCCGCCCGTCCCCTGAGGATCACCCCAGCTGCAGCAGGTGCACCCAGCCCGTCCTCTCTCCACCCTGCACGGGCTTGGAAGTCCCACCACCCTCGGTGACAGAGGCGGGTCCAGGTCCCAGAAATGTCCGGATGCCCGGGGCTGCCTGGATTCCATGGCCAATTCAGGTCTTTCAAATGTTTCTAAATGGAATCTCTGAGCAGGGTGGGCTTCTCCACAACCAAGGCCAAACTGGCTCTTGTCTGCCCACGTTTTCAGAGGAAATCTGCAACCCCCCACCCCCCGTCAGGAGGGAAGAGAGGAAGGGTAGTTCATGAAGTTCATCACACGGGGGGGCCTGCTCATGAATTTAAGACATGAGTCGGGATCAGCACACAGGATGAACCAGCCAGGCCGGCCGGCTCCGTCCACCAGGCATCGCTTCCCACCTGAGAGCTGGAAGCCGACGGGGGAGAAGGGTGAGAACAGGCTGTTGGTTGTTTCTGGGATCCAGCACACACACCGTTGCTCTGCTCAGTTAGAGCAGTTCTGAGATACCTCGAAGGGAAGTGAAGTGTTAGTCGCTCAGTTGTGTCCGACTCTTTGCCATCCCATGAACTGTAGCCTACCAGGCTCCTCCATCCATGGGATCCTCCAGGCAAGAATACTGGAGTGGGTTGCCATTCCCTTCTCCAGGGGATCTTCCCGACCCAGAGACTGACCCGGGTCTCCTGCATTGCAGGCAGATTCTTTACCCTCTGAGCCACCAGGGAGGCTCTCTAACAACCCTGAATGCTCTATTGGACCGTCTCTTCTCTTTCTCCCCACAAGCCTCTGGACTGTTTCTTGGTGTTGGCCTCCATAACGCCTGCCCTCCCCACAGCTCTTCTGATGGAGGCACCTGGGATTGCCTCTTCCTCCACGATCTGTCTGAAGCACAGCCAACAGCGTGGGTTTTGCCTCCTACTCTGGGACCCAGGGAGGGTTGGGGCACAATGGCTTCATGCCTGGGACCCTAGTCATGTTGCGGTCTAGCTGGGAAGCCCAGCTCCAAGGAACAGCGTCCAGTGACCGAGACGGGGGGAGACGCAGAGCGAGCGGGGGCCCCCCAGGGGAGGGTGGGGGACAGAGTGGGTGCTGGCATTGAAAATGAAATGTGCCTGTTTGGTCTCCAGTCTGTCCCAGCTCATCCTCAGAGTAAAACCACGACCTCAGCAAGTATGCAGCCTCCTGCCCCACATGGATCAAGAGTCAGGAGAGACGACCTTGGTCACACCCCAGACGACCTTGGGCAGGAGAGCCTGAAGCAGCCACCTTCAGCTCCCTGGCTCAGATGCCTGCAGCGCTCCGGGGTAGGAAGTCTGTGCCCACCAGCCTCACCTTGGAGGCATCGGCAGTGGGCCCCCCAGAAGAACAGAGCCGGGACCCAGCAGGCCGGCTGTTGGCTCCGGATCGGTCGCAGAGGCTCATTTGATGACATTATCAATTCCTCTCCTCCAGCGTGGGGGATGCTGAGAACAAGCTTTGCAGGAGGCGAGGGTCCACTGTGGGGCCCGCTCTGCACGCCGGGCGTAGCAAGGAGCATTTACCACTCACCCTTTGATGTTTTCCAAATGGCCTGCACGGCAGCTGTCAGCACGAGGAATCATTTTATTACATTTTCAGATGTAACCGGGAAAGCTCGTTTGGAGCCACCGTTTGGATGTTAAAACAGCATAGGCTGATTTTCCATAACTGGGAACAAATTGATCCCAGCGAACACAGCAAGAGGAAGTGCCTTGGGCACAGGCCGGCCAGCCAGGGAGGGTGGTCGTCATGGCTGAGCCCTGGACGATGGGCAGGAGCAGCCCTCCCCGCCACCTGCGTGCAGGAGAGCGCCCTCCCCCTCACCATCCTGGCCTCTCCCCTTTAAGGACGAGGATCCAGGCGGGGCACGACTTGGCTACAGAGGAAGGAAGAGGGGACGTGCAGAGAACGGCAGCTCCTCCATCTTGCTGCGTGGAGCCAGGGCCTGGGTTTCTATAGCTACGGCCAAATATTTGGGTTGAAAGGCAGCCCCGTTTAGCCCTCTGAGAGTAAGTCATGTAAGTCATGGTTCACCTTCTCAGCTGATCACCGAAAGAAACCCCTCGACCCTCCGCAAACACAGCTCTGAGCATTTAATGAGAAACGTCCGAGCAGGAGACCGGAGGCCACGCTTCAGTGTGTGTGTGCAGGCACGTGTGTGGGTTTGTGTGCAAGGGCCACGTGTGCAAATGCATCAAGGTATATGTGACTACGTGTGCTTGTGAGTACACGTGCGTGTACGCAGCATCTGTGTCTGTGTGAACTTGGCCATGTGTCTCTGTGTGCTTGTATGTGTGCATTCCTAGGTTGGCACACACACTCGGCAACCTGAGCGGGGTTGAAACGGACAATGCCACCGCATCAGACCATTGTTTACGTGGGAGAGCAAAAAGGAGGGCCCCTGAGCTGTACCTCCTGCACAGAAGATGCACAGAAGGGACCAAAAGTCTGGCCCACACGCAAGCTCGGAGTGAAGTTCCACACAGGACAGGACAGGCATGGAAGCTACGCCCGTGCCCAACCAAACCCAGAGGAGGAACTGGGAGATGGTTAACAAACCCCACAGCCCCGAGGACATTGTCTTACCCAACAGCTCAGCACAGAAGGTAGTTTAATTCTCGCCTCCTTGAAACACAGGAGAGCAGGAAACTTGCCAGCAAGGTCCTGAAGGGAAGAGGAAGGAATGTATAAACCGTAATTACCAGAAAGAGGATGTGCATACTGCATTTTGCTAAACTTGCAGTCGACTAGAAAAATCAAAAGAGTCGCCTAAGGTAAAAAAGTCTACATTTGAGGTGTGAATTTAACTGCCAAAAATCAAATGGAAGATTAGAGCGGACAATTTAGTTGTCGGAGAGCTTACGTTTTCAAGGAAAGCTCTCTGAGCAAGAATGACCACTGAGAGTCAAAGTCAAGGGGAGACACACAAAAGTGTGGCTTTGGGGTTTTGCTTCTTCGGAAGGAAGGAGGGTCTCCACTGCAGAGCAGGAAATGAGGACGGGTCTCCTCGCTGGAGGCCATCTTTCCATATTGAATCCACCTCATGGACCGCCTTTGCCAACAGAAAATGTCTCAATGAGACTCATCTCGATTCTGGGCTTGTCACGATGGCCTGAAAGCTAGACATAAATTATCAAAATACCCTTTGAACACTGGTCCATTAGAAGCTTCAAAGAGAATTTGGAATGTCATGGAAGAGCGGGAAATTACCTAAGACCAGGGCGGGTGGAGCGCAGGCTGGATCCTCGCCCCGGTAGACTCACACGGTTAATCATGAAATCATGCACTTAGTGAGAGAGGCAGGCGCATCTCGCCCAATGAGACGAAGGGCTGTTCTATGAACACGAGTTCAAGATGCAGAAGATGCAGACCTGCGCCTCCCACCAGGCCCTCGGGGGGCCGAGTGCTCTCTCTAAATAGATGGAAGGCGTTTTCTCCTTCGGATCTGACCCTGCTTCCTGCTGTCTGTGCGACCTGTATCTGCGTGCATGGATGGACAGGGAGCCCCGCGGAGGTGGGCCCGCCTCACCTGCAGCTCCTGCAAATTTGCATGAAGTTGATTGTGGATTGATGGCTGGTCTTCCGGCAGAGCGCTTCTCAACTTGGCGAGCTCTTTCCTTCTCTCAGACAGGTGCATGTGCAGAGACCAGAGGGATGGGAAAAGCGCAGGGAAATTGGCTCCTATTCCTCCAATTTCCTGATGGGGCTGGCAGGCGCGATGGCTTCAGGCGACCCTCCAGGCAGCGCAGCCTCTCTGGAAAGGTGTTGGTGACCTCGAGGTGAGTCTGGGGGGCTGTGGATGAGGTGAGAGGCTCGGAAGCAGGAAGCAGAGTTGGGCTGGCAGCTTCCCCGACGGAGAAGCAGCAGGGATACAGAGGCCTGACTGTAAATGTACAGAAATCACAGATTACTCTGCGGAAGATTTTCGCCTCTGGTTTTTCCCCTCTTCACCACTGCTGATGGGGGGACAACTGGCTCGGGTTCTGCTGGGCTCTCTGTGGCCAGATGCACTGGACTAAAACACAGAGCAGACTGCAGGAGACCTAGGACTTGCGACCCAAGGGGCAGTGACTGAACCTGGGGAGAAGCCAGAACCGTGACCCAAGGCCCCTCTGGCCTCCCATTCCCCCTCACCCATTCTCAAGGCAATAAGCCAAGTTCTTGATCCATGTCAAACACTGGTTGATGGGGTGAAAACCTTCAAGATTCATGCAGGTGTCTATGGTGAGTCCAATTCTTAATCTGATGGGGATGAAGGACGCAGTGCAGAGGCTGGAGACAAAGTCTTGGAACACTCAGTGGGTTACTGTCCACCAGCTACCGTGGGTCTCAGAGCACAAGGGGGCCTGAACGGAATGCTCCTACATTCAGAAGCAAACCGCCATCGGCCTCGTCCTTGTATTTGTTATTACCAACCTGTAAGCTGTCTTTTCCTGGGTTCCTGGAGTGTTTGTTGTTGTTGAGTCGCTCAGTTGTGTCTGACTCTTTTCAACTTCAAGCCTAGTTGTGTCTGATCTTTTCAACTCCCGGCCAGGCTCCTCTGTCCGTGGGATTTTCCAGACAAGAATACTGGAGCGGGTTGCCATTTTCCTTCTCCGGGGGATCTTCCCCATCCAGGGTCGAACCTGCGTCTCTTGAGTCTCCCACATTGGCAGGTGGGTTCTTTACCACCGAGCTACCAGGGAAGTCCTTCATGGAGTATAGTTTAGAATTAAAAAAAATAAAGGATAATAATGACCAATAACCAGAAAGTTGTACGTATTGACTAGCTTCAAACATTAGTGAATAAGGGAAAGTTAAGAATATTAAGCATTCTAGTTAACACTGTGAGCTACTACAGTATTGGATAATGTAGCTCATATAATATACATGAGTATATGCCCCTCATGAATTAGAGCCTAGTGAATTATGACAGCTAATTGCACATTGCAGTAAACTGGTACTAAGCCTAAGTGCACCATTCTGTGATGACTCAGAGAGCCATTCAGGACTTAGAGCTGAAGATTAAAAACAGAAAGAAAACAAGACCTGAAGAGGCTCTGGTAGATAAAACCTTTCTAAAAAGCAATTAGGCAACAGCTAACAGGAACTCTGAAACAGTCTCATCTTTTGATATAATAATTTGTTTAATCTCTAGTGATCTTGCCTGGGGAAATAATAAAAAGTATAGACCAGGTCGCATAAAGATTTAACAGCACCATTTATAAGACTGAAAAGTCAGAAGTAACTTACAGTCAGCAACCTGTTACGTCTACTGAATGGAAGACCACATGAGCACTAAAACCACACTCTGCAGGCGCTCTTGGCTTCAACACCGCTGTGCTCACAATGTGACAGCGAGCGTGCGATGCGCTGGCTGCGCGGAGCGTCCTCCCAACCTCGTCACGTAAACAGACAACAAAGCCGCTTGTGTGCATGTCCTGTGTGCTGTCTCCATCACCCTTTGTGTATCTCTCACATCTCTCGGAGAATCACGTATGACTTATGGAAAACAGTTCTCAAGGTATTATTACTTCGTGTTTAGAATTTTTGCTTTAGGCATGAAATATTTCCAACAAAGGGAAACAAAAATATTCACTTTCACGTCTCTCAAGTTTAACATGGATTATCTTATTTAACCAGACATATAAGGATGATTTAATTTTATCAAAACTGTAAATACGATTCACCTCACAAGTTACAGGAGAATATCTCTGTCTACCCATCTCAATAGAAACAGACTAAAAAATTCAACAAAATTCTACACCCACTCCAGATTCAAAAGGGCAAACTTATAATAAATTAAGAACTAAATGCCAAATAGTCAGCCAAAATCTAACACCAAAATTAATACTCAAACCTGAGCAGTTACTCTGCAATCTTGTCTTGGCATTGACTTGATAGAAAATTCTTCTTTTGCAGTTAAAGTTCAACATCCTAAAAGAGGTTGAGTGGCTTGTCCAGTTTCTTTATCAATGTGCCCAGGCTCAGTCACGTCTAACTCTCTGAGGCCCGATTGACTGTAGCCCCCAGGCTCCTCTGTCCATGGGATTCTCCAGGAAGGAATACTGGAGTGGGTTGCCATTTCCTACTCCAAGGAATCTTCCCAACCCAGGAATCGAAGCCTCTTCTCTTGCATGTTCCGCATTGGCAGGCAGCCTCTTTACCCCTAGCGCCTCCTGTATAGAACAAACAGTAAGCCCTCCTGCAGTGGCATGGATAATGCCCACATGATGGTGGGCAGGACGGAGATTCTGCCTTGCTGCTGCTGGATCCAGGCACTGAGAGCACTCCCAGGTACAGAGAAGGTGCTCAGTTCAAACATGTGACCAGAGACGTTTGTTCCTTCCAACGAGGATGAGGCTGGTGACATTGATTTGTTCATTGTGCACTAACTGAGTGCCCCTCTGCACCAGACACTGTAACAAGTTTTGAGATGCTGTAGTTTTTCATAAACCATTTACTGCTACTAAAAACATAACGAGTCATATCAAACTGTTCTGAAAATATCAATGCAATAGAGAGATAAAATGAAAAACAGAAAGAAAGGGATAAAGTTACTGTCATTGGCAAATAATGATGATGTTCCCAAAAGAGCAAAGAAAAGCAACTGTTAATACCAATAGAAGCAGTAAGAGAATTTAATTCAAGTCCTGGGTGTTCATTGGAAGGACTGATGTTGAAGCTGAAATTCCAATACTTTGGCCACCTGATGCAAAGACCTGACTCCTTTGAAAAGACCCTGATGCTGGGAAAGATTGAAGGCAGGAGGAGAAGGGGATGACAGAAGATGAGATGGTTGGATGGCATCACCAACTCAATGGACCTGAGTTTGAGCAAGCTCCGGGAGTTGGTGATGGACAGGGAGGTCTGGCATGCTGCGGTTCACGGGGTCACAAAGAGTCGAACACGACTGAGCGACTGAACTGAAATTAACTGAACTGAATGGAAACTGCCATATAAAAACAGTAGCTTCCCTGTATGCGAAAAATTATCAGATAGGAAATCAAATGAGAAGGAAAACATTATATTCCTCAATATCAGTAAGAAAGTTAGCAACAAAAGAAACTTCAACTGAGAAACGCAAAAAGTCTTGAATAAGTTTAAACAGGTATTTTGTACTTTTCTAGAAAGATTCAATATTATAAGGTCATCAGTGCTCCCCGATTTAATCTATAAATACATTGCAACCCTGGTCAAGACATTAATGAGATTTTTGAGCAGAGGATAATGAATTATTACAATGTGCATTTAAAAAGACCAAATACAGGAATAGTTTGAGAAATCCTCAAAAAAAAAAAAAAATTCTGTGTGCCAACCTTCACAGATAGTAATATGTATTTGAAAACTGCAAAAAATTAAAGCAGCCAGGTACTGACCGAGAAATAGGCAGTGAAATTAGGAGGAGAGGTTTTAGAAAGGCCAAGTGTAAACAAGCTACAGCTGGGATTTTAAATGTGGTAAAGGTGGCATTTTAAATCCAGAAGGAAAAGATCAAAGATCAGACATTCAGAATTCCTACCTCTTCTTTCTCACCAGAATTATTTCCAGATAAATCACAGATTCGAATGTGATCATGAATGCATAAAACTATTAGAAGAAAAGGAATGGAGAGCGTTTTCATGTTCCTGTTATTCTGAAGTGGGCAGGGATTCTGGGCAAAACACAAAATCCAGAAGCTGAAGAAGGCAAGTTCGATCTGTTTAATCACATATTTAATAATATAAAACTCCAAACATTGTATCACCAATCAAGTAAAAAATCTATAGAGAAGATACTCAATTAGGAAATCCTTTGTAATGTGAACAGTAGAGTTCCATACAAATTATCAGAAAAAAAGGGAGATAATTCACTAGAAAAATGAGCATAGGCTACAAATATAGAGGTAAATAAATACACGTGGCCAGCTAAATCGGACAAGACTCAATTTATAATTAAAGAAATGCAAATTGAAGCAGTATTTAGAGAGCGGTTATTAACCTATCAAGGCCAGGGGCTGAGAACTAGGCTCTCTACAATGCCCTCGCTGATAGGATTATGAGAATGGGATAGTAAAATAGGATTATTATTCTCAAATGAAATTAACCCATCAGTTCCACTTCAGGGAATTTATTCTACAGATAAAATTCACAAAGACATATAGACATGGATGTTCAGGCAGCAAAAATTTGAAAAAGCCTGAAAGCTGAATGCATTATGCTGAATGTATCTACTTGCTTCTTTAGCGCCTTTAAGGAGGAGGAGAAGTAGGCTTAACTGGCTTGCAAAGACCCCCAGTTCATGTCAGATAAAAATTCAAGTTTCTAATGATACTGTGGCTTGATCACACGCTTTTATATCTCCAAAAAGAATCTGTGTGTGTGTGTGTGTGTTTAAGAAAATAAAATTTCTGGGAGTTTACTTGAGAAGTAAAATAATGAATAGTGAGTAAATGTACAGGGTGGAACTGGAGCTGCCAGACCTAAGGAGTCTTTCTCTTTTTTTTGATTCGGGTTGACTTTTAACCAGGCCTGTGTATTACTTTTATCATATAAAATAGTAATGAGTCAATTCTCAAACTAGAAGACAGAACTTTAAAAAGATAGATTTATGAAAGCCTCGAAGAAAAGAATGATCTTGGGAACGCCATGTCTTTAATTAAAAGCATGCTTGTGTTCCCAACCCTTTAGCGTTTCCTGTTAGCCTCTGATTCTTATTTTCAACTGTCTTTCTTTATCTCTCTCTACCTTGAAGTGGACATTCTGCATGCTTCCTTCTGAGCACCCTGCAATAGATTATATTTCATTTTCTGATTCTCTTGAGATAGATACCCCAGCCGCGGAGCGGAAAGCCGCCAGGCGAGGAGGCCTGGGCCAGGACAGTCAGCATGGCTCTGGCCTCCAGCCTCTGTGCCTTTGCGAGCTTATCAGTATTTCCAGATACACACTGTCTCTGGGAAATGTCTGATCTCACCTTACCATTTCTGCCCTCGGTTTATTCACATTAACCCACAATGGGTGCTGGCTTACCCTGGACTCAGACAAATATGTGCAGACAGACAGACAGAGACAGCTCTTGAATGAATTTACCCCAGAACGCTCAAATCAAAAATCTAAAAAGAAGCTAAGTATATGCCAGCCTACATGTAAGTCTTGTGTTTTATGCTTTACTATTGCTTTTGTTTTGAACTTTGTATCCCGATTGTCGAGAAATTGAGCATGGATAGTTTTCATCAGGCTTGGCCACAGTGGAGAAGAGGTTGTCACCTATGAAGACCGCTTGGTCCTGCTTGTTTCTGTTTGGAGTCCTTTTAAAAAGAACACACAAAAGTCAATTTTCATTCTGATTCTTCTGCAAAGTGATTCTGCAGCTTCTTCTGTAAGCAGTCCATCCCACTTTATCTTCAGGGCCTTTACGTGTGGTTAGGGACATACGAACAATTCAGAGCTCACTAGCCAAGAATCCCGTCATTGACAAACACTGGTGGTCAAATAAAATTCACTCTCCAAATAATAAAATGATGGATGGATTTGTGACTATTTATGATCACAGTTTCTTTCCCAACAAAACCAACAGAATCTTGGCACATCTTCTTTGTCAGAATACAGGTAACTATAGGCACAAGCTTAGTTTGAAATATATGCAGAATGATTATTTTTAGCATCATTACCAAAATTATGGGATTTGGGTTCTCCAGTGTCGTCCTTACCTATTCCAAAAGGACTTTGCAGTTGCCAAAAATTGCATTTCCTCTTCCCCGAGCTATTGAGAAGCAGCTCTAAAGCTGCTTTTCCCTGTTTCTCCTCTTCACAAATAGCGCAAGGATTTTATTGTCTTCTCCATTTAGTACCAAAAAAAGAAACTAGAGTGGGAATGATTGAGCACTCTAAATTTTAGCATAAATGTCAAGGTGAAAAGAAAGGCAAAACCTAAAAAAACTCTCTGATAAAGCCTTCAAAGACTCTTGTTTTATTTCAATGACAACCTATACTTCCAACCCAAGTTTCAAACCATAAACGATTGATGTCATCTTAAATACGAAGTCGCTTAAACACATTGCCAGAGAATAAACTGTTCACAACGTTTGATTTGGCCTCTAAACCTGAACAGCCGTCCTAAAGTTCTGCATTAAGCACAGTGCTGTGCTGCCCCTGCCAAGGACAGACGCACAGTAAAATGCATTTTTAATTGATTCTTTGTCCCTTTTTTATTATTATTTTTGAGACTCCAGGAAGAGCAAGGAATCAGGTGATGCACAGGAGAGAAGAAAGAAAAGAAGCTATGAGAGCACAATTATGCTTTCACACACTGTCTGAGTCTTCAGACATCCAGCTGAAAAGTGATGAATTCCTTTAAATTTTTTACTATTTCTCAAAATCTAAATATTTGACATCCCACAGTAAAAAATGTCTGGGAGTTTGGCGGATTTGTGGGGTTTCCTCCAGATCTTTGAAGTGATGGCAACATCACTACAGTTTGAAACCCAGGGATATACTGGGCAGATAAGCAGTGAGCCCATTTCTGGATGAAGCGCTTGAATTCATAGGTACCCTCACTGATATTGAGAATTGAGCACAGCCCATATTTGATTTTATACTTTATATTTTTTAAATTAAAATACACACAGGCACCTATAGTAAGTAAAGAGCAAATGAAGTAAAAAAAAATTACAATAGTAAAATGAATAAGGAAGTAAATAAATATTGCATTGGTGAAATTTTAAATGATAGAAAAAAATAAAAATTAAGATAATTTCCCCCACTTTACTCTCATTCCCCAGAAGTAGCCACTTTAATATTTCCAGTGGTCTTGGTTCTGGATGTTACCACTACAACTTCCTATAATATAGGAAGTTATACTCTTATTTCCAGATTTACCTGTTACATGTAGTATCTACTGTCTTCACTTTATGTAAGATTATACATTGAACTTATCTTTGTTATTTCCACCTTCCCTTCCTTTCTGCCTTCCACTGGCTCCTTTAGAGGAGACATTTATAACTTTAAGAATATATCTAAATCCTGAAAGCTTAACTTTAGATACTATCTATTGAACTCTATTGCAGAAAAATCAGGAAATTAACATATACTCACTCTTTTCTATTTGTCTTTATCCTAACCTATGAATTTTGTTAAGTAATTTTGTACTCATTGTCAATATTTCAATAATTATACTCGGTCATATAACTCTAATTGCCATTCATGATTTATCCATAATTATATTTGCCTAATTTTAGTGTGTATAAAATGACTAAAGAAACATATTAAAGAGGGCTGAGTTATGCATCTATAGCGCAAGACTGCCTAAAGCTTGCTAGATGGCAAATGGAATAGGACTGAACAGCACAGAGACAGGAGGGGTCAAGTAGTGAGCGGAGAGAACCTTTAGGGGAAACATTGGAGCTTTGGTCCCGCCAGAGTGGAGAGACCTCATATACTCCTCTTTGATGCCACAGGCAGACACCTGAGAAATCACAAAGACTTTTTGGAGGGAATAAAACTACATCCTAGAGTAAAAGATATTCTAGATCACTTTAACAAGGTATAAAGTCAAACTCAGGAACTATCTGTAGGAAGACAGTATTTGCACACTGAATTCTAACAAGTTAGAGCAGCTCAGCACACACTTTAGGCTTTCCACAACCCTGCACAAGCAAAGCATGAAACCAAGCCCATGCAAGTCAGCATGATCAGTCTGTAACTGAACTGCTTGCCAGAGCAAGAATCAATTCTCTTCAGGGATAAAAAACAGAATCTAGAGTTTCTATATATAGCAAATAATTTTCAATATCCAGTATTTAATCAAAAATCAAAATGAATAGTAGAAAAATTTGAATCCAGACAGTTAAAAAGCCAAACTTGAGACAGCCTAGATATTCATTTTAGGGGACAAAGTCTTTAAAAGCACTTAGTATAAATATGTTCAAAGAATCAAATGAAGAAAAGTCAAATAATGAAAGAAAATATTGTCTTCATAATTGAACAGACAAGAATTCCAAGAAGATTAATGCAAACTATACAAAGGAGCCAAAAGAATATTCTAGACCTGAAAAGTAAATACTAAAATTGAAAATTCACTGACTGGACTTAACAGCAGGTTGGAGATAGCAGAGAAAAGAGCCAGTGAGTGTGCAGACAAACCAATGGAAGCTATCCAATCTGAAGAGTAGGAAGAGAAAACATATTAAAGAAAAATAATCAGACTCTTGGAGAGCTATAGGACAGCAGTAGATGTTCTTGGTATACTGGTAAAGGAACGAGTAAGATTGGGGCAGAAAAAATTATTTGGATAAATAATATCCAGAAATGTGAGCAATTTTATGAAAAAAACACTGATTCATAGATTTAAGAAGTGAACCTCAAGTATCAGAATATAGAGAAAGTTGCTAGACAACATACCCAACATAAATACTAGAAAAATAGTAGACAAATTATAGCTATATTGCTGAAAACAAAAACAAACATAAAAAACACAGATTTTTACAAAAAGATTATACAGAGAAGAGCAAGGATAAGAAAAATTACTGATTTCTCATAGGAAATATTGGAGGCCAAAGACGATCAGATAAAATGGCTTCAAGAACTGGAAAACACTGCTAACCTGGGCTTTATCCACTAAAACTATATTTCAAAACTGTTAATAAAACAAAGATATTTTTAGATAAGCAAAAGCTGAGTGATCTCACTATCAGCAATTTTTCCTGCGACTAATGCTGAAGGATCTTCTTTAGATTAAAGGAACCTTATGGGAAGTCAGATCCGTGGTAAAGAAACAAGAAGACCGAAAATGATAAATAGATGAGTAAACATTTAAACATTATGCTTTCTTACTTCTTGAAATTTACTGAAAAGAAAGCTAAATATTTAAAGTCAAAATAAAACCATTGTAAGATGAGGTTTACAATATATGTATAAACAAAAGATAGGACACCAATGTCACACAGTATGAGGCTGGAGTCGAGTTGAGTTTTGTGTGGTTGCTGCATTTTTAATTGCAAAGCATGACGCTTGTAGCAGCTGGTGCCAAGTGCCGGGTGTCTGTGCCGTGCTGTGCGCTGTGTTTGTTGCTCAGTCGTGTCCGACTCTGTGCGACCCCATAGACGGCAGCCCACCAGGCTCCCCCGTCCCTGGGATTCTCCAGGCAAGAACACTGGAGCGGGTTGCCATTCCCTTCTCCAATGCATGAAAGTGAAAAGTGAAACTGAAGTCGCTCAGTCGTGTCTGACTCTTTGTGACCCCATGGACTGTAGCGCACCAGGCTCCTCTGTCCCTGGGATTCTCCAGGCAAGAACACTGGAGTGGGGTGCCATTCCCTTCTCCAGGGGGATCGTCCCCACCCACGGACTGAACCCAGGTCTCCTGCATTGCTGGTGGATTCTTGACCAGCCGAGCTACCAGGGAAGCCTGTCAGGTGTCTCATGGTAAGATAAAAGTATAAAGTGAGAAATGGGAAATGTCAGATGTCAAGGATGGACTGTGATGTGTGAAGAAGTGTAGTAAATAGACTCTAAACAGATGAATACATTCATATGTGTGTATATTGCTAATAACACTAAAAATAAAGATGTATAGGTAAGAAGCCAATAAAAAAATAAAGTAGAACAATAAAAACACTTGGTTAACACAAAAAGGTGGGAAAAAAGCTCAAGAAGAATAACAACAAAAAGCAAGAAGATAAAATTCAAATCACATCCATAATTACATTAAAGTTAAATGAACTAAAAATCCTTAATTAAAAGGCAAAAGTAATAATAATAAATTAAAAAACAATAAAACAAAGGGATTTTTTTTTCTTTTTTTTTTAAATTTTATTTTATTTTTAAACTTTACATAATTGTATTAATTTTGCCAAATATCAAAATGAATCCGCCACAGGTATACATGTGTTCCCCATCCTGAACCCTCCTCCCTCCTCCCTCCCCATATATTTTAGATATAGATGTACACTGCATCAGTTGAAAGTGAAAGGCATGGCATTCTGAAAGTAAGCATAAGGAGGCTGGCATGGCTGTTGGTCAAAGTGGATTCCAAGGCAAAGAGTATTATAAGGGATAATACATAATGAAAAAAAAAAGTTCCATTTTTCACCTGAAAGACAAAACAATCCTAAATACATTGCAACTAATAACAAAATATCAAATTTTATGAATAAAAATGATAATTAAAGGGAGAAATAAACTTTCATGACCAGAGATTCCATGTCACTAAATTCCTACCATTTAAAGACAACCAAGCCATGAACTTGGAGAAGGCAATGGCACCCCACTCCAGTACTCTTGCCTGGAAAATCTCATGGACAGAGGAGGCTGGTGGGCTGCAGTCCATGGGGTCGCTAGGAGTTGGACATGACTGAGCAACTTCACTTTCACTTTTCCCTTTCATGCATTGGAGAAGGAAATGGCAACCCACTCCAGTGTTCTTGCCTGAAGAATCCCAGGGACGGGGGAGCCTGGTGGGCTGCCGTCTTTGGGGTCGCACAGAGTCGGACACGACTGAAGCGACTTAGCAGCTTAGCAGCAAGCCATGAACTATCTTCACTTTTAAGTGGTCACTTTATTCATGTCCTTTCTTGTTTTTACAGCCTTTACTTGCTTAAAATTTTCTTGTAGCTCCTTTTCCTGAAGTATTTCCTCAAGAAATGTCTGCAAATAAGACCATGGGACTTGCCATGGCAGGTGGCTTAACTCTTGGACTCAGGCCATAAACTGCTTTGTAATGTACATTTCTGGACACAAAAGATACCATCTTATAATAGTTAAGTCACTTGAAGAACCTGCCAGTTCAGCAGGTTGAATGAGCTTAAATCTAAGTATCTTAATTAGCAAAGTAGCTTTTGATGTGCAATTTTTCTCTAACCATTCTTGGTCTCCATCTGAATATGTCTAAAGAACAATGGGCAAGACATCCTCATGATAAATGGAGTGCCTTTAATCACTGTATGTGATGGAATGACCGCATTTTTCAAAGCAGCTGCAAACAACCACCCTTCTCAGCAGGCTCCCCTCAACAGTCTTGCCCAGGGATTGGTCATGGGGCTGTTTTGTAAGGTTTTATTCTCTGAAATGTAAATGGTCACAGTAATTAAAATATGGCCTCTAGTTTTCCAGATTCACATTTAATTCTTTATCTTTCACTGTTTCTCAGGTCACTTTGAAGGGTAAACTGAGCCAGAGAATATAGACAAACTTATTTATTACTGTATCCTGTGCTATGAAAAGGTATAACACAGGCGACCCAGACATTTTCAAAGGCTTATCGGTACCATCCTCATCCTCAGAGAGCTTCTGCATGAAATATATGTATATATACATATATATATACACATAAACGTGTGTGTGTGTGCATGTGTGTGTGTGCGTGTGTGTGTGTATGTGTGTGTGTGTTTAGTTGCTCAGTCATGTCCAGCTCTGTGCGACCTCATGGACTATAGCCAGCCAGGCTCCTCTGTCCATGGGACTCTCCAGACAAGAAAACTGAAGTGAGTAGCCATTCCCTTCTCCAGAGGATCTTCCCAACCCGGGGACTGAACCCAGATCTCCTGCATTACAGGCGCCTTCTTTACCGTCTGAGCCGCCAGGGAAGCCCAAATATACATAAACACACAGATAGATACATAATTTACTCATGATATGTATTGTATAATATATCGGTATATAATGTGTGCATGCTCAATTGCTCAATTGTCTCCAACTCTTTGCAACCCTGTGGGCTGTAGCCCACCAAGCTCCTCTGTCCATGGGACTTTCCAGGTGAAAATATTGAAGTGATTTGCCATTTCCTCCTCCAGAGGATCTTCCAAAACCAGGGATCAAACCCATGTCTCCTGCATCTCCTGCATTGGTGGGTAGTTTCTTTACCATTGTGCCACCTGGGAAGCATCTATATATAATATATGCATATAATTTATATATATATATATACACCTAATTTACATATATTAATTTAAATAATATAAATTAAATATATTATATTTAAATCCCCATCAAAGTTTCTGGGATATATTTGTAGATAGAACCGTTTAAATCACTTTAAAAACGTTTATTCAACATTTTTCCACCAACATTTACAATGTTGACCCTTTTGGTTTAGTCTATGTTATTATTTTACTGTATCGATTTTATCACACTTTGTCATAATATCCCTTTGGCTCTCTGTGTTTAAAGGTGCAAAAAAATATAATAAAGGCTGACTTTCTTAGGAACTTAAAAGGCAAAACACTTTTTGAATCATGCTATGAGGAGACACAAGAAAGATTCTGATTAAATCCACTTTCAGCTGAAAATTTCTAAGCATTATATTAATGACCTTGAAGATTGTCCAGCAAAAATATCTTGTGGGTATGAATTTCTTCAAAGGTTGAAATATAGGTTAAAACTCTCCAGAGGCTCCTGTGATATCAAATAAAAAGCTTAATCAATTTGTAGAAGCAAAAAGGTGGACATGCTTTAGAGCACCAGAAATTGATACTCTGAAATCTGCAATTATTGGAACTG
Source organism: Bubalus bubalis (assembly GCF_019923935.1). Taxonomy (NCBI): domain Eukaryota; kingdom Metazoa; phylum Chordata; class Mammalia; order Artiodactyla; family Bovidae; genus Bubalus; species Bubalus bubalis. Next base: position 48,011,669 of record NC_059179.1, on the reverse strand, counting down.
AAAGTAACTAACTCGGAGTCTGATAAGATTTCTCTCTGCTCAGTGTTTCTTCTGCTTGGGCAGACATGAAAGGAAAAACAAACTTCAGTGGATTTGAAATCAACAGAACATTGTAAATGTGTCAGAATTTCCATGCTATAAAAATGTCATTTTATCTGGCAAAGGTTAAACCCCTTGTCCTGATATACACTGTCACAGAGGCCCTTTGAGTTGTCGCCCACCGTTAACCCTTGTGATGTGACTTTAAAGCTTGGGCTTCAGCAGAGTGGATCTGGTGTTGGTCCAAGCCTAGATGTCTACATACCTAAGGCCAGGTAGAAGGCAATGGCCAGTGCAACGGTATGCAATTCAAGTAAACCTCTTACTGTTAGAATTACTGGATATTTTCAGACAAAAGAAAAGGAAACTTTCCAAATTAAAGAAATGCCTATATATGTCTATGTATTTTCCATGTTTGTTACATAAGAGGGTGAATTTACCATGACCGACACCGCCAGTGGCTATCAGGTAAGGAAAAGGGCACTCGCTGAGTTTTTCTCCTTGGGATTCAAGGACTAGGCTAAACAGAATTCAGAAATCTGTTCTGATGAACAGGAGGGAAGGAATTAGATGAATGAACTCCTGATGATCCTGAAAGTTTAGGAAAGCCCTTGAGGATTACCCACACTGTCTTGTGATGACAAGCTAAGCTTTGTACCTCCAGGTGAAGCTCCAGATTGAAACATTCGACTTGAACTGATTTCAAAGTCCTTAACTGAAGCCCGGTGGCAGTTTGCTTTCTTTTGTTTTCTCCAAAGGGCTGTGCGCATGTGCTGTCCAGAGAGACTTGCTGATGTGTTCCTGATTGAAAGCGTCAGGCGGTGGAGCCATGGAACCAAAAGGAGACTCAGGGGGATCTCTGATGGGTGCTGGAGGCAAAGAGTAAACTTGGGGGAGATGTGGCCTGTGCCCTGAAGAACTCACTTTCATTAAGCTATTGTGCTGGGGAAACAGAAACAGCCTCCCCAAAACCTTATGTGGTCAAGGCTGAGTCAGGCAAGACCATCCTTAAGGAGAAGCTCAGGCACCCCCTTGCCTAGCAAGAAAGTGCTGTGACCAGCAACAGGCCGCCTGGAACCACAGAATCCTTTTGGTATCAATGTGGCCCAACCAGGAGCCATGTGAGCAGAAAGCATAAAGTTAGAAAAATAAATAGAAAATAGGATTTTTTCCCCTAAAACTAGGGCATAGATCTTTTTCAAATGATCAGCTATCGTTTGCTAAACATGAGAACATTTAAGATCTACCCAAGTAATTTGTGGTCTTGATGTGCCATGTATGCAACTATCGTTTATATAAAATATACTATTTATATCCACTTGTTTTCAGGGTTTTGGTATTTTAGAAAACTTTACTATATTTCAAATCATCCTAATTACGTTTATGCTCCAAGCCGGAATACCAAAAACACAATTTTAAAAATATGAATAGTTAGATTTTGAAAAAAAAAAAAAAAAAAGTTCAAGTGGCTCTCTTGAAAATTGCCAATAGTACAGTCTAAATAGTAATGATGGGCAGAATTTTTATTAAATTTTTTCTTGATTAACAATATAAGAAACTATTTTATAACTTGCTGCTGCTGCTAAGTCGCTTCAGTTGTGTCTGACTCTGTGCGACCCCATAGACGGCAGCCCTCCAGGCTCCCCCGTCCCTGGGATTCTCCAGGCAAGAACACTGGAGTGGGTTGCCACTTCCTTCTCCAATGCATGAAAGTGAAAAGTGAAAGTGAAGTCGTTCAGTCGTGTCTGACTCTTCACGACCACATGGACTGCAGCCTACCAGGCTCCTCTGCCCACGGGATTTTCCGGGCAAGAGTACTGGAGTGGGGTGCCATTGCCTTCTCCAGCTTACCTCCTAAGAAATAATAGTCTTGGTTTTTGGAAATTAAAGGTATAAGAAAAACCTGATTTAGCCTAGATCTATGCATTACCAATACATATTTTTTTTAACTCTGTTTCATATACAAAGATGCAAAAAAGAAATGTTATGGAAACATGATTCATTTTGTTCAGCTGAGGGCGTATTCGAGAAAAAGACATCAGGTTGTACAGAGTTTCATTTGCTTTCCCTTTCAGAAGTGGAAATGTCACGTTGAGATGTTCTTACTCCTGGTAGTTTTCCCCATACCTGTTCCTTTCAATTCTGACAATGGGTAATTGGCCAATAGAATGCTTTAATCTTGAGATGCTGGTGTTTTCAGTTGCGGTTAGTTTTCATGCTCTAGATTCAGGAAGGGGCTTCCCAGGTGGTGCAGTGGTAAAGAATCTGCCTGCCAATGCAGGAGACACAAGAAACGTGGGTTTAATCCCTGGGTGGGGAAGATCCCCCAGAGAAGAAAATGGCAACCCACTCTAGTATCCTTGCCTGGAGAATTCCATGGACAGAGGAACCTGGCAGACTACAATCCAAAGAGTTGCAAAGAGTCCAACACAAATGAGCGCACGTGTAGACTCAGGAAGAATTAAATGGAATTTGGTTTCCCCTGTCCTTCCCCTCCAACTCCTCAGGGAGAGCAGACAGGTTTTGTTTTCTGCACACTGTTCTCAAACTCAAAGTGGTGAAGAAACTCTTGTAGACTAAAATAAAAATGCTGCTGCTGCTAAGTCACTTCAGTCGTGTCTGACTCTGTGCAACCCCATAGACGGCAGCCCACCAGGCTCCCCCGTCCCTGGGATTCTCCAGGCAAGAACACTGGAGTGGGTTGTCATTTCCTTCTCCAATGCATGCATGCATGCTAAGTCACCTCAGCTGTGTCTGACTCTGTGAGACCCTATGGACAGCAGCCCACCAGGCTCCTCTGTCCATGGGATTCTCTAGGCAAGAATACTGGAACGGGTTACCACCTTCTTCTCCAAAATAAAAATGACTTACTAGAAAAAAATTTTAAAACCAAAGGTATAAATAAATCAGCTTTAAAGTCAACAAACCAGTAGTACTCAGTAAAAAGTCATGAGGTTTTCCAAGGACTGCTTCTAAGTTGCTGCACTTTCCTCTCTGTGAACCTCAGACAAATAGTTAATGGGTTTCCCCCTGTTCTCATCACTGTTCTAGAAGACTGGGCCCCCTAGGAGGTAATGACCAGAAGCTTCTCTGTATCTCAGGGCCACACTGAAGACAGTCCTCATAGAAGCCAAGGCCACTGATGGAAATAATCAGACGTAATTTGCAGGGAAAGATGAGGACTGACTTCTCTGCTTAGGTGAAGGCTTAAGAAAGCCTCCACCCTAACTTGGCTTTCTAGAGCTGCAAAGTGGAGAGCAGGGCTGGAATCGTGTATGATGAGGGCCAGAACCTTGCCTGAGGGAAGAAAACCCAGGAAAAAGCACAGGAAAGGGGAGAGAAGGGGAAAGGTCTGTATATCAGAAAGACTCTCACCGAGGGCATTCCTGCCGCCCATCAGGACCCCAGAGAGCCCACTAATAGCAGAGGCTTCAAGTTCAACAGTGGTGAGGGCTCTCAGGAGGACATCAGACTGGCCAGCATCAATGAGCAGTTCCTCCCTGCTTTTTTGTGGATTGTTCGAACAGAGCCCACTGTCAAAGAAGGTGATAAAAGCAATGACCAGATTCTCCATTAAAATCACAGATGATATTTAAGCAGGACTTATTATTTATATTAAGGAAAAAATTAATGTGCCAAAACTGAAAGTTGAGTGCATTTCATGCTCACGTTCATTTCAAATCATGAAAGAGAAGGTATTTCCATGTGCTATAGCCCGCCAGAGTTGTAGGTAATTAACATGCAAGGTGGCTATCCGGGTTCTAGTGTTTAAAGACTATCTCCTGAGTGATTGATCCAGCTCCCACACATTTAATGTTCAGATGTGCAAAGGAATGCAAAAGTGGGAGGACACGGCAGAAACAGGCAAGGGCATCATCAAAACGTGAGAGGCTTTGAGGACTTTCTGTGAGATGTGGCTGAGCATCTGAGGGGAGGGCAGAGGGTACCACTCCTCCAGCTGGACCCTCTGTGAAGCTCTGGGCTCACTCAGGTTTCAGGTAAATGGAAACTTGAGATATGGGTAGACTCCAGGCTTTCAGGATCCAGAGTACCAAGATGACAACAGAATCTGGGGAGGCTTTATCTTCCAGTGTAGAACACCGCTGTTACATTCCCAGTGATGGAAGTTGTGCTTGTTACCTGGGCAACATCCCTCTTGTCTAACTCCAGGGTACCCTAGTAACATGATAAAAAGAGGTCCTTAGGAGGAGTGAGAGGAAATGATTCTGGACCGAAAGCCTCCAACTTGAAGGATCAGCCATTTGGTCCTTCAATCTGGCAATGCTGAACTACAATGAATCTAAGACATTCCCATTACTGCTTATCTGAGCCTAGAATACTTTAACAGAGGTCAGCACTCCCAGATGCCTCCTATAGATTAATATGCAATTAATAATCACTGGGTTTATGAAAAGATTGAGAATTTCACAAGAGACAGACCACATGAAAAATCATAGCCCATGTTTACCTGGAAAACTGAGCTGATCAAGATATAGCAGGTAAATTTAGAGAGTATTCCTTTTCTCTTGCTGTGTTACAGATCAGCACAAATTGAGTGGCTTTAACAAGTGCACATTTATTATATCTCAGTTTCTCTGAGTTAGGAGTCTGCGCACACTTGGCTGGGTCCTCTGCCCCTGGTCTCAGAAGGCTGCAGACACTGTGCGGAGCAGGGTGTGCCCTCATCCAGAGGTTTGCCTGGTACAGAATCTGCTTCCACGCTCACCTGCAGTGTTGACAGAAATCATTTCCTTGTGTCTGAATTGAAGACTTCCATTTCTAGCTCTGGGTCCAAGGCCATCCTGGGGTCCTGGGGCTGCCCACTGCCCCTGGCTTTGTCGTTCCCTCTGTAAGCTCTTCATAACCTGGCAGCCTGCTCCTTCAAGACCAGCTGTGAGCATCACTCAAGGGCATGCCAGCAAGACAAATATGTACATACAACTCAGATTCACACACACACACACACACACACACACACAGTCTCAGGAATGACATCCCTCGCATTTACCACATAATGCAATTAGAAGCAAGTCTTAGTTTCTGCCCACACTCAAGGTGAGTGGATTACACAGGTCATGAACATGGGTCCTTTCTAGAGTCTGTCCAGCACAGACTGTCCAATGCCCTCTTGCAATACTAGAGGGAGCATATACCTATGAAAGGGAATAAAAAGAAACCAGATCTCTGCGTGTGCTGTTGTTTTCAAATAAAGGAACTAGCAAAACATACTTGAAAATCTAAAAACATGTCTATGATGTAGTCACTGTATTCATTTCCCCAGATTTGAAAGCTAAATAATAAAGAGGATCACAAGGTCAAAGCAAAGTAGATGCACATGGAGAGGGGAAGTTCCAGGAAATTCAGCATACGAGCGTTAGGGATTTCATAAAAAGCGTGCAGAGGAAAACTACATGTAAAAAGACAATTTTTTTTTGCTAAAGAAACTGTTCTTCTCCTTAAATGTATGTTTTTGCAGATAATGAGCACCCCATTATCAAAATAATAATTATAATAATAATACCTGTTCTATCTAGACATACTGTTGTAAAAATTTCAAATATTTCTGTCTTACAGGCAGAGGCAAAAAAGAAAATTACTTATACTTCTGTAGCATCTAATAATAAACCAATCTTGTCCTCAAATGCTGGAGCACAAAAGAAGCTCATCTACAAAGTTTAGAGGGAAATTATACGAGAACCAAAACCATCATTTTTATGATTTATAATTGTCTCCCTATGACAATGCCAAAGGAAAATCACTTAAAGATGAACTTCAGGAAGCTGAAAAATAAATCAAAATAATTATTTCAAGGAAAGGGGAATTGGAGTGTAAAAAATGGAAGACAGAAGAAAAAAGTTACAAAAATTCAAATGTTAATACCTAAACAGTTTTAACATGATAATAAACCTAATCTCAAATATCAAAAAATTCTGAGAGGTTAAAAAAAGTGTAAAGTAATATAAAAACAGTAATAGAAATAATTATTTACATGAAAAATCCAGTTATTTTAACAAAAACTGAGAGGTGGGTAGAAAAAAGGAGAGAATTAAAGAGATGTGAATTTTTTATCCCATGGGTTGGGGAGAAATGTCAAAAGGTGCTTTTAGCCACCAAAGATATAAAATAATGAAGAATCAGTAAGAAAGCTCTAAAGACCTGGGCAAACTGCGTTTCTATCAGAAGACCTAGAATGCTAAAGAACTCAATCCTTCCACCAAATTAATCTACAGATTTAAGGCAATTTCAATAAAATTCCCAACAGGAGATTTTTTAATAATAAAATAATCTTAAAGTTCATTTGAAAAAATAATCATGTTAGCATTAAAAGATAGATGAGGGGAACCTGCCTACGAAAACATCAGTGTGCATTAAAACCCAATGTTTCACTGTGGTAGAGACAGACAGATACATAAAACAGAATACAGCATCTTGAAACAGACCCAAGAATTTGGTAGTGACATTTCAAATCAAGATGAAATAAATGGTATTAGAGGAAATGACTATTCATTTAGGAAAAATATGAGATTTAGGCCTCAGATAAATTCCAAAGGGATTTAAATTTGTCATAAAATCGCAAAATAAAAGAAAATACATTTTAAAAATATCTGTACCTTATGAGATTCAGGACACTCATCTGAGGAGAATACCAAAAGCAAAACTATAAAGGAGAATAGTGGTACATTTAACTGTATAAAAATATTACATTACAGGTGGTCAGAAAAATAACAGAGAAAAATTAAAGCGCTAACAGTAAGTTGAGAAAATGTAGATGCTAAAATATAAAAGCAGAGCTTGTACAAATTGATACCCAAAATTAAAAGCCTTAGTGGAGAAATGTGCAAAGGACCAGGGCATTCACCAAGATGAAATACTGATTCCTAATAAACACATAACACTCAAAGATGCAAAATTCAGCACAATAAAACATCCACGATGGTCACCCATAGAGTAGCAAAGATTCGAGATAGAAAGACGTGCTCACAGGTACAGTGGAGGCACATGCTGAGACGCTACCACTGCCAGGGGGAGTTGCTACGATTTTTCTGGAAGACATTTTGGCGAGAAAAATAAAACAGCAATTTCACTTCTATCAATTTACTCCAAGCAAATAATCACGGGCACACCGATTTAGCTTAAAACGATAGTCCTCAAAGGGATATTTAGGAGAACAAAAATGTACTGGTTAAGGAAAAGCCTAAATGATCAATAACACAGAAATTGCTTCAATAATGACACGGAGAGAGAGCTTCACAATACATTACGAGACAAGTGTTACAAGGCAGTTATGTCACATATCTCCTGTTTTAAAATCAAAAAGTGCATTTGCATGGAAAAGCACAGTATAAGTTTATCTTGCTTCAGTGAGCACCAAATGTTTTCTCCTTACAGTGGTTGTAAGTGTCAAAGCCTCGACAGTGGTAAAGAAAACAGCTCTGAGTTGCAAAGCAGCCTCTGTTCCCCTACCCCACTGAGGTGTTGGGTCTTTGCAGTCATCATGCTGAACACATGGGTGAGTTTGCAAGGAGCAGGAAAGATCGGGGGTGTACTCAGGAAATCCAGAGCGACATACCCCTCTAATTCACGGGAGTGCCACCTGGTCATTAATCCAACCTCACTCTGATTTTTCAGCATATGGCGAAACTATTACAAAGACATTGTGACCAAGAAAAAGTACAGTTTGTGAATGCTGCACGGATGGGTCATGCTTGGCTGGTAACACCAACTGGCAGAATGAGTGCAATTTTTAAAATATGAAATACAAATTTTTATCAAAGGAGAAGTAAAACATTATAGCTTTGGGTTCATTAAACCCGGCTCACATTCTGGGATTCCAAAAATACAGCAGTGGCCATTGAAAGCTGCAGCTTGACGAAACGGCTCGGAATCAAGCCCTGGAGACCAGGGCCGAGATGCGTGCAGGGCTGCCCCTCCCCTCCGCTGGGCTCGAGTGGACCCTGCAGGCTCCCCCGACCCTGGGGGAGCAGATGGCAGCCACAGGCGCTAGTCAGGTTCATCTTGGGTGGGGCTGGCGGGGTCCCCCGGCCCCCCCCAGACACCCCAGCCCTCAGGACTCTGTCCTGAACCTCTCCCTGAGGAATGAGTAAGCGGAGTGTCCTTGAGCCTAAGGCAGGCGACCTTCCAGCATGGCCTACACTGCCCCTTGGGGATCTGCCCTTGGGCAGCCCCTGCCTGGGGTGTGGGTCGGGGTGAGCTCCAGAGGCAGACGAGGCTGTAGGATGCTGTCAGCTCTGAGCCCTCCTGCCCCAAGCAGTGGTCCTTGGAACCGTCCATGCCTCCCAGGACCGCTGTGAGCTCAGTCTCAGTGCCCTTGCCTGGCCCAGAACAAGGGGACCAGAAATGGGTACCATGATTATCCCATGCTGCTCTAGGAGCCGGGTGAGGACCCCTATCCTGCACAAAGAAGGGCGAGAGCCCGGGCTTCAGGGGAGCTCCCTGATGCCCTCCTTTCCTCCTGCATCTCGGGAGATGCTCCATCAATTGCCCCTGAGTGCTGCCTGCCTGTTATCTGCTTCTCCCTCCCCTCTGTCCTATCCCTGCTTTGACACACGGCTCCCCCGGCTCAGATAGCCTCTCCAATAGGCTCCCATCTGGGCTCTGGACTTCCCTTCATCACCAAACCCCTGGAAGACCCTTTCCCCTCTGGTACCCCCACAACCCACCACCTCCAGATGCCCTGGACCCCACCTGCCCACCCTCTACTCTGCTCTCAGAAGTCTCTGAATTCATCCTTTTCCCTCTGAATTAATCAAGGGAAAGGAAGACCATTTTAAGATGCATTTTTAACAAGAAATATATTTTGCCTCAAGTGTAGAGTTTAGCTATAGATATTGATCCGAGTCATGGGCCAAATGAACATTACGTTCATCCTACTCACAACGTATTCGTTATTTTTGATGGATCAATAGAATTCAGGTTTCTATGAGATAGAAAAGCATTTCACTAGTAAAATCAGAAGAGCAACATTTAAAATTAGCCTTGTGAATAAACAGAAGCATGCTGCCAGATAACGAGAGTTAATTTTTCTCTTCTGCTCTCCTTTAGTGGCCCTGGTGACAGAGAGTAGCCTCTGCTGTCCTTTAATCTGGCAGCCCCGAAATCCTTACTCCTCATTCTTTGTTTGAAATCAGACAGCTGGCTATCTCTATACTAAGTTTCTTTTCTTTTTATTTGTTGGTGGGGGGGATGGGTTGGGGTGGGAGGGAGCTATAATTAAAGAAAATTAGCTGTGATGGTACAAGGCGAGCTTTGCAATATAGTGTTCCAGTAGCAATAAAGGATTTCTCCACTGAGAACAAGTTTCTATTCACCTAGAACTGATCTTATAATTCAAACACACTCTGGCTGTGAAATCTCGCCAGCAAAGTCCTTATGAGCGATATCATCTTAAATGCAGGCACTGAAAACTGGGGCGATATTGCTAATAACAGCGCTGCATTAATTAATTGCTATAAAATTTGCAAAATAAAAAGAACACTGGGAACAAAGCGATATAATATTTACCAGTGCTGAAAATTAGAAATAAATATTCAACATGCCCTTTTTGAGTCATACTAGCAAGCAGTTTTGAATAATAAGGCAGGACAAAGTCTTTTGCACTGGAAAAGCTAATGATTTCCGCATTTTGCTGCTGGTGAGGAATTGAAGGATGGCCAATTTGAATCTTCCTTCAATCTCCCATCAATAAAACACAGACAAGGCAAAGGCGAAAGCTGATCTGGGGGAGTCATGCTTTTATAATTGCTTTTTACCCTCAGGCATTTGAAATCCAGAGGGTCAGGAGTCCTTGTGAGAAAGCGAGTGTAGCCAAGAGGCCCAGTCAAAACCCTGAGACAGAAATTAATTTGTTTGTGAGGCTCAGGTCTAATTTGAGGCAAGAGAACACTGCATGGCACTTTATAATGTTATAACCTAATTAAAGATGGATCCATGTAAAATATTTATGCAAACTTTACCAAACCCGAAGATTTTAATCTCATTTGAGAGGTTAGCTGACTTCTGGGACCAAAAACAATTCCTAAAACAAGCTTTTGGACCAGGAATCCGGAAGGCAAACTATTAAAAAAAAAAAAAGGTATTGCAAAATTTTCACTCATTTTCAGCACCTATTAGTCATTTTAATTAGGGCCACCTAATCTCTTGCTGCATTTTTGGGCTGCTTGGTTACTGGGTTAAGTCCAGGTTGCTTTATTCAAATATACTCTTTGGGGTTTTTTTCCCTATTTTACTCCTTGATGAGAAATGGAAGGGAAAATTTATGTTTCTTAGGGTTTTGCAATTGCCTACGTGGGACTACTTCTGCCTGGAGCCCCACCCTGGATGTCGTTAGTAAGTGTGTAGCCTGTAAGCAGGAAATAAGCCATAAGCCTCTTGGCCAGAAAAAAAAAAAAAGAGTGAAGGAGACCTCCTGTGAGCAGAGAGCAGCGATCCCCGGGTCTCACCCTCACTCAGGGTCTGATCCACCATACTGCACATGAATACTTCACGGGGACTCCAGGTCTCAGCCCTTTCCTGGGTTGCCTTATTCTCAACATTTTACCTAATTTTTGTTGTTCAGTCACTCAGTTTAATTTTTGTTGTTGTTCAGTCACTCAGTTGTGTCCGATTCTTTGCAACCCCGTGGACTGCAGCATGCCAGGCTTCCGTGTCCTAAATGATAATGAGTAATAGGTAAATTTGTTCTTGTTGCTTAGTCGTTCAGTTGTGTCTGACTCTGTTGCCACCCCACGGACTGTAGCCCGCCAGGCTCCTCTGTCCATGGGATTCTCTAGGCAAGAAGACTGGAGTGGGTTGCCATTTCCTTCTCCAGGGGATCTTCCCAACCCAGGGATCAAACCTGTGTCTCTTATGTCTCCTGCATTGACAAGTGGATTCTTTACCACTAGCGCCATCTGGGAAGCCTGTAGTAAAAGTATATATATATAAAATACCACATTGGCCAAATTCGCCATTTTAAATGCAAAGCGCATGGCATTAACTGGATTCACAGTCTGTGTAGCCATCAGTACTATGCATTTCCAACACTTCTCCGTCACCCCTGGCAGAAATTGTCACCGAGGAATAACTTCAAATTCTACCACCCCACCCCACCCCCAGACCCAGGTCTCCAGGAATGCTGGGCACAGCCTTTTGATGCCTCAAGTTTCCTCTTCTGGAGTTTTCTTGTCAAGGAGAAGGAGGGAAGGCAGCTGAGAGGGTGCCTGTCGTGAAGGAGGTGGGCCAGGGAGAGAAGGAAGGAGAAGGAGGGAGGGAGACCCAGAATCCAGGAGCACTTGAGGCTGCCGGAGGCAGAAGGGGCTGCCCAGGGCCAACAGCGGCCAAACGACGGGCAAAGATTCCCGGGCTCAAGGCCAGGCTGGGAAGTCCCCAGGCTGGGGGTCTAAAGGGATGGATGAAGAAGTGATTCTCTGATGTGTCCATCTTGTTAGGACCACAGAAGGGAGAGCTTTCCGTTAGACATCCATGCAGCACCCAGGCAGCTGAGCCGACGCTCAAGTCTGCAGAAGGCTGCCCGCAGCAAGGTCTGCCCCATGCCAGCCTGCCAGCTTCCCACCGGAGAAAACCTTTTCTGGGGGTCGGGCCAGAGTTCTGCAGGTGAATCCGTCAGTAGGTGTCACGGAGAATCAGTTTAACGCTCCTTAGGAGCCTACGGGTTCTGAAAGCAAATGAGGGAAGTTTCCAGATGCAGATGGAATAAATGAATGAATTTCCATTAAGTTCGCATTTAGAATCCAGGCAGACAAGCACCAAAGGCCACTGGGTCCGTGTCCAGTCAGCACCTGGGTGACCCCTTGCCGCCTTAGAAGCACCTGACCCCTTCCCGCCTGGGGAAGTGCCAACCATGAAACTGGCGCATTTCAAGCCAAGTAGACTTTTCTGCTGCACTCTGTGTCGTGGAGCTGATGTGTGAGAAAACGGCTGTAACAGGTCTTGTTTCAGAACTACCTCTGACCCACTCCGTGTGTCCCCGGCGCCCCATAAAACGCTCGCCTCCTAAGGAAGAACTTAATGAGAGTCAGCCATAAATCACAGCATTTCACAGTTACGTTTGTTTCCTCGGCACCTGACTTAAAACTGTTGGCTGACCTGGTCTGTCATGAGCCGAGAGGGCCAGGGTTTACTTAGTGACACTCAGGTCAGCAGCCAACTGTCCCCGCCCCCTACCCTGGAGACCCCCTCCCCAGTCTGACTGGGGAAGCAAGAATGGACTCTCCTAGCAAAACTCAGACCCACGGCTACGTGGGCTCCTTCCCCAAGGACGGACGGAACCAAGTCCAAGGACCACAGCCAGATGGCCGCTTCGAGTTTCTGACCGCCAGCCTGAAGCCAGGGACTTGAGACAAGCAAATAAGAAGGAGCATTCCCAATTGTCCATAGACGTTCGGAAGAGGGGGGACTACCTCTTGAGTTTTCATTCTCTGGGATGGTTTTGCTGAAGACAACCCTTCATATGTGGCAACACAGCAGGATTGCCTCTGAAAGAGAGGAAGGGACATTAATGCTGTTAGCAATTTGCTTTGCTCATGGTGTTGCAATGGAGTGCGACCCTATGGTCTTTTCCTCCCCCTCCCCCCATCCTCAGCCTGCCTTTTGTCTGTAAAATACTTTAAAGAATAAGTTTAATTAGAAAAATGAGAACATGTGAAAATAAAGGAAAACATTCAAAGGAGACCAAATAATAATAATGTAGTCATTAAGCAAAGTGAAGACACTTCCGTTCCTTCTCGAGGGGTATAGATGATTTTCTGAGCCGTATCCTGTGGGCATGCTATTGATGCTGCTGGCGGGTCTACCTCCTCCACTGGGGAGGGGGGTTGTGGGAGAAGGTTGCTCGGGAGTCTGTTCCCGAGACAGGGAGACTGCCCCTAGAGGGCAACACCCTGCCGGGAGATGGCCTTGGGGGGCCCTGCAGGCTAGGCCCTTAGAGGCAGCTCCCCAGCAGTCTCCCCACAGTGTAGGTACACGTACCATCAGTGTGAAGAACATCCCTCTCCTGTCTTGAATGGAGGGTTCCCTGAATATGACATGAAAACAAAATGACTCTTGGACTTCAGAGTTCTGGTCTACGGAAAGCTATTTTTATTAGTCATTTTAGGATTATCTTTCATTTGAATATTCATTGAGTTTCCCAGGTGGTGCAGTGGGTAAAGAATCTGCCTGCAATGCAGAAGATGCAGGAGATGTGGGTTCTCTTCCTGGGTCGCAAAGATCCCCTGGAGGAGGGCATGGCAACCCACTCCTGTATTCTTGCCTGGAGAATGCCATGCACAGAGGAGCCTGGCAAGCTACAGTCCATGGGGTCGCAAAGAGTTGGACAGGACTGAAGTGACTGAGCACGCATGCATGTGTTTCGAATCTTATTCTGAAGGGAGAGACACAGGAGGCCAGCCAGCTATGAGCCACGGCTCACGGAGCAGCAGAGGGGTGACCCTGGGTGTTGGCAGTAGATTACAAGCCTCTGTCCTCTCGGGTAAAAAGATGAGCCATCACGGGGTGTATTTTTATTTTTCATAATTGCAACATGCCTCTCACTGAAAATGACCATCTACCATCCCCACTGACAGTATGAGTCAGTGGTATGATGTCAGGAGCCTCCTTGAGCTGGATTATCTCATTCAGGAAAAACTGAACTACCTGTCCCTCTTTCCAAAAAGAGAACCAGTTGGCCCATGAATTTGGATACTTCAGGATGCAAGGAAAGTTCCCAGTCTCTTCCTAGGACTTCCCAGGGCTCCCTGGCACCCCTGTGCCCTGTCAGTCTTGGAGAGAGAGCTGGGTGAGCATCCACCAGGGGGACGTCCTCAGACCGCACACCCCGAACAGCATGGACCTTCAGGGAGAAGCCTCTGCATTTTCTGAAATCGGGGTGTCCACTGCTGTAAGCATGTCGGGGGGCACTTCTTTGAGCAGCAAGGGTCACCGCTTTCATTGCCAGAGAGTGTTAAGCTGTCTCTGTAGTGAGCGAGGCCGCCACTAAATTTACACTTGGTTTCTGCCAGCTCTGAGCCTTCTCATGTTCACACTTCTCGGCATTTAAAGATGTGCTCTGGGGCAGGCGTTAAAACCTGATATCGATACTCCAAAATGCAATCACAGCGGCTGATGAAGCCTCTGTGTTCATCGGGGCGCTGGGTTCAGCAGAGATTCTCTTGCCGAGAAGCGTGTCTTCATGATCCTGGAATAAATTACTCCAAAGCCATGCTTATATTCAACTTAGTGACTCACCCTCATACTAACTATGGGAGCGGAGCAGAAAAACATCATCAAAATTCAGAGAAGAGGCCAAAAGGAGGGACGAGCGATAAATGGAAAAATACATAAATAAGGGAAGTTGGGTGCCCCAGGAAAACAGCTCTGTGCTAGCTTTTTAAGTAAAAGTTATGTTATTTACACTCTCATTTTCAAATAAGGAGCCCAATCTAGGAATCAAAGATTTTTTTTTTTTTCTAGCTGTGTCCACTTGGGAGATATTTTCAATAGCTCTCCGTCTAAGGTTCTATTTTTAAAATGTGAATACACAATCCAAATAACACCCTGCTGTTCATTAAAAAATAAATCACAGCCAGCTGCTGATCGGCACCCATATCAGGCCTGGCAAAACTTTACATGAGACCTCGGGAAAAAAATAAAAAAACTTTCTCATGCATTGATATGATCTGTAGAATGTATAACACTCACTTAAAGCCATCTGTACCAACATGAAAATTTAACTCTCTCGGAAGGGAATGAATCAATGCTGGTATTGAGAGTTCGATGTAGGAGATATAGATTAATACTCTCAAAAATAATCAAAACTAAACAGAAATTCCTAGCAGAGAGATTCCTATTTCCTGATTCTTCAGATGCGATAGGGTTTTTTGTTTTTTTTTTTTTTTTTAAAAAAACAGGACCTCTCACTAAGTGATTATTATACCAGGGCTGTGACGTTTTTACTAACACGAATTCATAAGGTGACCCCGGAGATCAACAATAAAACACAATTTTAGAATGGGCTGAAATAGGCAGAAAGCTTCAGCGGCCACATCGTCTAGCCAAATAGCTTCCTCGCCGCTTGGTGGGGATGGCTCCCTGGATGGTCTTGGATCCAGGGCCCTTTTAAGATGAGATGCCATCCATCCTTCAGGTGGAATGAGATCATGTGGCATTCTTGATGAAGGAGATAAGGTCCCTGCCCTCTCACAGCTATCTTGGTTTTGATGCTGGCTCTCTCAGGCCCCCTCCCAGTTTGTAAAATGGAGGTAAATTAAACCGATTATGAACTAGGCAGGAGTCGAAACACTTTGCCAAATTGGAGTGCCAGCTCCCCGAAGCCGCTGCCGGCTGCCTTCCTGAGGTGGGCTGTGGCTGCCCGTCTCCTTTAGCTGCCCTTGGCACTCCAGAATGTGTCTGGAAACGGCTTTGCAGATGGCCTCGTAGGTTTTACAGGAAATATTACTTAAACATTGAAAAGGATCACATTTCTCCTGTTAGGAATTACAAATCTGGATTTCATTTTCTCTCTCGCTTTTTTTCCCCCCTCCAAACCCTGGGAAAAAATGTAACTGTTATATATGAGATGCAGGAAGCATTTGGGAATTTTTTTAATACATCCCTAGCACTTGCTCATTCCTTCGCTCTTTATATATATTTACACCCATGCATAGAAAACATGTTTGAATACAGTATATAAATACCCACAGACTCACAATCCTGTTCTTTCATTTCAAAGTAAATGTAATGCACAGAAGCAAGAAACTTGTTGTGAAAATTTAGAGGACTGTCTCTTCTCTTTTTCTTTCCTTCTTTTTCTAACCTCTTAGAGCAGAAGAAAAAAATTCATCACTCACTTCACTTGGATAACTAAAACATGAACTGTTTCTCTCTCGCACTGGCTTCTCTTTATGCATTTTATTCAGATTTATGAAGATCAGGGGAATTCCTATTGTTGAGAAAATGATTAGCATCAATAAACAATTAACAGTGGCAGGGGAAGGTGGGAAACCCTTGAGTCCCGTGTCTTGGGCCTTTCCATGCTCCTTGTGATGGCAAATGGGAGGATCCTGAAACCAACATTTCTCAGGGAAGGGCCGGTCCCCTGTCTTTACTGAACACCCACTTGGCAATTTTAGAAAACGTTTCCCCAGAAGGGACGTTCACTGGCACAGTCGGAACTCCGGCTGAACTCGGAATGTGGTCAGGACCATAGGGACGGCTGGGAAGGCTGGTCTCTACTCCTTGAGCATGGAGGGGACTCTGGAGGTCCGGCCCCCACCAGCCAAGCCGCAGGTGGCCTCAGAGGGACCCAGCCAGGCTGAGATAAGGGCGCCCCATCGCCCGCACCGGGACATCTGCGGCTCCAGTTTGCATTTTAATATTTCTCACGTGAGCCCAGGCAGGGCGAGTGGGATCCAACCAGGTAGGGAGGTGGTCACCATCAACACAGGTCAAGGGGCATCTACACAGCAGCCAGGCCCTGTGCCCAGCTGTGAACACAGTGCTGGAGGAAGACAGGGTCGAGGTCACCATTTTCTGAGCTGTGTAGCTCTTCCCTGGGGGGTCGAATGCATGGCTCCAGAGATGCCAGGCACCAATGCTGGGGTGCCAGGGTCTGCAGGGTGTTCACACCCCACAGCTGGAGGGGCTTCTCTCTGGGTGGAAAGCATAATAAAGGAGGTCCCAGGCAGCAACAAGTGATGTCCTGGCTGCCTGGGCTCGGCCCCTCGTCCTGCGGGACCTGGAGACGGCTTCTCGGGCCCCAGCGCAGCCCTCCCAGCCCCTGTCCCGGCCACTGCCCGGCTCCGCCGCCCCGCACCTCGGGGCGCAGACGCCTCTCCTGCCATCTGGAATCGCCTCGCTGTGTCTCCACCTCATTAACTCCCCATCTCATTTCATACTTGCTCGGAATGTCTCTGTTCTCCTCACTCTCTCTTGCACCCCAGCCTGAAATACCTGTCCATCTCAGTACGTGTACTGTCCTGGGTGGGCCCACGGGATCTCAGAACCCAGAGGTGCTGGGGGGCCCAGGACCTGGGAGCTGGCCCACCTGGGACGTGGGCAGGGGGCCGGGCACCCCCACGCTGCTGCCCCTGACCTTCCCTCTGCACACGGGCTTCCTCTGCTGAGAGGGGCAGGTGGGGGCCAGGAGGGACCCCAGCAGAGCCCCGGCGGGCAGCCAACATCACGGCCCGGCAGCTGCAGGGGAAGGTGGGCAGCCGCCCCGGAGGGGGAGCCATCGCTCCGGTTGTGGGGAGCCCCTCCCAGCCCCCACTCCCTGCCTGTTAGGCAGACAGATGGTGAGCCCAGTGACATCCTCAGAGAGAGCTCCCGAGGGCAGGGACCACTCCTGCGCCAGCCTGGCTCTCGGTGGAGATGCTGTGATGGTAATCAGAAGGAGGAGAAGAGACGCTTGGCCTGTGGGCCCAGGGGGCAGAGGAGGGGGTGGGCACAGGCCCGGATAGGGGGCCGGGAAGCCAAGTCACCGGCCAGGCCCTGGCCAGGCCTGGGCCGTGGTCCTCTCTCTGGAAACCCATTCCTGGCCAACATGTGTAAACTGCCCCTTCCAGAATCAAGCAGCACAGACCTACAAGTGGGGGGAAGCAATGTTTCAGGGGGCCCTCGGCCAGGCCTGGGGAGGGGGCAGGACAGTAAGGTCACCTCAATGGCCTGGAGGTGCCCCCAGGCCCACCCTGCACAGACCAAGTTGCTGCTGCTCCAAACCCCGTCTCAGGGCAGACACCCTGGACACCTCCTGGGGCTGCAGAGTGCCTGAGCTACCTCGCAGAGCACCCCAGACCCACCGAGAGCAGACTCCATGCAGCGCCAACAGTCCCCCTCTGAGGACGTGGCTAAAGGGAAGGTCGGTGTGCCTGTGGCTCCACCTTCTGGGAAGCTCCGTGCCCAGGGGAGAGAAACCGACAGCTTTAGGAAGGCAGGTCCCAAGATTTGAGGCAATTAGAAGGTCCAGTGAAAGATCATTGTTAGGAGTGAAACTTTGGGGACTTTCTAAAAGAAAGGTGAAGCAGTAGCAATAATCCCACACATGCACTGTCTTAGAGATAGGTTTATTCACACACGAAAACGCTTGATTTGGGGACATGGGCTGCATCTACACCTAAACTTGACATATGTTAATTGGAAAAACTCAAAAAACCACCATGCAGATGGGAATTGCCATTGTATGTATTATTAATAAATATATAAGCATATATATACACATATATATGGAACACGCTAAATGCTAAATAAACGTTTCTTGAATGAATGAATAAAAGGGAATGAACAGCTGCCTGTAAAGCTGTCAGACTGGATTTAATGCCGTGGCTTCACTCCTTTATGTTAATTTTCCTACTTGCATGACAAACACAAATAGTCATTTGCTCCTTTTCCTTCTCCTTCTGTTCTCCTGAAAGTCTCTTTGGAACTCACTGATGTGTTTCGTTTTATAAGTTCATGACATTTTCATGGAATGAAGGCAGGGCCAGGCTGGGTTCTTCCCAGAGCGAGGCTCTGCCTGCTGGGGTGCGGAGACCCAGGAGGGAGCAGGTCCACCCCCCTCCCCAATCGCTGATGCAGCAGCCCTTCACCTGGGAGAGACAGCAGCAGAGTAAGCGCAGGGTGGACCCCACCTCCGCTTCAGACACCCTTGATTTTTGTCTATGCCACGACCTCAGCTTTGCTTCTGGAGCTTAATTGTGAATCCATGGAGGGGTGCTGAGGATGGACTAAAAACTAGAGTTAGCTCAGAGGCATTCTTGGAAAGAGGCTGGTCTGAAACCTACATGAAGGGATCCTGCAGTCCCCCACCCCTGGCAGTAGCTGTCCAGCCCCTAAGGGACGTCATTGCACAAATTCAGGGTCAGCCAGAGGATCTTCATAGTTGTAGCAGAATATTTCCATCCTGAAAGCAGAAATCCACCCCCACCCTGCTGGTGGAAATGTCTCTTAATGCTACAAAGTGGATGCTCCCCAAGATGAGGCGGAAGACTGACTCAGAGCAGTCCTGCTCCGACTGAAAAGGAGAAGCCCACCACACTCTCCCAAGGGAGGAGAGGCCCAAGGACCCCCGCGCTTCCTGGCAGTTCCGTCATGCCGGTGTCCGATTGCAAGCACATCACACGTTTTACGTGAGGACAGTAAGACTCAGTTGCACGTGGGCATGGCCAGGAGGTGTAATGGAGACAGAGATCAGAGTGTGAGTCGAATCAGAACCAGAACCATCTGTGTTCCTATGTGCCCAGGAAAAATGGAGCCTTGCCCCAGCCTTCTAGATCATTCTTTGTTGTTCATTCCAGCAGGTCAGATGTCCAGCTCCAAGATCCTTGAAGCACAGAGTGCTGATAAAGTTTCTAACCAAAAGGTAGGGCTTCCCTGGTGGCTCAGATGGTAAAGAATCTGCCTGTGATACAGGAAACCCAGGTTCAATCCCTCGGTCAAGAAGATCCCCTGGAGAAGGGCATGGCTACCCACTCCAAGGTCTTGGCTGGAGAGAATCCCATGGACAGAGGAGCCTGGCGGGCTACAGTCCACGGTTTTGCAGAGAATCAGACACGACTGAGTGACTAACATTAACACAACCATGAGGTAAGGCCAGTGTGTGTCCCTGTTCTCCCTTCTCCTAGGCACTCTGAGCGTCAGAGACGGGAACGGACTCAACTCTGACATCTCCCGAGCCTCCTCCACCCGCCGCCCCACATCCCTGCCCTCCAGGTGCACAGCCCACGGCTCAGCTAACTCTGTTCCCCGGGAGGTAGGGAGAGGACCCAGCTGGGCGTCGCGGGCACCCCCATTCTGAAATGCTGAGCCTGTGCCGTCAGGAAGCACCTTTTCCTCTGCTGGGCTCAGCATGTCCTCTGGACGGTACAGGATTTTCCTGGAGGTGGCAGCTCTGTTCTGCTCTGGGCCCTGGGCCGCTCGCCTCCAGATGGTCTGAGGCTGTAGCTGTGAAGAAAGAATTCCTCCATAAAGACTGAGGAAGGCGTTCAGAGCATGGGTTGTTACGGGGTCTTTTGCAGGTGACAAATTCATGAGGTTTGTCTAGACTTCTGGCTAATGCACACCCCCTCCCCCGCTGCCCAGAGGCATCCTGGTGGGTGCAGGGGGTCGGGTGGCAGTGGGGATGGTGGGAGGGAACAGCCCACAGAGGCGGCGACAAGGGTAAAATCCAGCAAGGACTCAGCCAACCTCCCCGGGCAGCAGTGCTTAGAGCGTAGATGAGATTTTGTCTGAAATGTTCATGTTAAGTGAAAGGAGGCCTCAGCATTAGATTGAAAATGACTTCCCTCCACTCTAAAGAAAGCTTACCTCCCTGAGAACAAACAGTTAATGGAGGGTTTGATCAGCATCAGTATTTTCCTGCAAGTGGTGGGATGGGAAAGTTCCACAATATAAAATAATGTATTGAAAGGAACGCAAACACTTGTACTCACCATAGCGTGTTTGTCTTTGGGAAGACAAAAAAAAAAATCTATTTTGGTTTTGTCATTTTTACATCCTTCCCCAGCTCCCCGAGTTCTTTTAAATACAAAAACAAACAAACAAACAAACAAAAATGCCAATCTGCCTCATTCAGAATAATAGGCTGAAATCACAGAATATTCTCTGATAATGATCATTAGCTCCTCTGCGGTTTTTGTCACTCCAATATGAATGTGGGATTGGGATTACCAGGGCTTTATCATTTTTAAATAAGCCAAGCAAATTTGAAAAAAGAAAAAAATTGTTTTAATCTGAATAAGCCTACCCACCATCTCAGGGACAACAAGGGGAGATGGGCAGGGTGAGGAGATGCGCAGGGCAAGGGGGTGGGCAGCAAGCAGGCAGGCATCTTGGCAGGCCTGTCTTTGTGTTTGAGACAGGCTCCGGGCACTGGCTCTGGCTGGCCTGGGTGGCTGCCTTGCACAGTGCCCACCTGGGGGGTGTGGGCAGAGAGGAGGTACCGCCCTGGACAGCTCGGGGAAGGGACACTGCCCCTCCCACTTCTCCCCGACAGGACAGCGGCCTCTGTGGTGCCCCCAGACTTTTTCTGTGCCCACCAGGGCCCCGTCCTCCGGCTTCCTGTGGAAGAATGCAGACTGTGTGGCCCCTCCCGCCCATGGCTCCGCTAGAGCCTGGCATGGGCTGCGCTCAGCTGGGACTCCGCTAAGGATCTCTCGCTTTCCTGGGCAAACACAGCTTCACCTGCCCTCCAAATCCTCTCTCCTCCTCCTTCTCCCCGCCCCTCCCCGCTGAGCTATGTTAATCAGGTGGGGGACACAAGGTAACATTGAAGTAATTCAGCCAATTAGGCCCTGAATTGTTTGCATCCAACAGCATTTTGTATTTCTGCAAATGTGTGAAATGCAAAATGTGCCCTCCAGCAAAAAACGACAGCAGCCATGTACTGGCGGCATGTCAACAGACCCTGGGAGCGGGCGGCCCTGACGGCTAATAGCGACGCATGCATATGCTGGGGAGCCTGGCCTTCTTTATGTGCGCGCCTCTCGGTGAGGGGCGGCGGAGCTGGGGGTCTTGGTGGCAGATGGGCAGGGGTAACAGGGATTGGCTAATCCCAGATCTGCATTCTCTCCTCCACGTAGCGACGAGGGAAAGATGGGGCCAGCTGTCAAATGGAAGACTTTCATGGTCCCTTGCACACAACAGCTGCACACGCCCTGCCTGCTTGGTTCTAAATTATTAAACATCTTTTTAGTTTGTTCCAGCTGCAGGCATCAGTGTGTTTATGCAGCCTTTGTGCATTTTACATATGATTCCTTCTCCCCTCCTCTCATCAAAATGCTGTTTGTAAAAGTCATTATCCCATCTGTGCCCCAGTTTGGCCAAACAGCCGAAGACAAATCCGATGCCTTTCTCCTTCCAGGACAATTTGGGAGTTGAAGCTGACGGCTGTGACTCGAGACTTGGGGGCTTCGCCGCACGCTCTCTCTCTCTGCCACCTGTAAGAGGTGGTGTCGTCTCGGCAGCTTAAGGGCATGAGGCACCGCGGGGTCTCTGAAAGGAAATTTCATTGTCGCGCATTTACTGCTTGAGAGCAAACACACGGGCGGAGCTGGGGGGAAACAAAACTCGGATCCCCCACTTCTGCGGGTCTTGGAGGTCTCCAGAAGGATTGGTGATGGGGAGTCCTCTCTAAATCGTGGCTCCCAGGGCAGCTCCAGTCTGCAAAGGTTTCAACAGCAATCCGACTGTTATTATGTTCCATCAACATGAATATTCGCAAGCAGGTATAAAATGCCCCTGTTTCCAGGGGCTTCTTTGGCAGAGAAGTTACAGGAGCTGGCCTCCTGGACACGGGGGAACCTTCTTGGGGTAGAAAATGTGAGAAACACGCCCCTGGCAGAACGCACACAGCCTGAGCTGATGTGTTCATTACATCCATGAACCCAGGAAGGATTTGTTGTAAGTGGCTGCTTCCTGCAGGGTACGGAGGTGGCGGCCAGGGCCGGCTTGAAACAGTCACCAGCAACAGTTGCTTTGTCTGTGGCCAAGATGAAAACTCCTTTGTCCAAAGCTCGCCACGCTCTCCTGCTCGCGAGTCTGGGGCCGGCTTAGCTGCTCTGTGCCCCTCTTGCCTCCAGGAGCCTGGAGCCTCTGATGCTGGCACGGAGGCCCCAGTGCCCGGCCATGGGGCAGCATCCTCCCTAGTCCCTCACCCACCTGCAGCGTCCCTCCCTGGCCCTGCCACTGGTTTATTTTTAATGTGACAACACGTGCTTCCAAGGGGTTTCATAACGGCATCTGAATATTTTATTTCCCAGAGAGTCTCTGTCAGTAATTACTCACAGCCCTGCCTCCCCAGTGAGGCCCTGGGTACAACCAGCAAAGTGCCCAGCATGGCTTCCTCCCCAGACTGAGAGGTGGCTTCCCCAGAGCCTCCAAACTGATAGCAGACACACCCCAAATTGGAGTGTGGGGGAGAGACCCGCCAGGCACAGGAATCCTCCGGAACTCAGGCCAGGCTTGCTAAGGAGAGGCCAGAGTACTAGAGTGGGAACGCCACTGTCCACTGAGGGCAGGACCATCCCCCTGAGCCGGGAGATGGAGAGGGTGACCTTGGCAACCACTGGGATGCAGTTATTGGCAGGATGGCAAACAGGGGATTTCAGGATTTCCAAGGGTCCTCTGAAATGCCATCCCTCCCTGTCTCCAAAAAACACCCCCACTGCCAAGGGTGGCTCAGGGGCACCACGTTCGAGATCCCTCAACAAAATCGCCCTTTCCTTGGAAGAGAGGAACAGCGGGACACCAGCGCCTTTGTGAGTGCTTAGTTAGCATTTTCTGATCTTTAAAGGCAAGTCGCCCTGTGGCCCTTCTGCAGGACAGGTCTGCCCTCCCAGGACCAAACCGCCTTCCTGCGAGACTGTCACATGTCGCCCGGTGGGGTCTGAGTTTGCTCAGAAAGTGAAGTCCTGAGCACGTATCCAACTTCACTTCCTTTATCTGCAGCTGGTTGTCCTGTCTCCAAGGACAACGAGGAAACCGAAATTTCCAGGGAACGTTCACTTCAGCTTCCGCTGGTCTGGGAGACAGTTTCTGTCCTTTACAAGGAGGTTCGTGATGAGGCAGCCCACCGCCTCTGCAGGGCCCAGGGCCCCCTGCCCGGCAGGGAGGGAGGCAGGGGCCTCCTGTCCCCAGGGCTGGGGGCACAGGAAGAGCGGGCTTCACACACGACAAATGACTCTTTTGTTTTACTCCATTTTTAATTAGCCTCCTTTTTAATGACCTAAGTTAATAAGTGTCAAAAGGTGCAAAGCACAGCGTGGCTTTATTTTTAAAGTAGGAATTTGCCTTTAATCTCCGAGGCCCTGAGTGAGTCTCAGCTGCAAGGGTGCAACTCCGAGGGGCTTTGTCATCTCAGGCCCGAGGTCCCTGGGCTCTCGGCCTGGCACCCAGCGGGCGGCCGGAGGCCACTGGGGTGGGGCAGGCACCACAGAGCATCTGGGCACGACCCAGTACAAGCCCCCGCATGCCTCACGCCCTGGAGCCACCCCCTTCCCTGGTCCTCCAACAGCCCAAAGAATAAATGGGGGCATTATTCTTGAAGCTGCCGTATTGGAGAGCAGGCAACAGCCGAGGGGCTGCTTGCAGCTCGGGTCCAGGGGCCTGGGGCGACGGCAGAGCTCACGTGCTGGCGGGTGATGAGCGAGGTCCCAGCAGCAGAGCGGGCCTCCCCTCCGAGTTTGCCTTTCTTTCTTCTCCAGTGACCGCCCCTCTTTTTCCCTCCTTTGCTTCCTCCTCCAGCCACAGGACGCCAATGGGACCCAGAACCATGCAGGGCACCTCATAGTGGAGACAAGAGTCTGGCTTCAGTTTCAGTTTCGAGGACTCCGCTGGGGTGCCTGCCAGGGTACGGGAACTGTAGGATCGCGTGTGCCTTCTGTGTGTGTGTGTGTGTGTGTGTGTGTGTGTGTGTGCATCTGCACGTGTTCCCAGCCCTGGGTTCTGGTGGAGCCCTGAAGACATGCTCTACTTTGCATACATACGAGCCCCACTCCATTAGGCTTCTGCAGCAAAAAACTACCACCGAGAGAGGAAGAAACCTCCCTGGTGCCCGACAGAGCCGAGATTCACTTTGCTTTTGCTTGGTCGCCGATTGATGCCACAGGTGCGGCAGAGGCAGCTGCTGTCACAGGCTGCCCAGGGCACCGCCCCGGGGAGGAAAGTGCTGTTAATTTTGTGGCATTTTAAGGTATGCATGGATCCTCCCCAAAGGCCAGACTCCAGCCACAGTGCTCACGTTTGTTTATGATCAGAGCGAATAAACAGGAAGGGTCAAGGCAAAGAGCAGACACAGAGAGCGAAACCAGCAAACCGTTCACGAAATGCGTCACTCATCACAGGAGCCCGCGTTCGACACTGCCTTCCTTTCCTGCTGCAACCAAGCACAAACGAACACTAAACGCTGGACCCGGGTCTACGTTGGCAAGGCTCTTCCATACCTCGAGAAGTTCATGTAAAAACCTCAAGGTCCCCAAGGAAATGCGTTTGGGGGCCTGGGCTGAGCTGGCGAGCTGACTCCAGGGGTCGCTTGTGATGACGGAGCAGAAGAGCAAGGCTCTACCTCCAAGGACTTTCTGGCAACTTCCCAGATCTTTAGGAAGTGCTGAACTCCATCCTAGTTTTCAGCTAAAAAGTCAGGATGATCACAAGTCTTGAATGACCCATAGGAATCCATATGATGAATCATCCATCTGTGATGGTTATGGACAGATGAATTAAAATGCATTTCTAAATATAGAGACATAAATAAAAACAGGTTTGGGGCTCAGGTTTGTTTGTGCAGGTAATTTCCATAAAAATTAATATTCCTGACTTTACTGGAACTAAATAATTAAGAAAGAAAGTATATTACAATAATAAAATTATCAACAGAGTTTTGACAAGCAGTCATGTGCTTGTAAATGAAATTTATTTAGGTGCCACTCAAAACACTGTAATTAAGAGGTACAGAATGCATTACCAGATGGTTCCTGTTTAGTATCTATTTCCTTTAGAGAACAACGGGATTAGAATGAGCACTAACTAGCCCCCGAAATACCCAGTCCCCCCCAGCCACCGAAACGGCACCCCCACGTGACATTTCTGTGTTGACAGTCTGTGTTGTGAAAACTGGTTGCTAAACATATGTGTAACATACATGCCAGCAATTGCTGCTTAAAAGTAAACAAAAGGAGAGATGACAATTGTGAACATGTCGGAATATTAGAACTAGAAGTTAAGAAATAAGGTAATAAAATACATCTTTGTATAGTGGTTAACTTCTTCCACTGCTCCATGGAGTCACTGCGCACTTGAATTTAGACACTATAGTCTCCTGGTCCCTTTTCTCCAATGACAATACTAGCTCATTTCCCGGAATTCCTGTTACAAAATTAGCTACAGGCTCCACAGAGTAGACCCTCAGAAGTGTAAGCAACGGGAGTCAGAGGAATATAAACTCCTCTTTGACCACAGAGCTTCTCTGAGCCTCAAAGATACTGAATGAGTCGCCCAAGGTAACAGAGAAGTTCGTTAGTACATCGGTTTGATTGAGCTGCCTTGACAAAGAGCCAGAGACGGGTCAGCTTAAACAATAGAAGTTCACTTCATCGTAGTTTGGAGATCAAGGTGCCCTCCAGGTTGGTTTCTCCTTCTGAGGTCTGTCTCCTTGCCTTGTAGACGGCCACCTTCTCCCTGTGTCCTCCCATGGTCTTTCTTCCATGTGTGTCTGATCCTCGCCTCCTCTTTTCTTTCAGTGATAAAGATTAGAGCTTCTCCTAAAGGCCTCATTTAGCCTTATTGTTGTTCATTTGCTAAGTTGCATCCTACTCTTTGTGAACCCATGGACTGTAGCATGCCAGGCTCCTCTCACTTAGCCTTAGTTAGCTTTTGAAAGGTCTTCAAAGACCCTGGGCTTCCCTCATAGCTCAGTTGGTAAAGAATCCACCTGCAATACAGGAGACCCCAGTTTGATTCCTGGGTTGGGAAGATACACTGGAGAAGGGATAGGCTACCCACTCCAGTATTCTTGGGCCTCCCTTGTGGCTCAGCTGGTGAAGAATCCACCTGCAATGCAGGAGACCTGGGTTCGATCCCTGGGTTGGGAAGATCCCCTGGAGAAGGGAAAGGCTACCCACTCCAGGATTCTGGCCTGGAGAATTCCACGGACTGTATAGTCCATGGGGTTGCAAAGAGTCGGACACGACTGAGCACCTTTAACTCACTCACTCACTCAAAGACCCTACCTCCAAATACAGACTAATTCTGAGGTGGGGGCTGCAGCAGATGAATTTTGCAGGGAGGAGCGCGGTGGACACAATTCTATCTATAACAAGTGGCAACTCTAGAATATCAGCCCCCCCCCAATCTTTTGCTTGTCTTCTCTATCCTGTAATTTGAAAGATGCACAGAAGGTCCCCAAACTCAAAAGGTCTCTGGCAAAGACCAGCTATTCTTCTCTTGGCTGGTAAGTATTTATAAACACATGCGTCTTGCAGGCAGAGTCCCAGCTGTTGTGGTGGTGATTCAACTGCTAAGTCTTCAACTTTTGTGGCCCCACGGACTGCAGAGCACCAGGCTTCCCTGTCCTTCACTATGTCCCGGAGTTTGCTCAGACTCACCTCCATTGAGTTGATGATGCCATCCAACCATCTCATCGCATCCTCTGTCGTTCCCTTCTCCTCCTGCCCTTAATTTTTCCCAGCATCAGGGTCTCTCCCAATTAGTCAGCTCTTTGCATCAGCTGGCCAAAGTCTTGAAGCTTCAGCTTCAGCATCAGTCTTTCCAATCAATATTCAGAGTTGATTTTCTGTAGCCACTCACAATTCAATTAGTTCTTTCCCTGTTGTGATGGGGTAGAGAGAAGGGAGGTGGGATTTGGAAGCATGGTCTGGGCAGGAGTTTAGTGTTCCTAGCAGGAGGCCACCCACCTTGTGGTCCAGACAGGCAGAGGGCCACTTACTGACTCCTGGAGCTGTAGATAGGAGGACTGAGAGGAGGTGTCCCAGGTGAGCTGGGAGGGAGAAGGTGGCAACCAGTGCCAACCAGGGGCCAATCTCGGAGGGGATCCAAGAGGGACTGCAGCCTGGCAAGGGAAATGAATTAGCTTCAGTAGAGAGAACTGAGCAAATAAGAAAACATATTAAGGCTAACGGGAGCCAGGTTTTCACTGTCTAAAAAGAGAGAGGCAGTCATGAAAAATAGAGAAGCTGACGTGCACCTTGTGGCTGGATTGGAATCAGAAGTGTTGGTATAAACACTCTGTTTTCACAGATAGGCATAAAAATAAATATGGATAAAGATGCACCCACATGTACAGACACACACATTTCCTAGCTCTGCCCACTGAGAGGGCTGGAAGCAGCAATGCTCCGCTAACAATGAGCACAGTTAGTGCCAGATCTTGGTTTCTAAATGCCCTTCTTGGCTTTAAAAAAAAATGCCAGGTCTTGTTTCTTCTTGGAGAAATGGCTAGATTGGGAAAAGAATTAGATTATCTTGAAATTCCTTTTAAATGCCAGAAAGTAAAGAAGAACTTAAGAAAGAGGAGGGCATATCTGAAGGTCAAAGGAGCAACTTCAAGGGCTTCTAATGGTCAAATCTGGGACAGATTGAGTAGAAAAATAAATAGTAATGAATTATAACCCATAGAATAAAATGGAGATCAATGAAACCACCCTGACATAAACAAATATATTGGGAAAAAAGAAAATGGCTCCTCACATTTGAATGTCAACAGATAAATGTAGAAAGAAAGATGGAAATAGAAAGTCATCACTTAGAAAACATCGTAGCAGTAATTCACATAGGCAAGAAATATGCATGGAGACAACGTAAGTAAAAATAGGATAAGGAATGCGCTTCACAAAGTCTGAGACATCTCCGGTCACAGTACTTATCCATGAGAAAGGGAGAGAGGAACTGGACACAGAGCAGACCTAGCAGACGCCGCCTCAATGGGGTCACCAAAGTGAAACCGTTAGGAATGACACAAACCAACACCGTGCACCAGGCTGACAAGGAAGCAGCAGGGCCGCGGTGATATTCTGGCAAAGCAAAACAAAGCATGGAGCTAAGCACGAGAAACGTTAAGTAAACACACTGAAGGACACGCTCAGAATGACTGACATAATCTTCTGAAGTGTGAAGGTCACAAAGATCGAAGACCAAGCAACTGTTGAAGATTGAAAGAAGCCACACAGGCACGACCCCAGGATGTAGCCCAGACCATTTGGCCCGAAAAGACTCAGTTCAAGGAGAAAGGTGAATGAGGGGATAGGAGGGAGCTATTGGCACTGTTCTGAAAACCTTTCTGTGTTTGAAAATGTCTTAAAAAATAAAAAAGAATGTATGTGTGTGTGTGTGTGTGTGTGTGTACACATTTGTCAAAATAAAGTTCTTTAGCATCTAAGTAATTTCTAAAAATAGTATGGCAGTGAAAAAGAATGTTCTAACTACCAGGACACAGAGGGTTAGGGAAAGTAAACATTTTGGATAAAATGAATATTAAGCCATATTCCATATTCCAAAACTCACACACACACACACACACACACATATATGTCTTTTTACAAAAACATTTTGGTGATATTTATCTGTAGACTTAGAATATTTCTTCTTTTGTCCTTCACAATTCCATTTCTGGGACTCTGTCCTATGGAAATAATATGAAATTCAGCAAAAGGTTTGTGTTCAAATTTATTCATTGCAGAGTTACGTATAAAAGCAAAACTTTGGAATCAGTCTAACCATTTAACTATGGGGGAATGGATTCATAAATTTGGAATATCTACCCAGTGGAATGATATGAAGCCACTAAAAGCAATATTTATAAGGAGTTAATGATGTGGGAAAATTCTAATAATTGTTAAAAAGGAAAAGAAACACAACCTTTGATAGAAATGATTGAAAACATACTGTATATAAAAATTCATATTTTTTAACTCTAACCCTTAAAGACCACAGGAAAAAATAACCAGGGCTCATCTGTGGGTAAAACTATAAGTGATTTTTTTCTCTTATTTTTTGGTACTTTCCCAAAACTAGATCATATATACATTTTGCTTTTATATTTGGAAAACATGTTTTTTGTTGTCTCTGTTGTTAAGGAATTGAGGTATCAAACTTTTAAATACTGAAAAGTACCCCAAAAAATCAAATAGCGGTAGCCTGAGAGGGGGCGACGATTGGCCAAGGGTTCCAGTTTTGGGGAAGGAGAGTCAGGGGTGAGAATGTTCACTGAGGATGCATGAGGCAGCATGAGAGCATGGTGCTTTTCAAGAAAGAGTGGTGGGCACCAATGTGCGCACAGACGACAGTAAAGACAGGAGGTCAATATGAAGACAGAAGAGAAGAAAACTCTGATCTGCCTGGATGCCTCCAATAGTCTCAGTCAGTTCAGTTCAGTCGCTCAGTGGTGTCTGACTCTTTGCAGCCCCATGGAGGGCAGCACATCAGGCTTCCCTATCCATCACCAATTCCCGGAGCTTGCTCAAACTCCGGTCCATCGTGTCGGTGATGCCATCCAACTATCTCATCCTCTGTCGTCCCCTTCTTCTCCTGCCTTCAATCTTTCCCAGCATCAGGGGCTTTTCCAACAAGTCAGTTCTTCATATCAGGTGGCCAAAGTATTGGAGTTTCAGCTACAGCATCAGTTCTTCCATTGAATATTCAGGACTGATCTCCTTTAGGATTGACTGGTTTGATCTCCTTGTAGTCCAAGAGACTCTCAAGAGTCTTCTCCAGCACCACAGTTCGAAAGCAACAGTCTAGTCCTTCCCAAAAGTCCTCTCAAAAGTTCTCAAAGGCTTCCATTGGCCTGGAGACTAAAAGAAATTATGCGATTTTGGGGGTGATTAACTTGACAGTCCTCCATCAGGATGAGCAGTGGGGAGGGGTGAAATCCCTAGAGTGGATAGGGGCGCAGGGATGCGGGGCTGGAGGCAGTAGAACCAGGAACCCAGGGTGAGTTGGGAAGAGGCGGCAAAGGGTAACAAAGAAACAGGTCCCTGGAGAACGAGAGATTGGAACCTCCCACCTGAGGGGAGACAGGGACCCCCACATCTGGTGTTTTCCTAGGCACTTGGTCTTTAAGGGAATGATTTAAGAAGTCAGATCACAAGGTTTATTTTAGCCTGGGGTAAACAAAATTATGTGAGCCTCAGTTTTGCCTACAGCATTTGGGGGACAGACACCACTTTTAATCAGACAGTGATCTTTTCTTCTCTTTTTTGTAAGTGAGTATTGATCTGACTTGGAGAAGGCAATGGCACCCCACTCCAGTACTCTTGCCTGGAAAATCCCATGGACGGAGGAGCCTGGTAGGCTGCAGTCCATGGGGTCGCTAAGAGTCAGACACGACTGAGAGACTTCACTTTCACTTTTCACTTTCATGCATTGGAGAAGGAGATGGCAACCCACTCCAGTGTTTTTGCCTGGAGAATCCCAGGGACCGGGGAGCCTGGTGGGCTGCCGTCTATGGGGTCGCACAGAGTCGGACACGACTGAAGTGACTTAGCAGCAGCAGCAGCAGCAGTGACATGATGGTCAGCTGACTTACTATCATGATTGAAACAGTAGTAGCATCTATGAAACTTCCTAGTAGAAACAGATAATGAAAAATAAAGAACTGGACACTACTGACAACTGGAGTCCTGGGTATTTGTGGCTAAATGACATTAATGTGACATGTTCAGCAAAACTGAACATTTTTTGACAGATATTTGCCGCCCCCCACGCCCCATGTCAGCGACTGCTACCACTCAGACAGAACACAACACCAATACAGAGCCTATGTATACTAGAAGGGACATTCCTATGTGTCTGATAGTCAGTTACAGCATTTGTTCTTGAAGAAATAGCACAATCTGGAGTAGGGGGTGGGGGGAAGGGATAGTAAGATTCTTTGAGGAGGGCACTCTGGAAAAATCTCTGCTGTTGGAGTTACCTGGCTTTGCAGTAATCCCAGGGGTAGGATATGGCCAAGCTGCATGTCGAGGCAATTTTTGAAAGGCTTCCAATCTCCTTTAAGGTTAATTTGTTAAGGAATTGTCTCTCCACTCACCCCAATTTAAGAGCAAGCTTCTCTTCACCCATTTACAGAATGACTCGGTGTTGTCTGGTAGGATACTACAAAGGTCTTAAATGGCCCTGTGCCTGGATCAGACTGCCTCTCCAGGGCTCACAGATTACTCCCCACTCCATTCCAGCCCCTTTTCCCTGACAGAGCATGAACCTTTGACACCCTCTCAGAAAATTCTAGTTGTTCACTTGTGTCCAACTCCTTGGGACCCCATGGACTGCAGCCCATCAGGTTCCTCTGTCCATGGGATTCTCCAGGCAAGATTACTGGAGTGGGTTATCATTCCCTTCTCCAGGGTATCTTCCTGACCCAGGGATCAAACCCAGGTTTCCTGCATTGCAAGCAGATTCTGTATTGTCTGAGTCCCTAGCATAAGCCTTTGACATGCTCCTTGATCATGTAGGTAAATCCCTCTTGCAGAGCCTCTAGTTTAGAAGCATGGTCATCTGCTCCCCACCTGCATGAATCACAGCCTTGTAGTGAGGAAGGGGCTTGCATAACTCAATGAAGTCAGGAGCCACACCGTGCAGGGCCACCCAACGTGGACAGGTCAAGGTGCAGAGTTCTGACAAAATGGGTCCTCTGGAGGAGGGAACGGCAAACCACTCAAGTCTTCTTGCCAAGAGAACCCATGAACGGTATGAAAAGGCAGAAAGATATGACACCAGAAGATGAGTCCCTCAGGTCAGAAGGTGTCCCATATGCTACTGGGTAAGAGTGGAGGGCAATTACTAACAGCTCTAAGAATGAAATGGCTGGAACGAAGTGGAAACGACACTCAGTCGGATGCATCTGGCTGTGAAAGTAAACTCCAGTCCTGTAAAGAACAGTATTGCATAGGAACCTGGAATGCTAGGTAATGAATCAAGGTAAATTGGACATGGTCACATAGGAGATAGCCAAGAGTGAACATTGACGTCTCAGAAATCAATGAACTAAAACGGACGGGAATAGGCGAAGTTAATTTAGATGACCTTACCTGAGGGGCAGGATTGCTGGGAAGCAGGTCAGCTGCCGTTCCAGCGGGTCTCCCCCCGCCAGTCCACGTTCACCCCGGCCCTCACTCCCTTCTATTTGTTGACATGCCTGCTGTGCTGGCCTGAAGCTTGAAAGGTTTCTGGAAACACTTCCTTGTCTCTCTTCAAGCCCCAGCAAATTCCCATTTGTTGCCCTCATTCAAGTCAGTCTGTGAGCTGGGTGGCAAGACTCTTTTCCCTACACTCAACATCACTTACTCACAGCTTCATTGGAGACCCATTCGTCACACATTAATTTTCCTCCATAGAGAAGGCGGTAATCCCAGGCCACCCAGGGACCTCCGGTGGCAAGTCTTTGCTAAGGGTCTCCAGGAGGGCGCATCCGAGTGACCACAGGCTGGTGTCTGCGTTTGAGAGAACAGTCCAGTTCGTGCTCAGTAAGTTTGGTGGGTCGGTGGGTGGGGCGGGGGGCAGCCTCCTGGAGGGTGTATGTATGAAGCTGCAGCAACAGCAGGGGAGGGGTCCCGGGGAGGGGCTCTGAGTGATCTAACTGATGACCTCTCCTTCAAATGGACCAAGTCTGGGCCACCACTGAGGGCTCCTCTGTTTTCCAGGAAACCCCCTCCAGTAATTCCATAAACCGGAAATCGCGTTCATCCATGCCTGCTCCCCGATCAGCTTTGTATTCATGAAACCACCTCATCTTGGGAAACAAGTGAAGAAAGATTTTTTGAGAAGCCAGTGTGAACTCCTTTCCGGAAGCCCATTAGGAGCTGCAGGCTTCTGAGTCCCCTGCCCGCCTCTCGCTTGAAAGCTGCCGCCGCCACCGCCGCCAGCACAGTGACACGCGGGGTCAGGGAGTACCAGTTGTGCATGAAAGATGCGAAAATTTACTGCAAATGAGACAAGAGCCGTAAATTCATTTTTATTCAAATTACTGTCATCATACATTACCACGTCCCCTGTAAACATCGTGCTCCAGACAGGGGGACAGCATATTATTATTTGTGAGATTATACTATTATTAAGCTATTACTGTGTCACCCCCAGCTCGCAACAATGAGTCAGCGCTGTTCGGCGTAATAGGACAAGGGACAGAGACAAGCAGAGGTGACGGAAAGGCTCGTCTTCAGAAGGCAGGCTGGGTGCAGAGAGACAGCTGGCACTCACGGGCCCACGTAACGAGGGGCTCGTGCGTCTTTTGGGGGGGACCTTTCTAATCATATCATTACACTTTGCTTTGTCTCCTTCAGAACTCCAATTGCCCAAGAGTCATTCATTAGTCCAATTGCTGACTCAAATTGGAGGGCAGAGGTTCGGGGGAAGGAGGCCCATCCCAGGCTAGGTGTCCCCTGCCTGATGACTTCCTTTTCTGGGACCTGTGTTTAGTCGGGAGCATTCCCGCCGGCCTGCCCTCTGATGATTCGAATACACAGCGCGCAGGACAGAAGCCTCCGCCAGGCCACCGCTGCCCTACGGCTCCTGCAGGAGAGAGCCCCACGGCTTTGCCCCAGCTCTCCAGCGCTTCCTAGGGATCAAAATGTTATCGTCCCCGGGTTTCAAAGCGATGTGTGTAGCGTCACCATCTGAAGTTACTGGGACATACAGATCCCACTGGGCCTCCCTTTTCCTCCAACAAATGCTGTGCCAGCCCCCGTCAGAACCAAGGACCAGCATCCTTACAAAGTCTGCCTGGCCTGAGGGGCTTTTCTGTCTCTCCTGCCGCTATTTCATGTCGGTCGAGACAGAGCAGTCCGACCCAATCACCTGTGCGGGATTTTTCTAGATCTGTTTCCTGGAAGTTCCTGAGCCTTCCACTGTCTCTTCTAACTGAGGGTCCACTCCCAGGTCCTAGGACAAGACAAGGCTCCCAATAGCTCTCCAGGGTGTCAGAGCAATTCTCTTTGGCTTAAGACAGCCCCATTCCCACGGCATTGCTGGCCGTCCGCCCGTGGGTCTTAAGCTCATTCTCCATCAGCCCTGCTCTCAGAGGTGCCTGTTGATTAACTGGAAAAGCATTTATGCAAATTGAGCTTGCTTCAATCTCTCCTTTCGGTGTTTTGCAGGCTCCTGTGGACAAAAATGACATTTTGTGAAATCAAGGAAAAAGCAAATGTTGGACACATTTTGTTCTAAATTAGTTGGGAAGGAATCTTGTGAAGTGAAACAAATTTAGGGACACATCGGTCTGTTACTAATGATCACATTTTAGGCTTGATGAATAAAATAAAATAAAATAAAGGCGCAGCTCAGAAGGTTTTCAGCTCAAAGGCTGTGTCTTTGTGTGGAACATGCAGTGTGCTCTCGGGCCAGCCCAGGCGTCTCAGGCTCAGCTGTTAGAAGTGCCTTTTTCAGACAAAATCCTACTCTTTAAGAACATGACTTTGATTTCTTGAAAGCTCTGAGTTGCATGTACTATTTTGTTAAATTGTCCTTAAATAAGAAGCTGAGAAACTTGAACCATCAACAGGTTCTGATCTAGACCTTTTCCTGATTGTAAAGCTCTTTTTATTCTCCCCAAAGGCCTCTTTTGGGGTCAGGAAGATCCCCTGGAGAAGCTCATGACTACCTACTCCAGTATTCCTGCCTAAAGAATTCCATGGGCAGAGGAGCTTAGAAGGCTACAGTCCCTGGGGTCGCAAAGAGTCGGCCACAACTGAGTGACTTACACACACACACACACTCCTCTCAGGCTCCCGAGCAGCAAAGGCCTTCCCGACACCTCCAGTTGGTGATGAACATTTCTCTCCAACATCCAGCTCCTGCACTTCCCTTCAGGAACAGTTTCTCGTCTCCCACGCCAGGGCTGAGGATCACCTTGGCTTCTCAGGCTCGCTGTTCCCAACCATCTCCTCTCAGTGCTTGACACACTATTTCAAAACACACCGTTCCGCCTGTCGGGGCTCTTTCCAGCACTGCTGCGGGCAGGCACACCTGCCCCCATGGCCCCGCCAGCCACACGTATAATCGCTTCCCTCTTTTGTCAAAATGAGCCCTCTAATTCTTTGTCATTAATCTCTCCCCATCTCTCCCGGGCACAGATCCTCAACAGACCAAATTCTCTTCTTCGAAACTTGCTCTCAGCTTTCTCTGGCATCGGTGGAGTTCTGTGCAAGGGACTGAGTGCACCATTTTCTCCCGTGTCTGTTTTGTGTCAGAATGATAACCCTACTTTTGAAGAGAGAGAGTTGAAAGAGTTCCCTAGATTTAATTAAGGGAAGGTCGGCTGAGATATTGTACATGCATCTCTTTGGTGAAATCACGTGCTGGTAAAAACCTCTGAGGATCTTCAGATCCCAACTCCTGTCCTCGTGCAGTTGGGATTTTCCATCTGCCAGCAGACAGAACCAAGGCCCAGGGAGATGCAATGGGATAAGTAAACTCCTCCAGCGTTGTGCCCAAGGTTGCCTGCCTGGCGATGGCAGGGAATGATTGGAAACCAGGTCTCCTTGCCTTAGGTACCTTCGTCCTCTTCATCACCTTAAAAAGAAAGCTCTGAACTCACGCAGGTTCAGGTTCCACACACAACCCAGAGCCAAACTGTTCTTAGAGGCTATCAGCCCACGGTATGGTCCCTCACTATGCCACCACACACACAAAAAAATCTAGTAACTATAGGTGTGTAAGGAAGGGACAAATGAAGAGTCAAGAAGAGAGCTCATTAACATTTAAATTTGTGTGTTTTCCATGATATTAGGATAATGACTGTTTGAGAGTGTGTGCCTCTGGTCCTCAGAGGAGGTTGGGTGCACCAAAGTCTGCTCTACTTGCTTCTGACAGTGAGCTCTTCAAGACAAAGCATAATTCCTGGAGTTCCAGGGCTGGGCTGAACTCCACCAACACAACCTCAAGACTGTTGTCCATCCCTTGGTCCACAAGAAGATCCTCGAGGTGGTTGTTCAAGGTGGTCATGGACTAAAGAAGCCTTGAGGGGGAGATAATGAAAGCGCTGTTCTGTCTCATCCTCTGGCAGCATCTCCTGCATCTCCCACACACATCTGGCTAGTCCTGGTGGGGAACTTTGAATCCCCCCCCTTCTGCACCATTTCTGGCTGGATGGACAGAGAGCCAGATGGGGTTTCTCCAGGCCGAGCTGACCCACCTCACTGAGGAAGTCTGGCCACAGCTCCAGAAGACACCACACACAACTTAATGGGAAGGCGGCTTTCAAGAGAAGTTCAGTTTAGTTCAGTTCAGTTGCTCAGTTGTGTCTGACTCTTTGCAGCCCCATGGACTGCAGCACGCCAGGCCTTCCTGTCCATCGCCAGCTCCCAGAGTTTACTCAAACTAATGTCCATTGAATCGGTGATGCCATCTAACCATCTCATCCTTTGTCGTCCCTTTCTCCTCCTGCCTTCAATATTTCCCAGCATCAGGGTCTTTTCCAATGAGTCAGTTCTTTTCAACAGGTGGCCAAAGTATTGGAGTTCTAGCTTCAGCATCAGTCCTTCCAAAGAATATTCAGGACTGATTTCCTTTAGGATGGACTGGTTGGATCTCCTTGCAGTCCAAGGGATGCTCAGGAGTCTTCTCCAACACCACAGTTCAAAAGCATCAATTCTTTGGCGCTCAGCTTTCTTTATGGTCCAACTTTCCCATCCATACATGACTACTGGAAAAACCGTAGCTTTGACTAGTGGACCTTTGTCAGCAAAGTAATCTCTGCTTTTTAATACTCTATCTAGATTGGTCAGAACTTTTCTTCCCATAAGCAGGAGAGTACTGTGAGCAAAAGCAAGATGATCCCACAATTTCAGGCAATGTGTTTATCACTGAAGTTATAGGAGTGAGTTCTGAAGTTAGTATACTAGGTTTAAACCCCAAATCAGCTTCAAGGTGACCCTAGACTGGGCACCTCACCTTCCTCCACACCCAGTTCTAGGAGTGTCTAAGAGTGAGGGATCACACCAGCCCCTGCTGCATGGAATCAGGCCTGGCTGGAGGGTTGGATGATTCAAACATGCAGTTGCCTATATCTAAAGCCTCTCAGTAACAAGGCCATCTGCCAGTCAATGCAGTTTTCTTGTGTGGAGGGTTCCTAGGGTGGCACTTGGTTGCTGGGTTCCCCTCTGTACCTTCATTACCTGGTGCAAAAACATGTTCAGCCTGGCCACATGGATGATCCAGAGACCATCCCGGACAGTCCAGGCACTCCACACACACAGCAGATCCAAAGATAGAGCCAAGCCTGCTCCACTGTCCAGGCATTCACAGGCCAGGTCAGGGAGGGCAGCCCCGCAGCTCATGAGCAGCTGAGGGCCGTCCTCAGCCCCACTGACCCTTGATGAGCCAATGCTCACACCAGGAGAGTGGAAGGCAGACACCCATCCTCCCCAACACCAGACTCCCTCGTCTGAGTCAACACAGGCAGGAAAATGATTTTCCATCTTTGCAGATCATCCCTTCCTCAGGAAGAAGAAAAGTGCTGGGGGCTGCCTAAACATGGCAGACTCTCCATCCTAAGTTGACGGATGAATGTTGCTTACAGATGAAAAGATGCAAGGAGAGGAGGAGGAGGAGCTGACAGCCCAGAACGGAGGACCTCAGTGCCCATAGTTTGCGATAATCTGGAGCCTTTTGATTGGCTCCTCTGCTGGGGAACGGGGAGCTGCCTGCATCCTGGCCTTGTCCTACCGAACATCATTCTGCACTGGTCCTTCCCTGGAGGACAGGACTGTGTTTTCTGTCCTTTTTTCCACTCAAAGCTGCAGACCAGTGGCCTCAAAGACTACTGCTGACCTGAACATGGAACTTCTCAAGCCCATCCACTGTCCAACACTTGGGTTAGGGCAGATGGTTGGCTTTACCTCAAAATAAAGCAAGCACAAGCTAGTTCACTGGAAAACCCATCGGAAATAGCCGTACAAGAACACTTCAGTTCAGTGGAAGGATTCACATTGGCTCAAAGCTTAGGGATTTGGTTTGTGAAGGCACACGGATTAATTTTTGAAGACTATTTTAAACAAACAAGTCAATGACCAAAAAGTGATGACTGTTTTAGGCAGATTACATTCCTAAAATGACCTGAAAATTATCAGCTATATCAGTTCTTCCTCCAACTGTGAAACGTGGCTTTTTCCTTCATTCCGTGCATGACAACCAGGGGCTCAATAGCAGCTTCAGTGAGATCCTGCAGGCAGAGGGCTGGGCTGTACCCTAAGTGGCAGTGACGTCACTGTATCACTACCAGTATTGTTAGTAGTAACAAGACTCTTTCCTTTCACAATGATGCTTTTAAGGCTGAGTTGAGTATGACACAGAATGAAAGTGTCGATGATCACTGGGACACTGATTTCCAGGGACAACGAAAATTCTCCAGGCAGTAGGATTTTGGCTGACCAAGAACAGCCTGGGACCACTGGAAAACAGTGCCCAAGTCTCTATTGAGGAGGCAGCGGTGGTGATGGAAGTAAAAATATACAACACAGAGGTCAGCAAAGCACAGCCTGCAAGCAAATCCAGCCTGCTGCCTGTTTTTGTAAATAAAGTTTTATTGAAACAAAGTCACACCGGTCATTGTCTGTAGTACCTCCCCACCTCTTTCTTCCCCTGCAAAATAAGATCACTGAGCTTCTGAGAGCATCTGCACTGGGATGAAGACGGAACTTCTAGAAACACCCGCATCCTAAAGAGAGAAAGGCTTAGCTGCCTGATGTCTGCAGCTGCTTTTGCCCTATCGCGGCAGAGTTAAGTAGCTGTGACAGAGACCACAGCTCAGGAAGCTGAAATTATTTACTACCTGATCTTTTACAAAAAAATGTGTGGCCCTGGTGCTAACTCAATAAAGTAAGAGTGTGCATGTAGAGGGGACTTTCCTCTGCAAGCCTTTGCTCAACTAACTCTTTTAATAACCCCTAATGTAGGATTACTAGTGTCCACAGCTTCCAGGAGAAGAAACTGAGGTTCTGTAGAAGAATGTGACCTGCCCAAGTTCCAAGGGTGAGCTACCAGCAGGCATACAGACTAGATCCAGGCCACGTGCATCTGAAGCCCTCAGTGAGCAGTGAGTCCCCTGGGTCCAGTTCAACCTTGAACACTGAGAGCATACGCTGCTCCCTCCTGGAGGGGCCTCGCTTGTCTCCTGCAGAGTGGAAATTTCTTCTGCAATTTCCAACTCACCTCCGCCGAGCTGTGAGCATTGCAGTCAATCATTGCACAGAGGAAACCAACTCTTAGGGTTTCCACAAGACAAAAGCAGAGCTCAAAGGGACCTTCTTGGTGCCCTGACAATCTACATCTGTAGAGTAAAAACTGCATCTTTGGTGTCCACTGATTCACGCTCAGGCAGGTCTAAAAATGCCTCATAGGATGCCAAAGATGCTGCATCATGAGCAGGACTCGAGCTAAGCCTTTCTCTTTGAAGGATGAAGATGTTTCTAGAAGTTCCGGCTTCATCCCAGTGCAGATGCTCTCAGAAGCTCGATGATCGTAATTTGCAGGAGAGGAGATGGTGAGGGAGGTACTGCAGAAAGAGCATCTTCCAGCCCCGGAAGTCTCTCATGGAGCTGCCTAACTTTGCCCACTGAAAGAAAATATGGAACTTTTTTTTTTTTTCCAAAAAACCAAACTGTGATTTTTATTCTATATGGCAAACTCATTGTTTAAAAAAAAAGGCTGGGACAGAGCTGTAGGACTGGAACAAAGAGAAGTCATTTCAAACTGCATGAAGAAAGGCAACATTAGTAAGGAGTCCTGTTGTAAGCAACTGATGTAACTTCCCTCCTTCCTCTCCCTCTTTCCTTCCTTCTGTCCATCCAACCCCTTCCTTTCTTCAGGCTATGAAGAAGTTAGGAGTCATAAAACATGTGTGATGCACCCAAGCGTGGAAGTCATCTATTGGTATGAGAGAAGCTTTGTCCCTACCCACCACCCCGTAATCCTGGCCCAGTGAATAACAGCATGGCAGAGATGGTAGACTTGGGCATTGAGTCCACGGCTTTTTTGTCACTAGCACCATCTTCCTAATTTTGTCACACTCAGACTTCCTCAAATGAGCTTTCTTTCTGTTAATGCAGAGGCTGGAATAACTTACCTGAGGGTTGAATTAGCTAGGGCTGGCTGGGAATGAAGAGTGGTGTAGCTGATAATCTACCACGTGTCTAACCCGTGCATGGAGCATCCCTATGTTGACCATGGAGAAGGCGCCCAGCAGTGCAGACACACAGATGCCCATTCTCAAAACAGAGGCAGGGACCCTGGGAGGTCACCTTGCTAGCAAAACTGGGAGGCTGGCAAACAAGTAGAGCTCCAGCACCACCCCTCATTGAGGTACACAGGGCACCTCACCCGCTCTGCACTGACCTGCCTGCTGGCCCCAGGGGTGGACTGGTGGGAAGGGCCCTCCTTTGAGATCTTTGCCCATCTCCTGAGCTGCTCCACTGACTTGCGTCCTGACCTGGTAGCCGCAGATCTGGGTAGGTTCTGGGAGAGTGCAGGCTGCCGGCAGGGGTGTCTGCTTGTCCAGCTCTGGAAACATTTGTCCCTCCTGAAGCCTGTCCACATGAGACCTGGCCTGGTGAAGCCAGTGGTTGGATTTGACTTTTCACTGAAAGAAAAGGTCTCATCACTGCAGGCACTGCCTTCCTGGAGCCAGGGGCGGCTGTGGGAACCTGGGCACAGGGGCACAGACCTTGGGGCAAAGCTCAGGGTACAGGGCACGCCCCGACCTGAACGAAGAGGACGTCACGCTCAACCATTGCGTGGCTGGCATCTGTGAAGTTCCTTCCGGAGCAGACCCAGTCAGACCCAGGCATCAGGGCGGAATTTCAGGTCCAGGAAGAGCCAATTACAAAGTCATCACTGCCTCCATCCCCGCGAATCTACTAATACCTGGACCCGGGCCCAGACCGCCAGCTTCACTCCCGCTTACAGAGAGAGCATCTCAGGAAATCTAACTTCTGCAAACTTCTGAACCATGAAGCTGCCCTCCCACAACTGCCTGGGAGGGTGTGACCATGACTGGGCCACCCAGGTCCCGTGGCAGGGGCTGTGTGTTCTCAGCTGCACCCCCGCCCAGGGCGCCCCGCGAATTGCTGGGGCCCCCAGAATGTGTGAAGGCTGCTCAATGAACATCCACCAATTTTTTTCCAGCCTGTTATGAAAATGGGACCCCACTGATCAAGCAACATTATTTCTATGATCCTAGTGGGCTTCACACTCAGGGTAGAAGCACTTGCCTCAATTTGAAACTCACAGACACCGAGAGAATTTGCTGATTGCTAATGAGAAAAGCTGAGGTTTCGTTGCTACCATCTGGGACCTTCTTGCTGTGGGCTGAGAGAGGGATGGGAGCTGACATAATATGCCGTGTGAAGGAGGCAGTGACTTTGTTACGGGTTCTGTATAACTTTTCATGTCTGCTGTATGCCAGGAGCTTAGCCCGAAACACCTTTTTTCCAGAATATGAAACATAATATCTCCATGCTCATTGCATTATTTAAAAAGGGGCAATGTGGTTCATAACTTTACATTTATTGCATACTTTTAAGCCACTTGACCCATATAAATATTGCTATAGAGTTGCCCTCAGTTATTAAATTCTTATTGCTTATAAAAGGGGCAACAGGAAGTATATAACCACCAGTGGAAGGTGTGGGGAGGATGGGGAGGGGGCGGGAGCCCTCGAAGGGGGTGCGCCGGTGGGGGGAATCGGGCAGGGAACACATTGGTTTCCATTCTGTTCTCTGTTTTCGAGCCTGAAATTTGATTTGATTTTTTTTTTTTTCCTTCCTCATTGTCGGCAGAGCCTGTTTGACTTTAACTCAAAGAATTACGTATTGACATGGAAAGCGACATTTTGCCTTTCTGCTAATTAAAATGGAACCCCACTCTTAAAAGAAATTGCTTGAAAGAATTTTTTATTTCCTCAGCACAGCTGAGACCAGATAAAAACAGGGCATCAGCATTTATCAGGGTTCAAAGTCGAGTCTCCTGGCTGTGAAAGGGAGCAAGCTGCGTCTTCGACGTCAGCCTCATGTTCTTATTAACGCTGCCTCCTCTGGTCCCCTGGTCCTTCTTGCGGCTTCTGCCGCGTCGCGCACCTGCCTGGGACCCATGCTCACAGAGGCAATCTCTGGGGAGGGGGGCGCACCTTTTGAAAATGACAGAATGACCATAAGCACATGCAGACACCTCAAAGCAGTTCAACAGAGGAGGTGTCCTGGAAGCAAGCTCCCTGAATGTCAGTGTGGGACCCCTCGCTGGGGAGCCCCCCATGAGCAGGACACGGGCTGGAGGGAGTCTGTGTGGTCATCTCCAGCAGAGAGTGCAGGTGGAAACAACGGGCTTCCCAGGCTGTGATGGAAACAGGCTTTCTCGTTTGGGTGCGTTTTGTTTGCACACATTAGAAATTCCTCCCTCCCAGGTCCACAGCAGCACCTGGGTCAGGGAGGGGCCCTCACAGCATCTGTGTCCCTTGCATATGGCGGGCATCTCCGGCCACACATTAGCACGGGCGATTTCACTTCCCCTTGCTTAGGGCAGAACCTCTCCACCCAGAGGTCACTGCTGTCAACCAAAGACCTTTTTCCCGCTGTCACTGCTTTCAGAGATGAAGAGAAAGATTCCCCTTAGCCTACCGCATTTAGCGTGCAAGCCCTCCACCACTGCCTCGCGAAGCCACAGCAATCCTGAGGCCAGCCCGTGACCTTCCAGCCCCATGACAGGACAGTAATCCCTGGAGCGGAGGACGCCTCTTCTGATATTTGGAAAAGTGTCATGTTTTCTTTACAGAGAAAACTGTCAGGGTGTTGTTGGCATAAAATGCAACACTTCCTGGATTGTGCTCTGCTTGTTTGCTACAGGGTGTCACCCAGGCACATGACATGCTTGTGTTTTGCTCACAGCCCGCTCTGTACTTAGGATATTTAAATGGCGCGGGGAGGACCAGCTCTGCACCCAGGGCAGTCCTCCCGCAACTGCAGCTCCTCCGCTTGCTACAGGTGCGAGGCTGGCGGGGGAGAGGCTTAGCCCACTGAGCCGCTCCCCTGTTGAGGCTGGATGACCCTGCAAATGGATGTTTATCTGCCTCCGGGCTCTTTAGATGATCTGACGATCAGGGGTCTCCCATCTCGGGGACCTCA
The DNA here is from genome assembly GCF_019923935.1 of Bubalus bubalis. Taxonomy (NCBI): domain Eukaryota; kingdom Metazoa; phylum Chordata; class Mammalia; order Artiodactyla; family Bovidae; genus Bubalus; species Bubalus bubalis. The sequence continues at coordinate 47,968,020 of NC_059179.1, read as the reverse complement.
TGCCTAACGATCTGAGGTGGAGGGGATGCCATAATAGTAGGAATAAAATGCATAATAACTGTAAGGTGCTTGAGTCATCCCCCCCGGTTATCCGTGGAAAAATCGTCTTCCATGAAACCAGTGCCTGGTGCCCAAAAAAGGTTGGAGCCTGCTGCTCTAGAGCAAAGGTAGGCGATCACTGACCATGACTGGTCATACCATGTTAAAAGAAATAGAGAATACAGTGTGAATAACGTAAAAAGGCCACCACCAACCACCCTTCAGGCTGGCTGAGCCAGGCTTCGATTCCTCAAAGGGAATAGATGGCTCAGGTCAGGGGTCACCTGGGCACGTCCCCCACAACACATCCTTGTAATCCGGCCGGTGTACTGCGGTTAACCTTAATCTCCCGTCCTGGGTAATACTTATTTGTAAATTCCCTTTTCTTCCCCCACTCCTGGGTACTTTTCTTAGAGGCCCATGGCAGGATTTATACTTAATAAATAGTGAGTGATTTAGGTGACATGAGAAAAAAGCTTGAGGAAATATAGTATCCAAGTTATTTTTTTTCTTCTTGCTCCTTTGAAGACCTAAAATAAGAAAAATATGTCCTTCTTATATCTTGACAGACAGAGGTGCAGACATTTAAATAATGTCTTTTTTTTTTCCTGTTGTGAGTTTAGCACATAAAAGGAATGCAAAAAAAAAAAAAAAAAAAAAAAGCTGTCTAAAAAAGGGATCCTGCAGAATTCAACTGAATATCTAAAAGTGTGTTGTCGATAAACAGAATTCCTTTTGAGGAGTTTTTCAGCAGCCCTACAAGGCACTACACTGTTTGGTTAAAGAAGCAAGTTGAATCCTCTCCTCCAGATGACAAATGCAAGAAAAATCCAACCCCTGTGACTCTCTGGTTTCCCAGCACTTTTGCACTAGAGGTTGGAGTCAAGTGAAAAATAGAAATAAAACAATAGCGCAACCACAGGGAGGCTTTATCCCTCGGCCATGTCATCTGGGAGTGTTTCAGGCCACAGTGAAAAATACAATCTCATCCTGAGCGGACAGCTCATTTAGCTCTTAGAATGCAGATTTAAGGATGGAGCTGAAAACCAAGCAACAGACAACACTGATGGTAAAGGTGCTTTGTTTATTTTTTTTTTAACTGTTTGTATGATTTGAAAAATATGTTGTGCAAACCAAGAAGATTCCTTAATCATCACCAAGCACACCCCTGTCTACTGGGAGTGCAGCCGGAAAGCTCTGTGACTCTGTGGTTAGGGCAGAATTGGAGAATGTCTTCAACTCTTTGTGCCAAATGCACTCCGAGACTGAAAAATACAGACCCTGCCCTCATGCCTTTCCCAGGAATAGGAAATTAATGTCTTGCATTTATACACATACAAATTGCAGCTCTGGACACTGGCCCTTCATGATGCTGCTTCTGGATTTTGGTAACTGGCCTTTTCTGCCAGATTTCCATCAAATACAAATTAGGAAGTACACGGAAATGTGACTTTAGTTTATTAGGACTTGTGTTAAGTTTTTTGTCTTCTTGTTTTTGTTTTTTTTTTTTTTTAGTTTTGTCCATCTTTTTCTCCATTGTTGTCCAAATAAAACTGCTTTCTGCTGCAGCTACAAAGTTTAGCCAGAGGCTGGCTATACCCTTGGAAGGCAAAGCCCCTGAAATGGTACAGGGAGCAGTACCTTTGACCTGCAGCCGTCTGCAGCAACATCGCCTATTTCAATGTCATTAGGACCGTGCAGTTTGCAACTTGTTACTTCCATTCATAAGAGAGCAGTCGGGTGGTTTCTCCCGGGCATCTGCTGATGGCTTTCCTGATATTTAAGGGGGGCTCAAATTGTGATGGCCTAGAAGATACGAAGACTTACAAAATCCACTGCAGACACCTGACATGGGGCAAAGTATTTGCCACCAGACACTGAAACTATTTCAAGAACGGATTTCATATTTAATCTCTCTTCCTAAGTCAGAAATGATTTCAACAGGAAAAACCTATAACTGTATGAATGGATGCCTCTTAGAACGCAGAGGCTTTTCTGTATTTCATTTAGAATTGAACTGTGGACAGCCATTGGCAGCTTCGTATAAAAAGAATCATGTTTTGTCCTCGTGGACAATATCATCGGTCAGTGTGCTCAGAGCATAGATACAGCTGCTGAAAGTCCTGCCCAGAACATGCTTTTCATAAGGTTAAAAATACACATTCACCAAATTAGGTGTTTTCACTTAAAAATATGAGCCATCCTTCCCTTTTGCATTACAGCAACCTGAGTATTTCTAATGGAGGGCAAGAGCAATGTTTCATAGCTATGTTTATATTATGCTTAGCTGACTGTTGTGATCATGTAACTCACTTCATACTTTCAAAAAAAAAAAAAAAAGAACTGCAGGAAAAAATTAACATTTCTTCCCCTTGAACATTTTAAGGCAAGCACCTACCTTCTAATGGCAGAACTTTATTTTCTTCCTTATAGTAATATATAGTACTGAAATTCCAAAGGTTTCTGGTGCATTTCAGCTGTCACCTCAAGTCAAAACCATAGAGTTCAGCTATAAAAGAATATAATAAATTTAACCTGACCTAACTGGAGATTTTTAAGCAGCCAATTTTTTTTAATTGTGTATCTGTGAGCTCCCTATGCCCACATATAATTTTTTTTTTTTTTGGTCTGGTTCTTTCTTGAAACTTGTGTACCTATGTGACATTATCTCTGCTTAAATGAAAACGCTTTGAAAGATTTTAAAGGGAGATGCCATTTTGGAAGAAAATGCAATTCAAAAAGAAACTTTGCAGGAGTATTTTAACCTCGCCTGCAATCTCCTGAATTTTCAGTGGAATTCTGTCCTGGGCAACTATTGTAGGAGCCTGCCAGGAGGCATCTCCCTGTCCAAGAAAAGTCTAGGGACTGCGCCCTGGGTACATAAGACACCCTGGCCCCCAGCCCAGCCTGCTCGCTATTTAGCCTCACCGGGGTGATATTTTATACACCGAAGTAAACTTGCGGCACTCCAGTTCAAATGTGATCACTGTTTTGTTTATGCAGCCTTTGCAGATTGAGTCTTTGTTAGGCGAGCACGTCTTGTTTCCCCAACAGCCGAAATCCTCGGCATCAGACTGCCCCCCAAAGGCAGCCCGGGAAGTGCGCAGGGGCGCGCTGACCTTTATCGAGACAGCCAAGGTTATGCACATAACGTTTGCTTGTTTACTTTGCAAAATAAGCAACGAGTTGGAAACTCCGATCATCGCTGGCCGCCTCCTCGCACTTAAAAACAACTCGAAGCGAGGCAGCCGGTCTTGCTAGCTCCAGCGTGGAGCCCGGATCGGCTTTGCTCTGCATCTATCCTGATGCAACTTTAATAACGTTAGCCGAGGCTGCTCAGAAAATCACAGCTGTAGCTGGAGGCAAAGAAAAAAAAAAAAAAGAGGGGTAAAAAATCTGCTAAAACGAGGTGCTGCTCCCCAGCCTCACCTAGGAGCCGGGTGGCGCAGGGCGCGCGGAGAGGCCGGGGCCCACGATCGATGGCTGCAGCGGGCTGATGGCCACTGGTCGTTTTGATGGATATGACTGTAAAAAAAAGTCCAGATTGGTTCACCGTGGACCTCAAACCGTGTCAGCTAAAACCAAAGAGACAGAAAAGTGACAGCTGTGGAGACCGCGCTGCAGGCAGTCAACGGCGCCTGTGATTTATTGTTCCATCTGCCTCGCCGCTGTGAGGACAACTTCCCCCTGATTTGGTTAAAATGAAAAGGACCTCAGAGAGCGCAACGTGGGTTTTGAAAATGTGCAGAAACTTTTTTTTTTATTTCCTGATTTATGTCCCTTCCCCCCTCCAGAAAGTCTGCACAATCCCCATGCCCCCACCCCTGCTGCCCCCGTGGGGGAGCTCAGCTTAAAGGAGGGGTTCCCGCACCTCCCGCCCCAAGTCCCCAGGGCTGCCCAATTTGGGGATCTGGGTCTCAGCGCCCCCATTCCTGCCAGGCAGCAATGCTGCAAAGGGGGCGCGGGGGCTGCGGGGGTGGGGGTAGAGTGCGGATCAGTGGGGACCCTGGCGCCGAACCCCAAAGACGGGACGACCCCATCCCGGCAGTGTCCTCCCCAAACCATCATTCCCTGGAAGTTCAGCCTCCCTGGTCCTTGGATTCTAATAAAAGTTTTTATGCTGGTCAGCACATTTTCAGCCAATTTCCCATGAAAAGGCCTGTTGGTTTCGATGGTGCATGGAAAGTTCTGCGCCCCCCCCAACCCCCAGCCCCCAGACCGGGGCCTCTGGAGCCCTGGCCCAGTGGCCAGCGCTTCCTGGCTGGAGGTTTCAGGCCTCCCAGGTCCAACCTGGTGTCAGAAGCTGGCCTGTCTTCTGTCTCAGGATGTTGGTTTTACCTCTCAAGTGTTTCCTGAATTTGTGAAAATTCTTTTCCTAGCCGCTTGTCCATAGTGGATTCATGCTCAAAAAAAAAAATTTACCTTTTTTTTTTTTCAATTTTTTTTTTTTTTGAGGGCAAAAAAGAAAAGAGGATGGAGGTGGGGGAGGGGACTGGGAAAGGGGCAGAAAGAGGGAGAAAGAAAGAGCGGTCTTGGCAGCTACCGTGGAGCAGGGGCTGCCCCCAGGGGGCCGGTTCTACTTTTGGTACATGTTTCTGTCAGGCCGGGGTCAGCATCTTTTACCTCTTTTTTCCATTATTCAAAATAAGTATTGATGTTATGTTTTAGCTATTTAAAAGCCAGCTGCCTTGCTCATTTCAGATGCTTTTCCTGGTATGATTGTATGTGGTAATAGCTGGTCTGTGTATCGTCTTTCACAAAATCTAGCCTTTCAGAGCCTCGGTCTTCAAATGATATCAATCAAAATTTATGCAATTCAAAATCCATATGTATAGAGTCCCAGTTCACCTCATTTCATGATAATAGTAAACCACATGTTGTGTCCATGTCTAAAACACTTTTCTCGTTCTTGACTGTGTTAACCCTAGGGGCACCCTGTTCCGTACGGCTTGCCCGACAGAGCAGCGTAATACATTGATTAATGCTTGGCAGCAGCGGAAACCTTGAATAATAAAATGGTGAGCAAGGTAAATGCAGACTAATAAAACACGGAGTGTGTCAATAATATTTGAAGATGTTTGTTAACATAAACAACCCAGGAAGACCTAAGGGGCGGTGGAAGCCAGTTAATCCTGATGTACAGGATCGTGTCTTATTAACTGTTCTTAAGGGTGATCTTCTTTCAAAACAGACGTAGTGACCTGTGGAAAATAAGCCATTTGGTCCTGCCGGGTCCTTCGCTGAGTTCCAAGTTCCGGGGAGGAGACCTATGCCCTTCACCTCAATCTGGGCAGCTCTGAACTTGGGCCTTGTTGCTTCTGCACTTGTGCGTGGAGCAGAGGGTGGGAAAGAAAAAGTGAAATGACCATGAAATTAGTCCATCATTATCATCCCTTAATCCTAGGTGGGAAAAATTAAAGTGGGATTTTTGAGAGTTCATTTGCATTAGCTTTGAGACCTGGTCAATCTAATGCCGAGGCTTCTTTTAAAAAGATATAGCGGATAAGTAGGTGCTTCAGAGAGAGATTATTAATTCGCTACACTTGGGTGGGACATTCTATAGGCGTGCTGGATTCCCGCACAGACCACACAGATGCATGGGCTCTCTAAATGACACGATCCTTCATCTGACCTGTTTTTATCAGAGGCGGAATTGGTAACTGTTGCACCATAGCATTTGCCTCTGACAGGATGCATTATTTACTTCAGGTTTAATATACATTACAAATAAGATTTGTTTTCATGGAAAAGCATTAAAACATTTGGCGAGGGGAGAGCTGAGCCTTGTCCTTAATTTGTTTTGGCAACTCTGAAAAATAGAGGTCATTACACACACTCCTCCATTCCAGACACATAACGAGGAACAAATATTTTAAGAAAATCAAGATATAATTAAAAATACCACCGTGTCTTCGGAACCTGTAAGGCAGGAGAGGCGGCCAGGGTGACTCTCCCCCTGCAGTGATCCCGGGCCCACGGAGTGGCTTTTATAAGGAACAGAAAATTAGGGATGAAGACGGAAAACATTTCTTTTGGAAATCCTTTCAAACACACAACATAATGTCAATGATTCAGCATCAAACTAAATCGGTTTCATTTTTTTCCGCCCTGAAAGCAAGCCTTTTTGAAGCACCTACGTGTCTATTCACTTTTCTGTTGTGTGTTATCAGATGTTTATATGAAAATTAATACTGAAAAATTAAGCCCCCTCTTGTTTTGATTGACTGCAATAGGTTCCTCAAACCACAAGGTGAAAAAAGCAGGAAGACCGCAGTGTGCCTTCCTTTCTCTGCCCTCCAAATGAGCCGAGCCGAGGCGGGAAAGCTGTTGACAAATTAATACTTTAAGAAAATAAACTCTGGTCGTGTTCAACACAGAGCAACTTTATCCTGATTAATTTGTGTTGGAGGTTCTCCAGCCCCCATTCACAAAGCCCCGCAGTTTGTACAAATGTAATTTCCTAATATTTACATGAGGAAAGCCTCAGCAGTTAAGCTTTGCCTCCAGTGTGAGTTTTGTGGTTTGTAAAAAGACAATAAAAATACAGAGAGGTAATTGTAAGCACATTTGAAAGAGAAAGGAAAAAAAGAAAGGATTTTTCTCTCTCCTTCTCCTCCCCTAGCCCTATAAAAATGGGCTGTGTGTACAGATGCTTAGAAAGAGAAGCCAGTTCAGCCAGCAGAGTTTTAAGTAACGTAACACCTAATACCCAGCGTCTTTCTACAGCTAACGAGCTCCTAGAACACCCACCGTTGTTCTTCACGTGGATCTTTTGCGTCCTGACATAATTCATCTTTGTCCATCTACATGGCTGGTCTTGTCATTTTTTGCTTTTATTTATTTCATACGTTAGACACTTGCTTGACTGTCTGGTTTAATAAATAGGAAAAAAGGAAAAATGCAGTGGTAATGTGCTGCTTTGTTCTGAGAATATTAAAAAAATAACCTTTCATTTTAATGAGATTTTCCCCATCAGTTTACACAATTTTCCAGATGCAAAATGAGCTTTTGGCTGTAAAATATTTTATCACATTGTCTTACACAATAAAGATTAGATGTTTTCTCTCTCTCAACTGCGCTGCAATTATTTTTTAGTGTTTGCAAATCATAATATCATTTAAAAACCATATTTTATACCTCATCTAAAATACTTTTATAGCGGTAGGATGAAAAAAAATAACATCTATTTAACTACTCTTTTTAAGTGGCTGTTATATGCTTTAGTATAATTTCCCAGGAAAAGCCAAGCTAAAAAGCTTAGCTTTTCTTGAAAACATATCTCTCAAGCAACATCTTTGCAAAAATCCCCAGAATTTAATTCCCCCGACTGGAAAGCCCAGAGTGCCTGAATGTAAAAATAGTAGCCCTGTCATTTCACATTCATTAAGTGTGAAACTCAGAAATTAATAATGTAAAAATATGCTTTTTAATTAGTCTTACATTCTGCCCAATGTACTTAAATGGGATCAGCGGCTCCCTAATGATTTTTTTCTTAATAAAGTATTAGCCTGTGATGCACCAACGTTGACAGGTATGATAAACTGGAAAGTTCTTTTGGCGGCGTATGAATGATACCAAAATAGTACTCACCCATTTAAATGTAATTAACATCAGGGAGCAATATTATAAGAAGAAAAGCCTGCAAGATTTTTATTCGCTTTTTTTTTTTCATTTCTTATTTTATGAGTAGTTTGATGATTGCAGCAGTGATTTTATAATTTAATTACCTTTGCTGAGAGCTAAGCTTTCACTAATAGCAGGTCAACAGGACCATAAAGCACTCTTCAAAAATATTAAAAAGAAAGTTAATTCTTTTCAATGGGCTATTCGAGTGTCACATATATAATTTATTTATATGTATGCGTGAACATATATGTGTGTGTACCCATATATATATAGATAGAGAGATAGAGAGATAAAGGTATGCAGATGTAAGCGTAGCTTGTGTCTGCTCAGGAAATACTTCATTTGTGATGATGAGGACCATTGGGAAGAAACTTGCAGTTACTTGTCCTCTGAAGCGAATTGAAGGCAGAAATCCTTAAACACCTCAGTTTGGGAAAAGGCAAAGAAGACCCCCACAGAGTGTATTTGATCAACACATAAATATTAAAAGTCACTGCTGAATAAGGGACTCAGTTGACGGTCACCTGGTTATCCTCTGATGTACACCGTCCAACACACGGCAGCAACTTTGCATGGTGCTACTATCTTAAGTCACCGATAATAAATGGGAAATAGATTTCTGAACACATTAGCATCCTTTCTGTCTGTGTTGTTTACTAGAAGACTTCTGCTCAGATCTCTGAGTTTCTGAGCCCCAAATGATGGTCCATCTCAACTTGGTAAATAAGAGGGACAGAGAATGTAAAATATGACAAAATCCAAAACGTCTTGAACAAACCCCCTTTAGAAAGAGGGTAACCGAGACCAGATTTCATACTGAATCTGGAAGGATTTCTGGGATTCCGTGGGAGTCTGGGACTTTACGTGACAAGTGTCTGATGGACATCCGTGGGTGACCATAGACTCAGCACAGTGACTGAAAACCAGCTCGTACTCTACCTGTGAAGCTGAGCAATACCATTTTTTAATTAACCTCAAGAACAAAAGATGAAACCTGGTATGCCCTGATAACCTCTGTTGAGCATGATAGTATCTATAGTTTTATTTGTTCCAGAAACCAACTAGAATCTGAAGAATGCAAGGTCAGACCTTTGGCCAGCTTCTATACAAACTCCATAAGCAAAGCCTGTCTGTTTGTTAATACGACGTGCAGTCTGGTTATTCTGAATTTGCATTGAATTTTACTTATTGATACACTCCTTCGCATACACTGAGCAGCTCTCATTACTTATTGTTACCCCTTTAAGAGAAGGTATAACAGCCTTGTTGAGTGGACTGAATCCTTCATGATGGGATTTATGATACCTTCTTGATGTTTTACACAATTTTATTATCAATCATTTCTCTATTTTATTTTTAGAAGGAATAAGGGAGGTTGTGTAAAGTACACTAATTTTCACCCTTCTTTAGCATTCAGGGGAAGAAAACTTTGACTTGAAGCTCCACGAGGGAAAGTCAGGTATTTTTTGGCCCACTTTGCTAGTCCCAGCTCCTGGCCCTGTGCCAGCCCACAACGTGCAGGGAGGAAAAGCCTGGGGGAGCGGAGGGTGCAGGGGTGAGGTCTCCTCTGTGAGCAGGGAGCTTCTGCGTCCCCTCAGATCCAGTCCAAACCTCGAGAAGCACTGTGTCCTTGGTGCTTTTCAACATAACCATGGAAAGGCATCGTTCTGCACCATGTACCGAAAAGTCGCCACCAAGATAAAATTACAGAGCGAGAAGATGAGTAAGTCCCAGAAAGCTAACACACAGCACGGTGACCACAGTCGGCAGACTTTAATATAGACCTCAAAGTCGTGAAGGTAGAGCTTAAATTGTCTCAACACACACACACAGATAACACAAATACGGGAGGTGATAACAGTGTTGCTGATGCTGAGGTGCTCACATCACTTCATGGCAAACAGATGGGGAAACGATGGAAACAGTGAGAGACTTTATTTTCTTGGGTTCCAAAATTACTGCAGATGTTGTCTGCAGCCATGAAATTAAAAGACGCTTGCTCCTTAGAAGAAAAGGTATGACCAACCTAGACAGCATACTAAAAAGCAGAGACATTACTTTGCTGACAAAGGTCCGTCTAGTCAAAGCTATGGTTTTTCCAGTAGTCATGTATGGATGGGAAAGTTGGACTATAAAGAAAGCTGAGCACCAAAGAATTGATGCTTTTCAACTGTGGTGTTGGAGAAGACTCCTGAGAATCCCTTGTACTGCAAGGAGACCCACCCAGTCAGTCCTAAAGGAGATCAGTCTTGAATATTCTTTGGAAGGACAGATGATGAAGCTGAAATTCCAATACTTTGACCACCTGATGCGAAGAAACATCTCATTAGAAAAGACCCTGATGCTGGGAAAGATTGAAGGCAGTAGAAGGGAACAACAGAGGATGAGATGGTTGGAGGGCATCACCGACTCAGTGGACATGAGTTTGAGCAAGCTCCAGGAGATGGTGATGGACAGGGAAGCCTGGCGTGCTGCAGTCCATGGGGTCACAAAGAGTCGGACATGACTAAGTCACTGAACTGAACTGATCGAATCAACACATTGTACACCTTAAACTTACATGATGTATACTCAATCACATCTCAATTAAAAAAAAAAGAAAATTACAAAAGCCAAGTGTAGGTGGTATCCTGGGGTTAGAACCAGTCTTTTTTTTTTTTTTTTTTTTTACATCTTGTTTATTTTATTTTATTTTGCTGCATGCAGGACATGCAGAATCTTAGTTCTCCCAACAGGGGTTGAAACAAAGCTGCCTGAAGTGAAAGCACAGAGTCTTGACCACTGGGCCACCGGGAAAGTCCCTAGAACTGACCCTCAACCATCCCGGTGTCATTGGCTCCTAAATCAACGTGTGGAAACTCAGTCTTCATTTCTGATACTGTCTGCTGAGTGTTTTATCATCAAGATGTTTCTGAGGATTAGCAACACATTCACCTAAAAACATGAATTATAGATAATGTCACAGATTTCTCTTACTGTAAAACAATTTTTTCTCTTGCTATGTTAGAGATTTTTGTCCTTGCTAGTGATTCATTTTGCCTTGTTGGAGAATCCTCAGAATGTTAACTAAATTTTTGACCAGTAATAGTTTTCATTACCTTCATTGTTTCACAAAAATTTATACCAGAAAGAACTCAGGCATTTGTTTATATACTCTTGAATCAACTGCATAGATAAATCCTTAAAAATATTTTAATTATCTGGCACTTTTCTAGAATATCACTGAACTTCAGCTTGTTTGGAAATTATTAGAAATGCCATATTATTTTAAGGCTTCTTAATTGCATCTTATACAAAAAATAAAAGCAGTTAAAACTAAGTGAAAACCACCTGTGAATAAACCAGGGTGATATTTAAGAGCAGGTCATCAGTACATGATTATGGCCAGTGAAACAGATTCTGTTTATTGAGCAATTTTTACCATGTCATTTACAGATTGAAAAAAAAAAAAAATGTTCAGAGAGTTCCAGTGACTTATTCAAGTCAGTTTCACTTCTAGAGGATTCTCAGAAGAGGCAAAATGAAGAGGTCATCAGAGGCTGAGGGGCTGAGTCAGCTGCTAGGGAGCCTCTCCACTGATGCTGGAGGTGGTCCGGGTGCTGGGGGTCTTCACCTGAAGAGTGCTGGTAGCGTGCATTTGGTACTGGGTCCTCCGACAGCGAAATCTTTGAGTCTTATGATTTGAAAAGCATCTATCATTGTCCCCTTTGCATCAAATGTATTTAGATACCCTCATACGCGTGCGTGCTTGTGTGTGTGTGTGTGTTAGTCACTAATCGTGTCCGACTCTTTGTGACCCCATGGATTGTAGTTCGGCAGACTCCTCTGTCCATGGAATTCTCCAGGCAAGAATACTTGAGTGAGTTGCTGTTCCCTTCTCCAGGTGATCTTCCCTACCCAGGAAACAAACCCGGGTCTCCCACATTGCAGACAGATTCTTTGCCGTCTGAGTCACCAGGGAAGCCCACGTGACTTGAGGGCTGTGTAATTCAGGCACGGGAAGTCATGTCAGGCTCACCCCAGCTTATTCCTGTTAACTGCAAGCTTAATTAAGGCAGAAATCTAAGAAGTAGTAGTGACTATTATTAAAAATGGTGTGGCACTTGTTATAATATTTATATCATGCTATATCATATATCAAATTACTAATTTAGCTCCAGTGAGTTCTTTTAGTTCATTTCCTCTCCCTCATTGCTACTTTCTTTCCTCCTCCCTCCTTTCTTTTTTTTCCCATCTCTTCCTTCTTTCCTTCCTATTTCTTTTTATTTCTCCCCCGACTTCTTTCCTTTCTAATTCTCAGAGCCAGCTGTGAGGTTGCTCCTGCTTGCTTCCTTTCTATCTGACTCCATTCTTCTGCTTGGAAAATATAGGACCAGACAACTGTTTTCTGGAAACTTCAGTGTCATATTCGTGGACCACCAGGGTCACCGCAGGGCCAGATAGCCCATGCATCACAGCAGCTGCCGAGTCACCCATCTCCCCGCCAGACAGGCCCCGTAGGCCGTGAGTCCTCTGCTTGCAGAGCCTCTAGGCCTGCGGCTCAGGTAGACGTGACCTGCCCGTCACCAGCCTGGTCTCGCCTTCAAGGCCGCTCCAGTTACCAAAGCGTGACAGTCCCAAAGCACACCCCCTTCTTTTCATGGGTCCACCAAGGATTCCAGTTTGGTTGAGTGTGAAATGAAATCAGAAGCATTAATGGAGACTGAAAGACAAATCACTGAACACAATGGATGAAACCATAGCACACGCCACTAAAATCAAAAACCCTGCTTCTCAGGGATGCTAGAGTCCCAACCCTGGGGTAGGGGAGCACGGGACAACATCGCGGGGACGTGTTTCCTTCCCGGAAGGACCGGCGACAGCTCCCAGCACAGGCTCTCTTAATGGCTAATCCATGCTCTGGCATTTGTGCAGGAGCCAGAGGGACTGCTTGTTTACTGACTGGATGAGAGAGCCTGCTGCAGGGTTAGCAACACAGGACCGGGAGGGACCTGGGAAACCTGATGGGCACACGTGGAATACAAACCACCGCAAATGGTCCGGGCACGTGGATTCCAAGGATACAATTACCTTTGTTTCTTTCATACCAGCTTTTCTTTCATCTCCAGAAAACTGCAGAGAACAGGGTAAAGATATAGTGCAGGCGCCTTGGCTCTTTGTCCAGAGTGGCTCTTGGCTCCAACCAAAGGGAATGACCAGCAGACCCACTGCCAACAGCTACACCTGTGCTCTCCCAGTCCACCCCACCCGGGACAAGATGAGGGGGAGGTCGCTTTGACCCCAAATTCATAAAGTGAAAGGCTGACAGTGAAAGTCACTCAGTCATGTCCGACTCTTTGCAACCCCATGGACTATAGAGTCCATGGAATTCTCCAGGCCAGAATACTGGGGTGGGTAGTCTTTTCCTTCTCCAGGGGATCTTCCCAACCCAAGGATCAAACCCAGCTCTCCCACATTGCAGGTGGATTCTTTACCAGCTGAGCCACAGGGAAGCCCAAGAAGGCTGGAGCAAGTAGCCTATCCCTTCTCCAATAGACCTTCCTGACCCAGGAATCGAACCCAGGTCTCCTGTGCTGCAGGCGGATTCTCTGCTGAGTTGTGAGGGAAGCCCCCAAATTCATAAACAAACCTGCATTTCAAATGAAATGTCAGGCTGGATATGCAATATGATATTTAATTAAGAAAACAAATTCATTATTAGGTTTCACAACTGTCCAAACAGTGAAGTAAGCTTTGGGAGTTATGCAGTTGGTTCATTTAGAACATGTCTAGGAAGGCTTGATAAACATGCATTTTCTGTGTGTGAAGGTTAAGTGTATCACTCTTTAGCAATCAGTTGACACAGATATAATGAAATAACTTCTCCCAGAGCTGTGTTTCAGCAATGAGCATTTCTAGTCCTGGACCCCTTCTCCACAATAGACCCCCACTTTAAGCATATAGAGTATGAATCCTTATGAACCCTCCTTAAGATATGAAACTCAGGGCGGAGTTTCAGCTACGGTTTCTTCCGAACTGGCATTAGTCCTTATAATAATGGCGTTTATTGGACTAGGAAAGAGCACATTGAGTGCTGGGTCTCCTCTTCATGAGGGCGACCCAATGTTTATGCATATATTGAAGGATAGATCAGCATCTTCCAGCTCAGGAATTGCTACTACACTCCAAGTGATTTTAAAAAGCAGGGTCACAGCTCTGCAGTACGAGCGTGAGATGACCAAGTTCTATGATGGACAAGGAAAGCCATCTACTTGTTAAAGTGTGACTCCACGGGGAAAACAGAACGAGGTGGGAGGGAACATGGGGGCCCAGAGGAAGGCTGTCCAAAAGATACCTAAATCCAAGTCTATCAGATCTTGCCAGAGGAAGAGATGCCTGGCAATTCAGGCTGAATAATCTTGACTTGGTTGTTAGTCCAACTGGGGCACTGTGTTCTTTGGTCAGAGGCATGACGGGCCAGCAATTCATCATGCTCTTGGAAGAACTCCTACATGACAACAGCAGGTGGTGTGGAAGGGCTCCAGAGCTTTCTGGGGCTCACCTTGAGAGCTCCCCAGCCTTAGGGAGGGTACAATTACTCAGAGCCTGACTCCCCCTGTGAGGGCCACTGAGGCAAGCCTGCCAAAGCCTACCTTTGCATGGAAGAAGAGGCATTGTTTTCTGTCTAAATGACCCCTAAGATGAACCAAGAATCAGGACACCTTGTTAGACTCAGGAACTTAATCTGACATCACAGCCTCTGGGAACAAGAACTGCCTGCCCCTGGATCTGCGGTGGCTTCCCTGCTGGCTCAGATGGTAAAGAATCCGCCTGCAGTGCAGGAGACCCAGGTTCTGTCCTTGGGTCGGGAAGGTCCCTTGAAAAAGGGCATGAGAGCCCACTGTAGTGTTCTTGCCTGGAGAATTCCACGGGCAGGGGAGCCCGGTGGCCTACAGTCCATGGGGTCGCAAAGGAGCCTGAAATTGAAAAGGGCTCTAATTCTTGTTGAGTGATACCAAATACTTTACAGGCTTGGGTGACTTCTAAGTTCCTTCTTTTTAAAAGCAGTTCTCCTGTTCTATTTGCCATAATATCTGCATATTTTTAACTAGTCATCAAAAAAACATAGTCAATGATTTCTCGGGTTTAAATTTCTGTGGAAAAAATTCAAAATGCTATTGGAATAAAGAAAGAAAAAAATGTCAGGCTTTTCATGATCCTTAACAATTCCACTGATGAACAGCAGATGGGGCTACAAAAGTCACGCAATTAAAGACATGGGGGAAAGAAAAGACCCTTTTAACCTAAAAACCAAATCACTCAGAACCATTTCAAAGTATAAATAAGGCTTTTCTTTGTGATTTAAAATGTCAGTGAATCTATTCCTGTTGGAACGTCTACAGAGTATCCCAGATAGCCTCACATGTTACAATTAACTTACTTTTCAACATGGTAGATTTTGAATTCCTCCTTCTGTGTTTCTTTATGTTAGAATACAAATTGCTAGAAGACAAAAAAAAAAATCTATAATTAATTGCAGTGACCCCATCTTACCCACATATCTCGGAACCGGGATAAAACATATTTCTATGTCCACGAGCACTGCAGGCTGGCACACATTCACGCTCGCAAATTCTTTAAATACTCATTTCTCACTAGATTTCATAATCCACACCATCAGAGGCTGAAGAAATTCACGTGTCAACTCAGACCATTCACAAACATGTGAAAACAAGGCAAAAATGCAAAGGCTAGAGTGGAACCGGTCAGGTGAGTGTCTTGTTGGCAAAGGGCAGAGATGGCACCAGGAAAGCAAGGTCTCCCTCCTGCCTCAGCAAGTCCAGCAAACAGCCCCAGATTTCTAGGACTCAGAGCATCCCTGCTGCCGGAGGCTCACCTGGCTTCAAGATGTTTTCTCAGCTGCCAGCCACGTCCATCCAGGGAGAGAGATGAGCATGGAACAGACAGACCGCTGTCACTTCTGGACAGATTCGGTCCACAAGTGTGTCAGGGATCTGAAAGCGGCCAGACAGGGCTGTGCGTGGAGGTCCACTCTTCACCCAGAGGAAGACAGAAACGGGCTCCTGCCTCTGGCGAGGAGGAGCCGGCTGCCAAGTGAAAGCGGCGATGTCATGCTTGTGATATAGATTGGGGCAATTAACAAGTATAGGACGTTTCAAAATCAGCTTAAATCTGCATTTTATGTGTGCAAGTTTCCAGCTGTAACGGACCCGGGATATCAGCAGAGGGAGGGAGCCGCAGCTGCCGTGGGCTTCGGAGGTAGCAGGCAGCTGTTAAAATAAAGAGCTAATGGTGATTAATCCTCGTGATGTGTTCCAAGACTTCACAAAGAGTTCAAGACCCAACCCTTCCCACGGGGGACGAAGCGAAGCAGGATGATTCCTGGAAAAAGCAGCTTCAAGGACACCTGGCCTGGATGGTGACCATCCCCAATCCGCTCATCTCATTGTTCAGTTTTTAACTCGACTGAGTATCTTGACCAGCTCAGGTGCTCCAAGTGTCTGCTAGGTCACACTGGAATAAGTTGTATAGAGTGATTTTTTTTTTTTTTGCTCTGTCTCCCACGATGGCCAAGCTGGGCGTTCATCACGCCCCCTCTTTGGGAAGCATTGCTGCCACTTCTGGGGACAGGAGCCATCCTCCAAGGCCCAGGCTGGCCTCACCCAACAGCTTGGACCATTTCATCACTTCCTGGTGGGTAGCAACTCTGTGCGTGGATAGCAGCACCCCTAGGAGGCCCCCAGAAAAGTCTTTTCAGAAACTGATTTTAACTTTTATCTCCCTCTATGAGTACATCTGGGGTCAGATGCCAGGATGCTAAGATGCTCATTCATTTCTGACATTTTATGTAACTTGGACCTCTATAAAAGGTGGTCTGTTTTCCCTGTGTTGAATACAAAATTGTATGCTATATTCTTAAGGGGGAAAAGTGAAGTAAAAGTGAAGTAGCTCAGTGGTGTCCGACTCTTTGCGACCCCATGGGCTATAGCCTACCAGGCTTACTCCATCCATGGGATTTTCCAGGCAAGAATACTGGAGTGGGTTGCCATTTCCTTCTCCAGGAGATCTTCCTGACCCAGGGATTGAACCTGGGTCTCCCACATTGGAAGCAGATGCTTTACCATCTGAGCCACCAGGGAAAACCAACGCAAAAACAACTAGGATGCCACAAAATAAGAAAATTATATAAAACAGCTAAAATAATACTTAAAGTAACAAGATGTTTACAATAAAAATAAGAAAAAAAATCCCCAATTTTTCTGCAAAAAATCTCTAGGCAAGCATTAGTTCTTAAAGATATAAACTGAAGTTCAGGAGTAAGTAGCCCAAAAGTCAGAATCGTTGATACTTCTCCACCTAGCAGTTAACTAGCTGGAAGGGACTGGCAGTGTCTTTATTTGCAAAGTCTTTTTATCGATTCTATCATGGAAGGTGATTCCAGCTTGAAGAAGAATGATCTGGCAATGGTCTTAGCCAGATACTGAACTCAAAAATCACCGAGAAGGCACCAGACAACACTCCAACATCTACAGCAGGACTTGATACCCAAGTTGAAGCTTCTCAGACCCCGTTCCTGAAGGAGCTGGAAGTCAAATTTTTTTTTTTTTCAGTGTGAATGTTGACTTGCTAAGTGGGGAGGAGAAAGAAACAGAACACAGGTGGTGACCCAGGCTGCAGAGACCATGAACAGAGGCTCCGAAGCTACTCAGATGTAGCTGGGAATCGTGAGCGTGGAGTGGAGCGTGGCGCTGCAGAGCGCATCTGTTGTCTGATGGCATCTCATATTTGTTTTTCTGCTCGAGGATTTTCTACATGAGATGCATTCCTCTACACGGGTCAGAACAAAGACGGGCTGGAATGCAAATGAGGCAGAAGAATGACTGCATGGCTGTCGGCGTGGCCTTCTGGCATTGACATCAGTCCGAGGGCTTCACGGATGGAAACAAAGAGAGCTTGTGTCCCTGCCTCCTACTGCTGGAGGATCGCATTGCTCGGCCCTCTCTCCAGTTTGGCTTTAGTTTTTAAAAAATGGAAGGAGGATTATTACTGAGTGGAAACTAGAAAAAGTCTGAAGCCCCATAACAGTCCTTAGATTGTAGGAGCAAGAGGACCCAGAGGATTGAGTCTGGGGGCTTCAGAGGCAGTGGGTCCCTAGTCCATCCACGCCTCCAGGACCCACCAGGGTGGGGTATGAAGCCATCCCCCAGTTTCCGTGTAAAGATGCTTTGCACTCAGCTAATTTTCCTCACAGCATCCCCGTGATCACTTGATTGTTACAAAGGGCAGGCAGTCTTCTGATTTAGCCTCTTCTATTTAAATATGGAGGGGCTTCCCAGGTGACTCAGTGGTAAGGAATTCACCTGTCATGGAGGGAGACACAGGAGATGTGGGTTCCATCCCTCGGTGGAGAAGATCCCCTGGAGAAGGAAATGGCAACCCACTCCAGTACTCGTGCCTGGAGAATCTCATGGACAGGGGAGCCTGGCGGGCTACAGTCCACGGGGTTGTAAAGAGTTGAACAGGACTTAGCGACTGAGCGTGATTGCATTTGAAAATGGAGCCAGAGCAAGCAAGTAATGGTCATTGCTCCTTCACCTTCCTCTGGGCACAAGGACCCTCAGCCTGGACGAGGCCAGTGCGCATCCCAGAGCCATGAGTTCGAGGTCCCTTGAAGGTTACACTTTGAAAAAGTTAACCAGAGGGAGACAAGCAACTGGAGATACACTTAACCTTCAGCTTCACTTGCTTGGACTTTGGGGGCGGTGGTGACTTTGATGAGCAAGCATTGAAGGAGGCTTCCTGTGTCCCCTTTAAGGAGGGCAGCTGGGCATCGGAGCCCTGGCTCTGACCCGAGAGCCTACACAGCCTGCCGCACGCACGGGGGCGTCCCCAGGGCCGTGCAAGCTGGAACAGCAGAGGTTTCCATCCAGCCCAGAGTCAGGGCCCAGCAGAGAAGCCGGTCACAGCTGCTGTGCTCCAAAACTCTAACAGCCAAAGGTAGGGGGTCCTGGAGGGGTGCCAGGAACTGCCTGAGAGGTCAGGGGGAGGGGGGCATGTGGAAGGAGGCTGTAATGGGATGGCAGAGTGCCCAGGATTCATGGGGCATGAAAGGGGGGGCGACGCGGCACTGAAGGATTGTGGGGAGGCAGGAACAAGGCTGGAGAAACACGGAGCAAACTGTGATGCACCCCCAGACGGTGGCCCGGAAAGACAGGTGAGGAGGAATGGACTCCCCACCAAAACACGCTTCTCACTCTGGCACTAAAGTGTCTGCAAAAATCTAGCAACACACATTCAATCAGAAATTGCACAATCCTGATTGTTTCCAGAGGCAAATGAATCTTTCTGTGCAAAACGGTGAGTGTTTCTATCCTTTTCACACTCGGTCTAGGAAAATCTCTACATAAAGGCATGACTACCTTAACCAAAAGGGAGATTCTCCGTACAAATTCTGTGGAATGCACTTTAACAAAAACTGTTCAAATTTCTGACTCACGTAAAAATGTATAACTGTGTTTCTAAAGCAAATTATTTCTGATTTTTTCCCCAATGTTTGATTCCAATTTCTACTCCCTTGCTTCAGTAAAAATAGACTTTTTATCATAACAGAAGTACAGTAGCACTTCCCTGTTGGGCTTACTCAGGACATGCCTGAATTCCTTCTGCTTGTTGGACAAAAAAAAAAAAGAGAGAGAGAGAGACTAAAATGCAAGAGGCCAGTGAGCAAAGGACAGTCACGAAAGAAATCTCAGTGTGTATCCAGAGACCAGAGAACAAAAGAGGAGGAACCAGGGCAGAGCCAGAGCTGTGGGGGGCTGGGAGGGTGGGTGATAGGACGAGCTCAGAGAGAGAGGAAAGCGATGTGCAGTGCGTACAGGTGAAAAGATGCAGGAGGCAGACAGGTTGGGACCAGCGGAGGGCAGGCAGGGTGCCCAGGGGCTGATGCTCTTTGCCAGAGCTAAATGTCAGCCCGGCGATTCCCAGTTCTATGTCAGGAAACCAGCAAGGGACCCACTCAGACACCACCACCCTCTCTTTTTATCCACGCTCCCATTCACACTTACTCCCTTCTAGCAAGCCACGTGCTTCACCTGTCCGTCCTGTTTACTCTGTTTGGTCCATCCCACTGCACTAGAAGGGAGGCACCACGAGGGCAGGAAGTTCTGTCTGTCTGTCTGTCTGTCCATTGGTGGGTCCCTAGTGCGGAGAACTGCTGTAGTTGTTCAGTTACTAAGTTGTGTCTGACTTTGCAACCCCATGACCTGAGTAGCCAGGCTTCTCTGTCCTTCACGATCTCCTGGAGTTTGCTCAGTCCCATGCCCATTGAGTTGGTGATGCTATCTAGCCATCTCATCCTCTGCCACCATTTTCTCCTTTTGCCTTAAATCTTTCTCAGCACTGGGGTCTTTTCCAGTGAGTTGGTTCTTCGCATCAGGTGGCCAAATCATTGGACCTTCAGCTTCAGCAGCAATCCTTCCAATGAATACTCAGGGTTGATTTCCTTTAGGGCTGACTGGTGCCTAGAATAGTGTTTGCTAACTGGGAGACACTCTTGAAATATAACCATGAAATGCTCAAGGAATAGATGAAAGAAGTGAACACGTGGGAGTGTTTCACTAACCTAATCCTTGAAAATGCTGCCCTGCTTTCGTTTCACAAGAAAAACAGAACATGTGAACTTGAGAGAGCTCAGAAACACTCATATCCACCCAGAAACATCCAGAGATGACTCGAGATAACCGAGGGGATTTGAGCTGGTCGAGTTCATTATGTGTCACCAGCGAGGACCTTTGAGAACCTGGGGAATTAGCAAACAAATTCCACCAACGGCTGGCGGTGATTTTTAGCGAGGGAGCGGGAAATGAGGGCCTGGAGGAAAAATGGCAACAGTGAATGTGAGAGTGACTTTTTTTAACTCGAAAAGAAGATTGATCCTGATTTTTACATCTGGGAGCTAACCTAAATCCCTAAGAAAATAAGGCTCCCTACAGCCAAGGTAAAATTAAAGAGACATAGCAATCCATACTCATGAATAGTCCCATAAAGCATCGGGACGCGTTCCCTCTGATCTTGCTTCCTTGGCCGGTTGTACACTCACTGGTCTTGTAAAGGAGTATAGTAAATATATTTACATTGTTTATGAACTTGTCTTGATTGCAGTTAAACAATTGATGGAGGTTAATCCCATTGGGTTTGTATAAAAAATGGTTGTTCAGAGCCTGAAAACATATCTGAGTGATGACAGATTGGATTTACGGAATTGGGGAGATAGCCTGTAGGGATGGGAACAGATGAAAAATACACAGGCCGTTAGGATATTGAAGCAGGTAAGTGATTTAAAGCAGCTTTGGAAGCAGTTTGTTAAAAGTTAGTTGCCAGGAGACTTCCCCTCCCCTCGTTGGCGGGAGCATCAGCCCACTTTGTAGAGCTGGAGCCCCGCAGGTGGGGGACCATCTCCAGATCTTCTTCTGTCTCTGCTCCTGACTGTCGCTACAGGTCCCACACCTGGGCACTGTGTGCTGCTACGTTCCTGACAAAGCTCTGTTTAGTCAAAGCTATGGTTTTCCAGTAGTCATGTACAGATGTGAGAATTAGCCCATTAAGAAGGCTGAACGCCGAAAAACTGATGTTTTTGAACTGTGGTGTTAGAGAAGACTCTTGAGAGTCCCTTGGACTGCAAGAAGATCAAACCAGTCAGTCCTAAAGGAAATCAACCCTGAATAGTCATTGGAAAGACTGATGCTGAAGCTGAAACTCCAATACTTTGGTCACCTGATGTGAACAGCCGACTCATTGGAAAAGACCCTGATACTGGGAAAGATTGAGGGTAGGAGGAGAAGGGGGCAACAGAGGATGAGATGGTTGGATGGCGTCACTGACTCGATGGACATGAGTTTGAGCAAACTCTGGGAGGTAGTGAAGGACAAGGAAGCCTGGCATGCTGCAGTGCTTGGGATTGCAATTAGTCAGACACAACTTAGCAACTGAACAACAACAGCTAAGTTGCTAGTGGCTTTGGCTGTGTCTTTGGCTCTGTTACCAGGTGCCCTGAGGACCACCGTGCCCAGGCAGGCAGGATCCTGAGAGCTGCCAGTCCCTAGCTGTAGAAAAGGGGGTGCACTTCAGAGAGAGGAAGGCTCTTAGCATTCAGGCATTGGCCCAGCCCCTCGACTTACCCTTGAGAACAGAGAGCCTGCAGGACCTGACTCGTGACTGATGGAGACCAAAGCAGAGCCTGGTCTCCCTGACCACCCACCGTCGCCCTCTCCACGCAGCCTGCCTCTTTCCTTCAAAGAGAATGGGGTCGTTCTCACCCAACCCAGTTCTCTCACTGGTATCAGAAGGACACATTCTCATCCATCACTTATTTTTAGTTCACCTTGGAAAGTTTCCAGTAGCCAAAGGCATAGAGGTGACCTGTTATTTTCTTCCACTGTGATAGAACATTCTGAGAAGAAGGAAAAAAGAGCAGAAAAGAATGCATTCCACAGACCCGTAGGTGATCTCTAACACATTTTGATTACCTAAAGGTGGAAATGTGTGTATTGTTTTTTCCCTTTTTAAACTCCATTTTCTCCCTTTTTTCTGGCTCCATGACATGACAAGAATGGTCTCAAGATGCACAGGCTACACGATGCTGCTTCTGGTTGGTCACGGTTCGGTTGGCCAGATGGACCCAAAGACACCATGGTGGGTTGGAGACCCCTGTGAATCCAGCTTGGGTGAATACCCCACCTACCTGAACATTTTTTCCTACTTATGAGAAAGGTGTTGGACAAGCTGAATGGTGTTGAGCATAGGAGATAATTAAAATAATAACTAGCAGGTGGGTCCATGGTAAAGACTCCACCTACCAATGCAGGATACCCTGGCTGGGTCAGGAAGATCCTGTGGAGGAGGAAATAGCAACCTGCTCCAGTATTCTTGCCTGGAGAATCCCATGGAGCCTGGCAGGCTACAGTCCCTAGGGTCACAAGACTGCTCCAGTCCATAGTGCGTGACTGAACACGGGCTCTCACGACCGTAATAGTCATGACAGCACAGTGGACGTGCTCGTCGTGTATTAAGTTTCCACAGGGTCACTCTTCCCAGTGGCACGAAGGCTCCCTACTGGGTCTTATTGCAGGTTTTTTATTAAGGGAAGTGGGGTCACCATTCCACCCTGACCATTGGTCCATCAAAAAAAAGAGCACGCATTTACCAGCACTGCTCAGAAGATCCTCAGAAGATGTGTGAACTGTTACATGCCTTCAAAAAGCTTCAATTTTGGTCAGGGAGATGAGTGACTCCCTGCCCATAATTGGAGGGCCATCGGGTGTCACCTCCAGCACTGTTCCTCCCACCTCAGCTCCCAAGTCTCCCTGACCTTCAAAGTTCAGCTCAGAGAGCCAACCCCTCTATAATGAGTGTGTTTGTATCTGTCCCTTCCTTTGCATCAAGTACTATGCCCTGTGCTTTATGTTGATCCTCTCACTTGTTCTAAGATGGTTTTATTTTTATCCTTTACTTGTAAGAAAGCAGGGGTATAGGAAAGCCTGGAAACTGGCCCAGGGCCCCATACTGTAGATCTCAGCAGCTGTTTGGTGTTTGGCCAAAGGAAAGGACAGGATTTGAACCCAGAGCTCCCTAGTGTCACTGGCTCAACAAAGACCCATGTGGAGCTGAGCGCTTACGGTGAGCAATGTTGGATTCGTGATCTCCGAAGAATAAGATTTAGCTTCGGGACCAGGGACCAGACTTGATCACTCAAGAGCTTTTGTGTAGCAGAGTTTTATTAAAGTAAGAAAAGGGACAAAGAAAGCTTCTGACACAGACATCAGAAGGGGGATGGAGAGTGCCCCCCCCTTGCCAATGTTAGCAAGGGAGTTGTATACCTTTTTAATTAGTTATTACAATAAATCAAAAGAATGTCGCAAATCCACTCCCACAATTTACATTTTGGGATAACAGGATTAGAACGTAACAATAGAAAGATCCTACTAGACCGCTCTCATAATATACATTCTAAAATATCAGGATTAGTCAGAAGGTTTTCAGAAGGAGAAACTGTCCTCAAGCAGGATACATTGTTGTTATATAATCCCTAGTACAGAGTTGAAACTCAGTTGTATAATCATCAGTTCCAGGCTTAAAGGAATAAAACCATTTTATGTGACTAAGACTAAGGAATGTAGAGGAAAGGAAAAAAAAAGTTTGTCCTTTCCTCTTCCTTGAGAATTCCAGACCTCTGTCTTGGTTTCAAGAGCCCCAGACCTCTTTCTCCTCCTCCTCAGGGACCCTGGACTTCTTATCAACCTCCCTAGGAATTGACTCTCAAAGGGAAGGGGAGACTCTAAACAGGGTGAAGACAGCACAGAAGAGCTTGGTGACTGCAGGCCTCTTTGTCTAGAGGGGCTACACGAGGGCTTGAAGGACATGTGGTCGCTGCCATGGCAAATAGAAGGATTGTGAGTCCCAATGGCTTCTTATCCCGAGTCTCCTCTTAGAGAACGTTAAAGCCATGCAGATAAATCCGTCTTCATTTTCCTTCCAGTTTCCTGTCTGAGCTCTGTTTGCCTGGGTTTGTCTCTCCTTCCTCTTTCAAAATGAGTTGTCTTATTGATTTTAAGCCATGGTTTAGTGAGTCCCCCACTCACATACTGTGACACGGGAAACTCCTGGAGCCCTAAGACCTGCGTGGACAGAGGAGCCTGGTGAGCTACAGTTCATGGAGTCCCAAAGATCAGACACGGCTAAGGACTAGGCACAGAACACAGGACCCGCACCTGGGGACAAGCTCCCATACACCCCGGTTCTGTGGGCTTTGTGTGGAAGATGCTCTCCTGGGACTCCCCGCTTCCCATCAGTGGCCCCTCTGGTTTCTCCAGCCACTGGGAGCCGCGTTTCCCTGGGCTGGGCTTTGCTGCATCCAAGGAAGGAACCTAGAAGGTGGTGTTTTCCGCAGGGGAGACCGTGTGCTCTGGCCCCAGGGAACGAAGACCACCCAGGTTCCTTGGAGAGGGGCTGGCTGGAGCCAGAGCCTGGGAGGTCTACCACTCCCAGCTCAAGGCCCACAGATCAAGGGAGTCCTGGGATGAGCAGGAGTCAGGCACCTCTTTCTCACATTCTGACATCTCCCTCATTTCCAGCCCCCTTCCTCAAGCAGGGCCCCCTGCTCCCTCCAAGTTGACACAGAGGAACACAACACTCATAGAGTAACCGGCAGAGAGAGGCAGGTCTTTGCACACATGTAGGAGTCACAAACATGTGACACAAATGGCCTGATCAGAGCTCTCTTACTGAGACAAGGGGACCCCACCCCCAGGCAGTCACCCCCAGGCTGTTCCAAGCCAGGCATTTTTATAGAATCATAGTCCCGAAATAACAAAGTCAAACAAAACTCAACAGGAGCCCCAAACTGCAAGCAGCTACATTTTCCACTTCAGATGAAAAAGTGAAAATGCAGGGACTGTGCTGAGGGCTTTGTGACACATCCCACTCTAGCCGTGTGACCCTGGCCAGGCGCTGTCCCCAGCCGTCTCTGGGGGTCTCGCTCCACGTCTTCAGGTGACCTGGTGTGGGGAGGAGGGAGACAGAGAAGGCGTGTCCGGGAGGGAATGAACCAGATGGTCAGACAGACAAAGGGACGCGGTGTTCCATCTGGAAATGGCTTTTGGAAAAACAAAACCTATGTTCTTTGGAGTGGGCCATTGAAAGAGTCATTTAACATTATTTGAAATGGAACTGTCACTTCTACTCTGAAGAAATAGAAAGGAACTCGAGTTGGAGAGTTGGTCAGAGTTTTCCTTCCATTAGGACAACACATCACCATCCTCAATTAGCAGCAAGAAGAGGAAGCAGTGAGGTGACCCCGTGCTTCCATGAGAGCCCTTAGGTGGGGGAGGTGGACAGGAGGTGCTGGGGACCTGTCCTTATCCCCTTCATTCACCCGCCTTACCTCCATACCTTCCTGCCTGCATGCTTTGACACGGTTACTTATTCATCCTTCCTATTCTGATTCACTTCTTGGGACCCCTTGCCCCCTCCCTCATCCCCAAATTTCCCTGCATGCAAACCATTACAGACAATATACCAGTCCCTTTAGTCAAAGTTGTGGATTTTCCAGTAGCCATGTACAGATGAGAGATTTGGACCATAAAGAAAGCTGAGTGCCAAAGAATTGATGCTTTTGAACTGTGGTGTTGGAAAAGACTCTTGAGAGCTCCTTGCAAGGAGATCCAACCCGTCCATCCTAAAGGAAATCAACCCTGAATATTCATTGGAAAGACTGATGTTGAAGCTGAAGCTCCAATACTTTGGTCACCTGATGTGAAGAGCCAACTCTTTGGAAAAGACCTGATGCTTAGAGAGATTGAGGGCAGGAGGAGAAGGGGGCAACAGAGAATGAGATGGTTGGATGGCATCATTGAATCAATGGACATGAGTTTGAGCAAACTCTGGGAGATAGTGAAGGACAGGGAAACCTGGTGTGCTGCAGTCCATGGGGTCACAATTAGTTGGACATGACCTTAGCAACTGAAAAAGAACAACCCCACTAGGCTGCAGGCCCTCCCGGGCCATAAGCTGCCTCAAGAAGCAGGTGCCCTCTCTGGTATGAAGCCTGTCCTGACTTGATCCCCAGCACCCGGAGAAGCCCATGGAAGGCTGGACAGCAGGCTGCTTTGGAAGGTTTTCTGTGAATATTACAATGGCAGGCATTGCTGGGAATGTTATGGTACAAGGATGCTACCGAGAAGAGCTACACAAGGGGACCAATGACGCCTAATGAGTTCTTGCAGGATCCAGTGAGGGTGGCGGCCTGGGGTAATAATGGGAAAAGCCTCCAGCAGGAGGTCTCCACCCACCACTTTCTCATCAAGTGCAGCCTGTGGGGCGCTGGGGTTAAGAAGCTGCCTCAGGCAGATGCTGCCCTACTGTGTGACGTTTGCTGAGAGGCTGGCCGGCAAGCAAATAGGAAGTTACAGTCCAGGGTTCTAGGGGTGGTGATGGGGAAGTGCAAGGTAGGAGGTGTGTTTGAGGAAGCACCCCAGCTAGACTTAAGCAGCTAGGAAGTCTCTGGGCTGATCAACACCTCAGTGAAGAACTAATGCTGGGCGGGTGGGAGGGGTTTTGAGGATGCAGACACCTTGTATAAGACTACATGGTGCCTAGAACCTCTTATGCAGAGGGAAGTAAGTCAGAAAGAGAAAGACAAGTATCATATATTAATACATATATACATGGAGTCTAGAAAGATGGAATTTATAAGCCTAGCAGAGAATGGACTTGCAGACACAGTGGAGGAAGGAGAGGGTGGGATGAGTTGAAAATGTAGCATTGATATATATACATTGATATATATACACATTGATATATATCTTGTGTAAAATAGTGTGTGCGTGCTAAATCACTTCAGTCATGTCCAACTCTGTGTGACCCCATGGACTGTAGCCCACCAGGCTCCTCAGTCCACGGGATTTCCCAGGCAAGAATACTGAATTGGGTTGCCATGCCTTCCTCCAGGAGGATCTTCCTGACCCAGGGATTGAACCTGTGTCTCTTATGTCTTCTGCATTGGCAGGCAGGTTCTTTACCACTAACACCACCTGGGAAGCCTGTTAGTGGGAAGTTGCTAAATAACACAGGGAGCAGAGCCTGGCCCTCTGGGATGACCTGGAGGGGTGGGATGGGAGGAAGGGAAGGAGGCTCAAGAGGGAGGGGAGATATATATATATATATATATATATACTAAGTTGCTAAGTTGCTTCAGTCGTGTCTGACTCTGTGCAACCCCATAGACGGCAGCCCACCAGGCTCCCCCGTCCCTGGGATTCTCCAGGCAAGAACACTGGAGTGGGTTGCCATTGCCTATTTATGACGATTTGCATTGCATGGCAGAAACCAGCACAACGTCGTAAAGCACTTTTTCCCAATTAGAAAAAGACGGCATGTGAGGGTTTAGCAGATAGGAGGGACCATGAGGGTCAGTGAATAGATCAACAAGGCTAAAACAAGGACACGAATGAGTGAGGGTAGGTAGCACAGGCCTGCAGTGTGCACACCCTGGGTGCTGCACTGAATTCTGACATGAGGAAGCCACAGTCTGTGTCCACGCAGTTCAGGGAACAGCATGGCACAGGGCAGCCCGCCCTGCGGGGTCTACGACAGGGGGCGCACTGCTTCTGCAGCTGCAGACATGCTCTGGGTTGGTGACATTGAGGACGTGGAGAGGTTCCGGGGCACAGGTCAGTTTAAAGTGTCTCTCCCGAGAAGGCTGGGGCCCGCAGTAGGCCAACCAGGCCGTGAATGAATCACTGGGTGATGCTCAGAGATGACTCAGGTGTCTCAGGCCACTGGCCCTTCTAGGATGAGGATGCCAGGCTGTGCACACGTCAGTGGTCTTTGAACCTTGACTTAGAAGCAACACTGTATCAGGCACATCCTTCAGCTTCCCTGTGATGTCGCTTAAAGTTTCTTAATTCAGCTGGGGAAAGGAGACCCCCTGGCTTCCTGAATCCACTCTGGATGGATGGGGTAGGGTAGGTGCCCTGGGGGCTGGGCGTGGTGGTAGGAGAGATGATCACGGGCAGGATGGGCGTACACTAGGGGTCAGCCCTCTGGTTGGCTGAGAAACCAAAAGAGAATGAAGGGAGACGGAAGACAGAGGAGACAGGTTGTGATGAAGCCAGAGAAACTTCAAGAAAGAGCTTGCTCCTGTCACCTAGAGATCAGGGACTCGGGCAGCAGCACTTGTAAACAGCCTGTCGCTCAGTGGCTTTGGTCATTTTCATGAGAATCAAAGGACAAAGCTGTGCCTTTAAAGTGCACTCTGGTCAGTGTGTCTGGCATGCATCCTTCACTTCCCTTTCCCATGGCAGAGAAAACCATCCATTACTGTTACCCCGCCCTCTTTTTAGAATTTTTTTCTTGGTCAAATAACCATTGGCGAAATAACGAGTTTTCATTCAGTGCTTAAATGAAACCTCAGTGAAAGCAACTGTGGAGAGAAATCCCTTGAAAATAAAGCTGAAAATCTGATGATGTGGGTTCTGTGTACTTCTTTTCTTGGTCAGTATTCTGGATTATTCCTGCACAGATTCCAAATGCCAAACTTCCGCCCCACCCCCGCCCCTCCACGACCACCATCAGCTCGGAGTCTCTGACGGGCTGATCCTTCTTGAATCAAACCTGTATCTTAAACTGAGGGGGGTGGCACAGCGGGACACTCTGGCATCTGGTTAATCTGTGCCGGCATCTCCCTGGCGGAGGCACCCCACACAGGAAGCCCCCCTGGAAGAAGCGGAGACACAGATTCTGAAGACAGAGCCCGAAATGTTGGAACGGAGGCACGCCAATCCCTCTTCCAAGGTCGAGCTCCCAGCTCACCGCGCTCGGGGCCCTCTGGTTTGCATCACTTTCAAATATCAAAAGCGGCCACGGGCTTACTGAGCAGGGAGACAGCCTCCCGCCTGGCCGACACTCCCCAGATGGCTCCCGCCCCGAGGTTCCCTCTCTTGTGACTCTTTCACTGAAACGAAACCATCTTGTCTGGGGCAGCCTCTGCCTGCGTTTCGTTATTATTCAAATTCTCCTTGAGAGAAAAGTGTGAGGCAGCTAAAAGCATTCCTTTGGAGATGCTATCGAATTAGCCAGGGAGTTCCAGAGACCCTGGGGCAGAAGAGGGCCATGTGTGTGCCTGTGTGTGCGTGTGTCTGTGCATACACACACCCATGTGGAGGCCTATTTCGGTCCCCTCCTAGCATGGGGCCGTCAGGTAGCAGGGCAATTTCTCGGCCTGGTGACGTGGTCTTTATGAACCTCGGTGCTGAATGTGTGTCGGGGTTGCATTTTTCATTACGAAGATGTTAAATGGACGTAATGGGTCACCCTCTCCTGCTTCACAGAGCGTTTTTATTATACTTATTAAAAAGGCCAAAGTTTATTTTACGGTCAGTAATAAAGGGAACACAAAAATGCAGCCATTGGCACCATGGCCCCAACACGTTTGTTTCGTCCACAAACTGCATATTGTTCTAGCTCGGTGAGTGACGAGGAAAGCAGAATTGAAGTCCTCTGCAGCGCTGGAGCGTCTTCCTTAATAACGACAGATGCTCTGAGCAGTGGCATTTTGAAACGAGCCCTGTCTGCTGTTGGTTATGAACTGGCAAGACATTTGGCATCCTCTCGGCTCGCACCATCTGAAAACCACGGAGCCCCATAAATGGCCAATGAGAGGTGGGGAAATTGCGCGCCTGTCTGCGCAGCACAAGCCGTTTCAGTCCAGGATGCGAATCAGCGGAGCTGCCTTTCAAAAGAAAAGTCTGCAAAACTTGCAGACAGTCTCGTCTTTAGCCATAGAGGAAACACACACCACACACACACGCACATGCACACACACAGAGCAGCACCATGCGTTGGTGAAAAACAGACTTCATAAAGCAGTTTTAATAAAGAAATGGTATTTTCCCACCCAGCGCTGTGTCATGACTTGAGCATTATTAAAAGTGGCTAGATATACTTCCTTAAGCAGAGCAAGGCTGACCAGCCCTGGAGGGGATGCCCTCTCCCCAGCACAGCCCGCATGCAGACCCCCGACGGGCGGGCAGGACAGGGGCGCCCACGCACAGTCACATTTGCATCAAAAGCCACCCAGGACTTGGGTGTCCCCGTGGCCCAAAGCATCCTCATTTCCTACCCAGACTCAGGAAGGGATAAATGCAGCCGGAGGGCTGACTCCAGCTGGCGGTTTCCTTCCTTAAGATTCGGCACCCATCAGCAAGGTCAGTGCTTAGGGGAGAGACACTTCAGCCCCTCTCCCATGCCTTCTTCCTCCTTCTTAGGGGATGGAGCACGCGCACGCTGAATGAAAACATCCAAACCCCATGAAACCACTGTTTCCTGACGGTCCCCTTACAGATGACAGCCGCAGCTCCCAGGTGAGACCTCTGGCTCAGTTGTGTGGTGGACAGCGTGCTGCCAAAGTTTAGATGGATTCTGTCCACTCCTCAAGGAAAAAGCTCAGGGATGTGATTATGTAGGTTATCCAAGCTCAAAATTGCTCAACTCCAACAGCTTAGATGTTGGGGGCAACAGATTAGAACAAGCCTTGCAGGCCCTTCAGTCTGCTCCCTAGCCCCCAGGCCTGCTCTGAGGCTCTTTCCACCCTTCTTGCATCTGGAGAGGCCATGTGGAACCGCTCAGCAGCCGGACATCAGGGCTTCGGGTTCTCCCGGGGCACCTGCAATGCACCAACAGAGTAGAAAAAAGCAGAATCCAAATCCTGAAGGAAGGCATGTCAGCCCTGGTAAAAGGAAGTGAACTATCCTGCGAAAACCACAGACAAGGCTACTTGGAGACAGAGTGGCTTTGAATGGATCTGACCCCCTGAAGGGCCTTGGTCCAATGTAGCCTCCCAAGTGTAGCATGTGGCTATCACGGGGACCATGAGGGTCCAAGACATCAGGGCCATGGGGACCGAGGCTCAAGAAGGGTGGCCAAGCCATGGTCAACTGGTCCAGAGCTTGACACAGTGTAGGCAAGAATCAACAATAGGAAGGAAATGCAAGGAAGAGGGGGTATATGTATGTGTATGGCTGATTCACTTTGCACTGCAGCAGAAATGAACACAAAATTGTAAAGCAAATATGTTGTTGTTGTTCAGTTGCTAAGTTGTGTCCCACTCTTTGTGACCCCATGGACTGCAGCACGCCAGGCTTCCCTGTCTTTCACTATCTCCTGCAGTTTGCTCAAACTCGTGTCCATTGAGTCAGTGACGCCATCCAACCATCTCATCCTCTGTCATCCTCTTCAGCATCAAGATCCTTTTAACTCCAATAAAAATAATAATAAAATAACAAGAGGTATAATAATAATGAAATAATTAAAAAAAAAAAAAGAATCTCAACAATTTCACAGTTGGGGTCCCTGAATGAAAAAATGCAGATACCATCAGGTCCCTCCCTACAGGTTTGTGCTCAGATTTCATGCCCAAGAGAACACTCACAGATGTTTGAGTAAGTCCCTTTTCCCTCTGAAACCTCCTTCCTGGAATGGGGCCCAGAGTCCCCCTTCCTGGGGTGAAAGACATGTCTACCCCCAGTCGCTGCAGGGGACCCCCTCCTCCAATCGACACAGACAAGCAGCACAAACTCGGGAGCACCAGGAACGATGAGTGGTAACCTGCATCGCCAGGTAAGTCTAATCCTGGAGAACGACCACGGATCTCTCTACCTGTCACTCAGCGTAAAACTGCATTTGGGTCTGATTCGGGGGATCCGAGCAGGGGAAGTGAGCCGCCCAAACTTGAGTCGCTGGCCACGTGTTTTTTCCAAGTGTTGTTGACCATAAACCTTCCTGGCGGCGAGCTGACTGGCTGGGTTTCATTCCAGCCCAGAGTGATTGTTTTTTTTTTTTTTAATAACTAATTTATAAAATCTTTGAAAATAAGAGTTTCTAATGGAAGTGCTTACACAACCATAACTCTGCCATGGCAAATGGCGCCGTGGCTGTTAAGGCTGTGCTGTTGCGGGTTTCTGCTGATCTGCCTTTGGTGTCACAGACTGTCACCTGCACGGGGGGTGCCATTCAGCACTATATTAGCCCATATGGCACGAGCTAAATTGTATCGAAGCTACGGGCTAATTAAGGATGAGTTAATAAAGCCAGGCAGAGTGAGCCTGGCCATCTTTCCCAGCCCTTGGAGGACCACCCCCCTCCACAAAGCGAATTACCCTGTTCGAGTTTTTCCATTCTTCAGCATTCGGTCTCTGAGAGCAAACCCATAGCTCCACTTCAGATCTCCATTTCAACCTTCTCACACCCCCACCATTTTGATGTTAGACTTAAATTTGACAACCTCTTACACTTTCTCAAAGAGCTGATCATCTTATGAGCTTTTTACATTTCAGGGCAAAAGGAGTCAATGCAGCTGCTGTGGGGAGCACGTGAGTTATTGGGTTATCTGGGGCTTGTGTTTGATAAAGAAAAACAGATATGTTTTACCCACCCAGGCTCTCTGTAAATTCTCTGAGCAGAGACACTTTGGAGCCATTAATTCTGGTTTCCAAGTGGCAGGCACGAACTAATTGTGGTAATATATCCATTAGGCTTTTTTAACCACAAAGAACAAACATTTAATTTAGTGGAAATTCATTATCGAGTTTGAAAGCACTTCTTTGAAAATCTCGTTTGGTTTTCTGGCATGCTCCCCTCTAGCGCTTCACCGGAGAACTGGCAGGCGGCACCTCCCTGGGTGGGGATGGCACATGTCATCTGTCACCGCTCGTGGCACCACCTCCGTCCCCAGCGAGGGGAGCAGATTCCTTCTGCGGGGAGCTGGGCCCCACAGTCTGGTCCTTGGAGAACCACAATGATGCCGCTCTGTTAACCAACTGGCACTAGGAACACAGGACATACTTGGCTCCTCCTACCAAACCCAGCCCGGCCGGCGTGTGCTGTGCCAGCCTGGGGAGTCAGATTTCCAGGGTGATCCCTTCAGCTGCTCCCTGTGTGGTCTTTAGATGTCTCAATTAACTGGGACAGTGGCTCGAGAAACATGACAATCTGCCACTTTACTAATTTTTGCAAATAACGGCACTTTACCTCTCCTGAAACAGTTCAAACTAGGAGATGTTAAGCCCATGAGGTGCCCATGATATCTGGCCACCTGAAATGAATTTTCAGCAAATTCCTCTCTCTCCCTGATATTTTTAATCAAATACATTTACTTTCATTCTCTTTGTCTGTTTTCAGTGGGCTCATGGCATCGAAACTAAAAAAATACGTGAAGGCCAGAGGGAAATAGAAACAGATAAGCGAATCAGTCTGATCTGCACACCAGGGAGGCAGAAGGTCTGAGCTCTCCCTTCGCGGAGCAGATGGTGTGTGGCCAGCGGGTTATCCTCCTCAAGCCTCCACGTTCCCATCTCAAAAATGGGGACGGGGCAGAACTACTTCACAGGTTTCATGAAGTTCAATCAAGTGGTCCCATACAATGCTACTAGCCTAGTTTCTGGAACATAAGAATTCAACAAAGAGCAGAAAACCAACTAGATGTGTGTACTCGTGGTCACTGGACAAGTGACCTTGAAATGTCAAAACCTCTCAAACCTTGACCCTGCAGTATCTGAGACAGAGGACCAGAGCTGGGCCAAACCTGTGGGGATGTTCCTGATTTGACTGGTGGCACTGCCTCCCACCCCAGGCTGGAGCCTCCAGGGCAAGAGTGGCCCCGTTCTGCTCGGGAGCCTGAAGTAGAGCCTTTCCTGGTCTAAAAATGATGCCTGTTGACATGCGTTCTTGCCTGTATGAGTCTGATGTAGGGGTATAAATAGCAAAGGTGCACTGGAGTCATTTGTCTGTAAGACTTTGTGGGGATAGATATTCTGTCCATGCAGGGTTGACACTTCTGTGTCTGATGCTGGAGTCAGAAGCCCCCAGTACCCGACATCCTGGGGTGCAGGGAACGGTCATCATGGCGTCAGGGAGGGTCCGGCCTAGTGGGCCCGGGCAGCTGAGCTGGACCCACAGGTGGACTGGAACCTCAGTATCCCCTCCCCACCTTTGGGCCCCCAAGCTGCTGGGTGTGACCTGCAGGAGAAGCAGAGTCCGAACCAGCACCAGGCCCAGAGGTAGAGAGGCTGAGCAGGAGACCCAGAAGGAGTGGAGGAGGCCTGGCCACTGCCGACCCCTCAGAGGCCCTGTGAGGCCACACCAGCCGGAGCTCGGTGGAGAGGGAACCTCTAAATCGACTCGTACACACCCGGCCTGGCACCAGGGGTGACCAAAGAACCCACCGAGGCTCAGCTGAATGGCAGCCGAATCTCTCAGTTTACGTAAAAGCAAACCTTGTGGGAGTCCGTCCCGCACCCTCATCCTTGTGAGAGTCCAGGGTGTTGGCAGCCCATGTCCTTGACCTTTGGGACCTCAGCAAGCTTGGGGCAGAGGGGCTTTGAGGGACAGGGCAGCTCAACAGAAAGGACATCTCGGGGGTCTTTGCACCCCAGAGTGGACCACACCGTCAGGCAGTTCCCAAAGGAGGGCGAAAGCGACCTGCCTGGTTTCCCGCCAGGTAGGCGAGGATTTGCTGCAGAGATTATGGACCCTCCTGCTGTGGCAGCCGCCCCAGGTGATGCACTGTGCCCCTGAGCCCGGCATCCCCTGGACTTGAGTCACACATGGCCTGGTCCCCCATCAACACAAGAGCGTTTCCTTCTCTCTCTGGTGCAAGGCAGACTGCAGCGTCCTCGCCCTCTACCCCTGGCTCACCACCAACACAAGTGTTCCTCCTGACTCTTCCTCTCAGTGCAGAAAACCAGCCCCACCCAGGTAGGTCCTAGAAGCAGGCTGGGCATCTGCTGTGAGAGCCAGATTTGCAAGGATGCTGCAGGTCAAGTCGGCTCTTTCCATGTCAACATCTGCAGGAGGGACATCAGAGCCCCTCCAGGCATCAGAGGACGCGTGGTTATGAGGGAGCACGACTTGGAGGGGTCCTGCTGGCATCTAGTGGGTCAAGGCCACGAATGCTGCTAAACATCTCCCAGTACACAGCCAGCCCCACCACACGACCCCATCCCAGCCCCCGTGTCTGTAGTGCTGAGGGTTAGAAGCCCTGGTTCATGGAGAGAGGTGGATACCTCTACCTGCTTTTAAGTCTTTACTTTTCCGGCCGAGAACCTGTTGTCTCCTCTCAGAGAGGCATCGTGGGGGCTGGAAGTGAAAGAGGAGAGAGCTTTGCAAGTTGCACAGAAAACATCGTGGGACACTTTACTGGATCGGCCTCAGAAAACCCAACAAAAAGAAACAAAAAGATAATAACTACCTCCTCCCAGTATAGAGAAGTTGACTAAAACTCAATTTCCTGTTTGATAAATATCCACACTCTCTTCTGCAAAGGGAACGCTGGCCATGCTACTGCTTCCCTGGACCCCCAGGGTATGCAGACTGGCGAGAAGACCAGTACAGTAAGTCCTTTCCATACGGACAAGTCCCATTCCAAGAGCACGTTGTTCGTGTCCAACAAAGTCCAACAAAGTGAGCCTAAGTGAAAGTGAAAGCCGCCCAGTCGTGTCAGACTCTTTGTGATCCCGTGGACTGTCCATGGACTTCTCTAGGCCAGGATACTGGAGTGGGTAGCCTTTCCCTTCTCCTGGGGATCTTCCCAACCCAGGGATTGAACCCAGGTCTCCCACTTTGTAGGCGGATTCTTTACCGGCTGAACCACACAATGGAAGCCCAAGAATACTGGAGTGGGTAGTCTATCCCTTCTCCAGCGGATCTTCCCAACCCAGGAATCGAACCAGGCTCTCCTGCATTGCAGGCAGATTCTTTACCAACTGTGCTATCAGGGAGGCCCTAAAATTAGCCTAGGTACCCAACTAAGCCAATTGGCTATATACTACTAATACAGGAATGTAATAGGTTTATAATACTTTTCTCACAAATAATGTGGGAAAAAATAAGCACAAATAAAGAAAACATTTTTAATCTTACAGTAGAGTACCTTGAAAAGTACAGTAAAGTAGTACAGCTGGCATAGAGGGGCTGGCATCAAGTGAACAGGCAGGAAGGGTTGCTGACTGGAGGAAGGAGAGGAGGTGGGAGATGGTGGAGCTGAAGAGTCGTCAACAGTAGGAGATGGAGGGCCAGGCGCCGCTTCACTTAGACCTGACTTTGCTGGAACGCACACTCACATCTTTGAATATTCGCCCCTTGAAGGTTCATATGTGCTTTAGAGCCAGAGGCTGCCTGCACAGTCATCCCGAACTCTGCAAAGATGTGCAAGAGGAAGACACATACGGAACAAGAGAGGCCAGGCGAGGAGGGCCCTGCAGGAGACCTGGTGTCCTCGGCCGGTGCTGGCCTAGCAGGAGGCCGAGACCAGATTTCCTGGCCAGCAAGATGGGTGGTGGCCAGGGGTCTGCGGCACCTCTGAAACCACACCGGTGGCTCCCCTAATGAATGTCTGACTGCCTCTGGCCTGCCACGTGGTCACCAGTCACGGAAGATGTCTACAAAGGTGATGCCAACGCCTCCACCAAAGTGGCAGCGTGGACAGAATCACCATCAGGAGGACAGTGGTGAGTGTTCTGCCTGGTCTGGCTGCGGCAAACCTTCTAACCCATCACAACAGTTCATGCTGACCACGTCCTTCCTACTTAAGGCACAGTTTTGGTCTTGAGTTTACCCCGTGAAGTCAGAACTGCGATCATCCATGATTTACCCAAGGACACAGAGAGGTGAGGGGGCCTGTCCCAGGTCACAGAGCTCGTACACAGTGATCTGGATTCAGACCCAGGGAGCCTGACTTCAAAGCCCCCTCATTAATGGTGATACTTAGCTCAGATGCCCTGCCATCCGGCAAGAGGCAGACGGGCCCTTTGCTTTCCGAGGCTCTGTGTTCTCATTGGTGGGGTGGCCTTCCTACCTGCATGGCACCGGGGCTGTTGGTCCAAGGTGATGTTTCAGGCACGGGCCCTGCCCAGTCCAGGGCGTGGGTCCTCATGGGGCCAGGAGAGGATCTGGGTGGGTGCTTCCTCCTCTTCCCAGTTCACGGCCGGCATCTGAGATTCTCTGCACTGGTCATGGGCCCGGTTCTGCCCGAGTGTCTGCTTGGAGCATGGGGACCCTGGGCTGAGGCTGGCACGTTTCCTTCTAAAAGCGATTCCCTAGCATTTATCTCCGTGGGGTGTCAGCCAGCCAGCAAACATGCTGTAATGTCCTTCAGAGACCTTTGTTCACAGAGATAAGTATTTCAACTGCTTACTTCTGCCTTAGTTATTCCTGCACCTTCCCTTTCTCTTCAAAGACAGCTGAAGACTGGACCATTTAAGAGCACACTGCGTTTGCGATACACATTATTGATTGTCTGTTTTTAGCCCGTTTTCTCACACAGCCTCCTGTAGTGAGTTGAGAATGGAGTTGCACTAGTAAAGGGCACCCTTTTCTCAAGTTCAACCACAAAAACATTTCTAGGTTACAAGACTTAGAGGATGTTCTTAGCTTTGTTTTATTTCTTTCTAGAGAATTCTGCCAGTCGGGAGGAGAGAATACGCATCAGTTTGTGTGTTGATGTTTTTCTATGGTGGGCAGAGGTGTCCAGGTAGCAGTGTGAGTTCAGTGCTTCTAACGTACAGGGTGAACTTTTACCTGTTCAAAAATAGGGATCTGGAACCGGAGGAATTTTACTTGCTTTTGCCTCTTATGAAAGCAGTCCTTGTGGCCTGATGGCTGGCAATCGGCAGAGGACAAATGTATGGTTGGGTTTGGAAAATTCTCACAAACATCCTTTAGTGTCCTGAGCCGAGGCAGGGAATTTCCCAGAGGGCTCATCAGTGACAAGAGATTGATTTATATTTGCAATTGTAAAGGTGAAGAGGAGGTTAGACACTCATGTCCAGGTCCAGCACCCGGAGTCCTTGGGGATGGTGTGAGTGTGTATGTGGTGGAGACTGTGTCACAGGCAACGATGGGGCTGGGATGAAGACTGTGGGCTGTTTTCTCCGAGCATTTGGAAGTTGACAAATATCCAGATGTTGTGAGTCATAAAACAGGCCGACTGCCCCAAAGCCAGACCGCCCCTGCAGTGGGCCATTGTCTCCAGAAGTCGGGGTCCTGGGGCCCCAGCCAGAGCTGTAGGTGCCTGAGACGCATGCATCCACCTGGGACGCCGAGGTAACACCAGCTAATTTAATTTGACCATGAACTGTTATCACACCAAAAACATTACAGCCAGTGTTTTGCAAAGAAAAATAATATTTTAAAATATATTGGCTTTCCTAAGGTGTCATGTCCATCAAATTCCATCAACTGTTTCACAACCTACTAATTAGATTAAGCCAATTTAATGACTCAGGCATATAAAACGCCTTACCTTCCCTCTCCCTCCTCCACTAACGCAGACATAGCCAGAGAATTAGGTGGGATAATTTTAAGGCCAGACCCATATAAGCTGGGAGATTCAAATTAAGGTTTAATTAACCTGCTTAGCACAAGAATCTCCAAACAGCGGGAGATTTTACACACTGTTACGTGTGATCTGCAATAACCAGGCCCAACTGGCTTCCCCACAACCATTATGTGTTCTGGGATACCTGCCTGGGCCTGTGTACTCAATTCAAAGTCTGGAGCCTGTTGGTTCCAGAAGCAAAATGCTTGGAGATGTACTCCCAGGCCCTCAGGTTGCTCACACACACACAGAAGAGCTGGACAGGAAGCCCAGTCAAGCCACCTGTGTTGCTGTCAATGGTGGGTTGGATTCGTCAAACAACTGGCTGGTAATACATGAGTTATTGATTGCCTGCTCAGGCCTTCTCTGACATAACCGTCCACGGTGACTTGCGGTTAAAGCCTGTAACCTTCACCTTTAACTCCAGTTTAACCAGTGGCACCCTCATGGGGTAAACCACACCGTTTGCTTTTCTCCCTGGGTTAAATCTGGTTGGGCTGGGTCATCGGTGTCTCTGTGGATGAGCCTGTTACCACCTTTCTGGAGCAGAGGGGCATGTTGGTGTTGGGATGGAGGGCAATTATGAACCTCTAGACTGTTTCCTTCTTTTAAAATGATTTTTTTTAATGTGGATCATTTTTAAAGTCTTTATTGTATTTGTTATAATATTGCTTGTTTTACGTTTTGGCCCACAAGGAATGTGGGGTCTTAGCTCTCCCACCCAGGGATCGAACCCAACTCCCCTGCACTGGAAAGTGAGGTCTTAACCATTAGAGCACCAGGGACGTCCCTAGACTCTTCCCTTCTTACTTAGCCTAACCCCATGTACGTGTGAGTACCAAGAGTCTGGGACCAATTGATAGTCAAGATGCTTTCCTGTTTTAAAGCCAACATCTCATTTTCTCAGCTATTAATACATGATCTGGAGAAGGGAATGGCAATACACTCCAGTATTCTTGCCTGGAGAGTCCCATGGACAGACGAGCCTGATGGGCACAGGGTCGCAAAGAGCCAGACACGACTGAGCGACTAAACACCACCACCACCAATACATGATCAGTTTTCAGATTCTGTGTCTTACAAAGAAATCATGGGAAGGTTGACATGCCACGTAAACCATGGCTTTGTGTGTGACTGGGTTGACTAGGATGAAAAAAATCCCTTATACAGTCAGAGGAGTAACAGATGGAAGCAGGAACTAGCCCTGCATTGATTAGATCAAAGGCTCCTTCATACAATCGCTGAAGAGCTCAATGTAAATGTCCGCTTCTGTGGCCGATCCCGCCCCTATCTGTGTCTGACCGTAGCTTCCTCTCCCTGCTCCATCATTCTGCAAATTCTAACAGGGTTGGAAACCTTACCTGGCAAGTCCTCCCTCCTGGTGATACCAAGTCCTCCAATGAGACTTCCTGTAGGACAGGAGGTGGCCCTGGACTGTCACCAAGACTGGGTTCAGAAATGCCCAAGTCTCCTGGCCTGCCCGGAGAAGGCCACACGAGTGAGCAGGGCACTGGCACTCTCGCCTCTTATGAGAGGAGGCAATTCTTTTAGCCCAAAGTAATCCAACAAATCCTGAAGTCTCCCTTTTGACCCTACGATGCAGTGAGACCCATAGATGACAGGCACCTTAGGAGGAATCATTCCAGGTTTATAACATGGATATCTACATAATAAGTATATCAATACTTACATCTGTTCACTGAGCAGAGAAATCCAAAACAAGTGAAATCGCATAGTATGTAATTGCTCTTATATGAGCTATGTTTTTATGAAGACAAATAAAATCTCGTTGAGGAGGTAAAGTCTCCTTTATGGAAGAATTTCAGCTGATGAAAGGAAAAGGATGATAGAATTAGTGATCACCATTTTGCAAACGTCAAGGAAACTCATAATTTAGGAAGTGATGGTCGGTCCATGAAACCGTTGAATGAAAGGCTGATGAGGAACTTTGCAATAGGGTGTCACGTAGCCCTATGAAGCCCCTGATCAATTTGAGCATCATGAAAAGTGGACAACCAGACAATATGGGTCTCATAGTGGGACACTCGGTGTAGCACTGAAGGATCTTTGCCTGAAACAATGAACCTACATCTAATCAAGCCTTAAGAAGTAGCTTCTGGTTTACAGAAACATGAGAACAGCCTAAGGTGCTAAAGGACATGGTGAGGAAACAAGAGAGAGATCCCTTCTAGGACAGAGTAGCTGATTTCCTCAACACATCACAGTCTCCAAGTAAAACAACAAGGGAGGGCCCTTTAAATTTAAAGAGGCCAAACATACAGCCTGGGCCTTGTTTGAACCTGGATTTGTACAATTGTTTTTTTAGACTTTAGACTACTGAGGCCATTGGACTCAGAGTTGGGCATTGGATATTTCCAAATACATATTCCTCTTTGTTTTCTGACAATGACCTTGTGCTGAAATGAGAAAGGGTCTGTGTCGTTCAGAGTTTCACAAAGAGACATGCAGAAGCAAAATGACATAGTATCTGGAATTTGTTTTTAAATATTTCAGCCCCCCCCCAAAAAAAAATCAAGGAAGACAAAATCCTAATAAATATTGAGTCTTGCTGATGAATATTTTTAAATTCATCATACAATTTTTCTTCATTTGTGGGTATGCAATAGAGAAGAACTTTGTTCTAAGTTAATCACTGAAGGGATGTTACCTATAACTTTAAATTATACATAATGGTCCATCTCTGGGATCCCTGCCACCTAGGTAATAAACTACAGGTATTTTAAGCTAAAATACCTTTGTTTAGCTCCCTGGAAACATTCTGAACAGGCCCGTCTGTGAATGGCTGCAGGAAGGAAGAAATTAACACATCCCCTCCAGAGGCTGACTAGAACCCCAGGAAATGTTAGACTTTACTCCTTCATCTTTTACTATAAAAGGATCCTGACCTCTAACTCAAGGTGGTTCTTTGCAATGTGAGTCCATCTTCTGAGTTTGCTGGCTTTCCAGATAAAGTCATTATTCCTTGTCCCCAAGACTGGTCTCTTAATTTACTGGCCTCTTGTGTGATGAGCAGTACAATCTTGGACTTAATAACGGGTATATTTGAGAGTTTTCTCAATAAAATATGATGCCATTGTGATGGATGGATGACTGGACCATGGATGGAACAGCACTGGATTATATCCTTCATTTCATGTGCCCACTTTGTCCATCAGCCCATATTAACCAAAATATGGTATCAAGTCACATATAAAAACCCTGCTGCCACGGCACACATTACTAGTCATGGGGCAGGTGAAGTATCGTCTTTCCCAGAGAGTTCGGCCGGTGCCAAAGCAGCAGTGCTGAAGGATTCAGCAGGCATCACATACCCACGGGCCTTTGGGTGCTCAGTTTTTGTTAGTCTGGGAAAAAAAAGAAAAGAAGATTGCCATCTAATTGGTTTCAATTTACCTTGCGAATATCCACCGAAGAACAATAGTAC
Source organism: Bubalus bubalis (assembly GCF_019923935.1). Lineage (NCBI taxonomy): Eukaryota > Metazoa > Chordata > Mammalia > Artiodactyla > Bovidae > Bubalus > Bubalus bubalis. The sequence goes on along the minus strand of NC_059179.1, from coordinate 47,925,985 downwards.
TCAAGGTGTGTTCAATTATACATTTAACGCATACAAAGTATGCTGGAACATTCCTTTTCTCCACATCCCTTAATCTCAACGGTGACCTTTGAGAAATATTTGCAAAATGAAACTTACCAAAATGGTAAATGTGTTGATGACCCTAGAACAATATTTTTCAAGTATATATGAACTATTAGTGGGCTATGAAATCACTTTAAAGGGTCATGTTGTTGTTGTTTAGTGACCCCATGGACTGTAGCCCGCCAGGCTCCTCTGTCCATGGGATTTCCCAGGCAAGAATATTGGAGTGGGTTGCCATTTCCTTCTCCAGGGGATCTTCCCGACCCAGGGATCAAACCTATGTCTCTTTCATTGCAGGCAGATTCTTCACCGCTGAGCCACCAGGGAACAGCATTTTAAAAACAGGAAGACAACAGAGCAGATGAGAATCAAAATGCATCTCATATAAGCATTGTCTTCCCAGATTTTTGCTTCAACTCCATAAACATAAGCACTGGATTATGATGGAATATACATTTCATACTCTGATTTGCCCTTAGAATGTTCTAGTAACATGATTTCATGGAAGTTCCTGTCACACAATTTACTCATTTATCTTCACATGGGCATATCATGCTTATTCATTATTGAGCGTTATTTCCAAAAACTGTGTAAGGTTTGAATAAGTTAAGGGAGCATCTATAGCACATCTAATGCTAGATTTCTCCGAGATCATGGTCACCTGTTCTGATTTGGACATCTGGAGTGAATTACTCTCTCTGTCAGAAGTAATTGAGAGGAACAAGAAAATTTAGTACCATACAGAGTGAGAAAGTAGAGTTTAAAATATTTGGCATTTCTTCAGCTAACACTAGGCAACCCATACTCATTACAGCAGTGCAAGAAAACATACGTCCTAACAATGGCTTCAAACCCACCCTGAGAGGTGTGCTCGGGAGAGGAACGGCCAAGCTCAGAACCCACCCTGAGAGGTGTGCTCGGGAGAGGAACGGCCAAGCTCAGAACGGGGCAGAGAGCGTGCTTCTTCGATCAGCTCTTGAGTGCGACGTCCACACATACTTGTCTGACCCCTGGAACTTTCTGCCACACTTCCTGGCTTCCTGTGGCCTCTCTTCTGAAGGGTCTTCTCACCTGACCAGCCTAGAAGAGTCTCCTCACAGGCATCTAACTCACTGCTCACCTAGGCTAAGACTTGCTGCTTCTTTCAGGAGTGACCCTGCAAGGCTACCATGTTTCAGCTTCTGGGCAGAAAAGCCTGGGAGGCGATGGCCCTGGTGTGTCCAGAAGAAAGGAGCCCAAGAGTGCAGGCTTCCTTTCTCTCTGCAGACGAAGTAGGAGATGGCCTGAAGACCACCTGTCACCTCACTGTGGGAAGCCCCTCCCCACTTTGCTTTTCCTACAATGTATCAGTCATAAGAAGCTCTTGAGTCCCCATGGAATCCTGCCTGTCTTCCAACTGGTTGCCTTAGGGTCTCATTTTCAAACCTTACATAGCCTAGGTACTATATTGAGGAGTGTCCCCCACAAATGCATTCACCAGGAGTCTGCCAATGTGACCTGACTTGGAAATAGGGTGTTTGCAAGTGTAATCAACTTGAGGTGAGGATATCTTAGAATTAGGGTGGGCCCTGACCCAGGATGACTGGGGCCCCTGTAAGGAGAGGTGATGTGCACACACAGACGCATACGGGAATGATGCCACGTGAAGATGGAGGCTGAGACTGGGATACGGCATCGAAAAAGCACAGGAGGCCCAGGGTTGGTGGCAGTCGCTGGCTAGGACGACGCAAGCAAAGACCCTTCTCTAGAGCCATCAGAAAGCGCGTGGCCCTGCCTATTCTTCGTTTTCAGACTTTGGGCCCCTCGAATGGAGGAGGATTCTCTAACAGGATTTAGAGAACAAATCTTATTGTTTAAAGCCATCTTGCTGGTGGTACTGTGCTATGGCGGTCCTAGAACACTGACACGGCCTACCACTATCTCTAGATCCAGCCAGACAAGGTCAGCGAAGCACCCTAATGAGTGCAAAGGCAGCCCTCGCACAAGAGAAGCCCGGCTGCCCATTTCCTGTGAGTCGGGCCCCACGGAGGAGCACACGATTCCTCGCTGAATGCCTTGGGCAGGTGGGCCTGATCCAGGTGAAAAGTCCAAGCATGGGGGGTGGCGGGGCACCTCAATCCACCTGTCAGATTTAGAGGTAATGACATTGCTCCCAAGATGATGATCTTGCTGGCTGGCTATCTTGGGTCTGGGTATTGCATTTACTGTGTGTGTGTGTGTGTGTGTGTGAGTGTATACGTGTCTGCGTGCCTTTGTCTTCTCAGGTGTTTGCATGGGGTCCAGTTACTCTTTTTGAAGAAATGAATTATATGAAAGAAATTACTAAACAGGAGAGAGTGAAGGCAGAGGTGATGGTTAGACCAGACCTGGATGTAGGTCCCCCAGGCAGCTGTCTGTGTGTCTTTTGGGGAACCCAACAGTTCCTCCCCCCTCAGCCCCACCCACCGTGATATATGCACTTGACGACTTCTTGACGACTTCTTGACGACCAAAGCACTCTCGGGACGAGGTGGAAGGGGTCAGAGCGGTGAGCGACAGGCGCTTCCTTGGATGGCTGAGCTCCTGCAATCCCTGCGGCTGGGCGGGCCAGGGAGAACCCAGCCTGGGTGTCCTGCACCCGGGGGAAGCCCTGGCTCTCTCCAGGAGCACGAGCAGAGGCAGCGAGGGGATGCCGTGGATATCCCAGGACAGACAGAGCGGACAGGGGCTGGAGCCCGCTGGGCTTCTGGGTCCCAGGGCTTTCTAAGTCGCCACAGCAGGAGTTGCAGCCCCTGCTTTGGGGCACCGTCACCAACCTGAGGCAGAGATGATAAGGAAAGAGGCCAGTGACTGACGGACAGGCTGCAGCCACACGGAGAACAAGCCCGTTATCCCCGTTCATCTTGTTGGACCAGAGGTCTCTGACGGGCAGGAAACCTGGACATCTCTGGGTCAAGTGTCCATGCCCAGAAAATCAGTGACAGGCAGCATGACGGGGCCCCATGGCGTGGTCACGGCTGCTTGGAGGGGTGAGGGCGACGGGCATGTCTATGGCTAATGCAGATGTGGGGTTAGAATGAGTCCACTCCTCAACCTGCTGCACACGGAGTAAATCACATTTCCTGAGTCAGCAGACACATACATATACACATATGTGTATATGTATATATACATCCGTACAACCCATGTGTGTAGATACGCACACAGCACACACTCTACACAAGTGCTCAGGAATCTATACCCAGCTATGCTCAGACCCAGGAAAAGACATCAGACCCACAGACCCACACGGCATACACACGCACTCCTACACACACACACACACACACACACCTGTTGCCATAGACCTTCATTTCCTACACAGACACACAGCCACCCCAGCTGCACACACTCAGATCTATAGATCTGTCCACGACAGCCCTCTCGGGAGAAGGAAATGTATGTGCACCGCAGCACACAGACATCCTGTCTGCTCTTGTGTGGACGGGCTGGCGCACAGATGCAGAGACGGGTTGTGCGGACATCCAGGGGCGGTGCACACACGCACATACACGCGGGCGCGGGCAGGTGAAAACCGCGGGAGCTTTCATTAATTCATGTGTCCTTCACCTCTCCCCACAGGTGGCTCTGCCTGGAAGACAGTCGACTGAGGAGGCGGCGTCTGGGCCTCGGGGGCACAGGGAGCCCCGAGTTCGCTATTGATTTCTGCCTTTCACTCGGCATCCGGACAGGCTCATCAGAGAGGGAGCCTGTGCGGTCTGTAGGTGGTCCTGCACGCGGGCAGCCTGGAGCCTGCCGTCTGGAGCAGAGAGAGCAGAGGCAGCTCCACACGAGTGGCTGCGGAGAGAAGCAGACACCCCTCCAGCCAGAATCCAGCCCTCCTTGGTGGGGGGAGACGGGAGGATGGGGCTGTGCGTGGCCCGGAAGGAGGAGCCGCTGGACCACTGGATGGGACCCTGGCTTCCAAGGTAGCATCCTGCCGTGGGGAGGTCACAGGCTGGTCTCCAGACTCCCACTACCTGGTTTGAATCCTGCTCCGTTTTCCCACTCAGAGCAGCCGTGTGCCCTTCCTGTGGCTGCTCACCAGCCTCCCTCTGCAAAGAGGACAGCAGTAGGGCTGCAGAGAGTGGGGGAGCGGTGCCCACGTGGCCCTGGAGGCTGGGAGGAGACCAGGGAGGCCGCTGAACCCACCTGCAGCCGGCCTGGCCCTTCCGGACCGCCTCCCGCCCTGCCGCTCCCGCTTCGAATCTGCAAGGTTGCTCACACTTCCAAATGGAATTTTTAAAAGTGAAAAATCAATGCACTCTAACAGAAAGCACAAATGTTCAATTACGAGATAAATGGAGCATTAAAGAACACATTACGTAACACGATCGGTTAATTGCGCAGGCGTTAAATATCTAGAAATGCCGGTGGACCTTCAGCTTTGCCATGAGCAGGGCAGCCGCAGATGGAAATGAACCCTCGGGGCGAATTGGGGAATCTGGGAAAACAAATGTTTCCACCTCCCTATCCCATCTGTGGGAAGGGAAGTAAATCCCCAGGCTCCCCCAGGTGGCATCCCCCTGCACCATGCTCTGATCACCGCTTGTCCAGGTATCTGCTGCTCCATCATAGGCAGGACCACACCACCCCGTGATGTGGTGGGGGGTGGGTCCCTTCCCCAACCCCACGGGGGGCACATGCCTATGGAGCAGTTGGGAAGTCTAGGTTCTCAGATCCACAGGGTCCTGGAGGAAGGCGGGGCTGCTTGGGGCCAAGACCCCATCTTACTGGGCCTAGCGCCCTCATCCCTGAGCTGCCCCGCCCCACAGCAGGCCCTGCTCCTGGTTTCAGGTCCCACTCTGCCTTCAGTTAGAAACCTCCTGGCGTCTTACAACACTGCTTTAGCACCTGCACTGTCTGAGGCCAGTTCACACAAAGCCTGAGGAACAAGTCATGTATCTTCACCACTCCAGCCCCCTGTCTCAGGTGCCCCACGAGCCCCTTTGCACCTTCCCAGGCCCCTTCCATCCTGAAGGAGGCTTCTTGTTCCTGGGCGGCCCGAGAGGTGTTGCACAGTGAGTCCAAAGGCTCTGGACCAGAGTCCGGCCACCCGTCGGGCGTGTGGCTGTGGCAGGACCACATCCAGGGCTCGCTGTCTGTGCTCAGAGCATCCTCTCTCCACACAGGTCCCTGGACCAAGCAGAGGCTCACTCACCCGGGCTATCCCCTGGGCTGGAGAGAGATGGAGCCACTTTGCAGGAAGCAGTAGAACCCAGAGCTTGAATGCCTGGATCTGAGAGCCAGCCTGCGTGGGTCCACACCCCAGCCATCTGATCTTACCAGCACGGTGACCTCTCTGAGCCTCAGGTCCGGTGACTTTGATGGAGGTCACCAGGGGGAGTCGACAAGGTCACTAGGGAGCTCTCCGCCCACAGTGCGGCTGAGATGCCCTCTGCCAAGTTCTCTGTTGTCACTGTTAATGCCGGCATGTTCATCCCCTCTGGCCTGGAACTCCAGTGGAAACAAGAAAGCTCCCCCTGGGGAGTCCTGAGGGCCATGTCTCGTGTCCTGAAACCACCTTATGGTGACGAGACCCCGGAGAGCAAGGCTCAGACCCCAGGGCCGCACCTCTCCTGGGAAAAGGCAGGGACGCCCACAGCTCTGGAACCGACCCCTGCCCGCCTCCCCTCCTGAGGGCTCCTTGCCCCACCTACCTCACTGTGGGGCAGCCTGGGCCCCTCAGGTGGGCGACTCCTGCCTCTGGCAAAGCAGGGTGTGGGGGTGCAGAGCCATACTTTGGGAGGTGCAGCTGACACGTGCCGGGTCCGGGCGAACCCCGCTGGGGATCCAAAGACTTCCTGGAAAGACACTAACGACTGGGTTTCATCAGCAATCGTAGATGCTCATTTGAAAGCAACGATTCCCACTTCACACCTTACTGTAATTTTCCAATTAATTGTGATTTAAATATGTTAATGAGGCTAACTAGGTTGCGCATCCGCTTAAAGACTTTCTGAATAATGAAGCAAGAACTCCTGGTGTACACACAAAGGAGGAAACTTTCCACTGAACACAGCAGGGTGGAGACAGACTCATCCTGAGATGGGACTAGCTCAGCTGGGCAGCCAGGCCTAGATGGGAGTCCAGTCAGGCCTTGGGGGTCCTGTAGACCCCAGGGGCCAACCTCAAGAGCTCAGGAGCTTGGCTGGACTCTCCCTTGGGTTCCTTGTGGCAGAGAACGCTGGCAGTTCTCTGCATTTGAGGGGCTCTGGGGAGACCCCTGATTCCAAAATATCCTGAGTAGCTTGCTGTGTCTCTCCGATCCACCCCCATTCCTGTCTCATGTCTTCTTAATTTTCCTTCTAGACATCCCGAGTCCAGACACAAAGTGCCCCACCGAGGTCCTGGGAGTGGGCTGGAGGGTGCTCCTGGATCCCTGGGTGGCCCAGGACAGGCAAAGATGCTGGAGGGCCAGCTACCCCATGCTGGCCTGAGCTGCCAGGGGCCTGAACTCATTCTCTCCCCTCCCCAGGCCAGATGGGCTGAAGGGGCCTGGTACTGAGAGGCAGAGGCAGCTCTGGGTGGGAGGATTTCCTGCCCGCAGTCCAGGGCATCCTCTGTAATAGCCGCCCGTCCGGGGGCCACGTCTGAAGGACTGAGTCTGAACCATGCTCCCCCCACCTGGAGGTTCCCTCCAGCTCAGCGTCCTCCCCAAACCTCTCCTGCTCCCACCCCTGTCTACTACCTAGGGCTGATCAAGAGGCTGACCTCAGGGGCTGCTGTAAAGATTAAATAGACTCAAGGACATGAAAGGGAACACAAGTGGTAAAGCCCTGTGCGCCAGGAGGTAGAGGGTGCTGACCCAAAGCTGGTGGGAAGGAATGGGTGGATCTCTCAGCAGGTACTACCCCCAGGCTTCATGGGTGATGGAAAGCTTGTGGCTGGAGGCCAGGTGGGCGGGAAAGCTTGGCATCAAGGCCACCAAAACCCTCAAGGGCCAGTTGTAGGATGAGATGCCCTTACACACCTTGATACCACTGCCCGGCATGGCTCTGGGTACAATAGAGGGTTGTTCTCCCCCCAAAAACATACTCCTTATTTGTTCATTCATTCAACATAAATTTTTAGGGAATCCAAATGTAACCAAACATGCTTTAAGCGATAGGACTACACAATGGATAAACAGACACAGTCCTGCCCCCAAAGGAGCTTGGACTGAACTGCATCCTTCCCCCAACTCTCTCTCCTGTAATTCATATATTGAAGTCCTAACCCTGCACGTGCTTTACTGGAGATGCGCCCTTTAAGGAGGTATTAGGGTTGCATGGGGTTATATGGGTGGAGCCTTGATCCTATAGAAATGATGTTCTTATGAAAAAAGAAGCAACCAGGAATCTCTCTCCACCACGTGAAGACCTGGCCAGGAGCTAGGAGATCACTTCATCAGACATCAGATCTTGGACTTGCCGGCTCCCTCAATCTGTGTGAAAATTAATTTCCATTGTTTAAACCAATCAGGCTGGGATATTTTGCTATTAGCAGCCTGAGGGAACCATGACAGAGAAAGGAAGACAGACGAAATTTAAATAAACAAACATTCAGCATGTCAGGTAATGTTAAGTGCTATGGAAAAAAATAAATTTCACTAAAGGAGGTGGGAGGCCCAGCTCACTCAGAAAGGACAGGCATAACAGGCATGTCAGCAGGATGGCCTGAACCAGCATCCAGATGGAGTTGGACAGGGTCTTACCTCCAGGAGCTGACCATTCTAAGATGATTCTTTCCTGTGATCAGGCATGAATGCTTTGTTGGTCTGAACTTGATCTTTTCACCTAGAGAGTTACTTTAGACTCTGCAGTCACTGTCGGTTTACAAAGGAGCTATGACAAATGTGCAGGTTAATGGGGGAAATTTACTTACTGACATAGTGCTCAGCCATCTTTCCAGGCCCTAATTAAGTCAAGGATACAGAGGGAATTCTGTTTATCGATACAGAAGGAAGTGTTTAGATTTGATACACTCGAGGCAGCCAAGGGAGAGCCATTGCGTCTGAGAGCACCGAGAAACCACAGCACCTCCCAGCCACAGGCCTGGGTTTTCTGGAAGGAAAGAATCCCAGAGGTGGATGTATTGAGCCCAAGCCCTCACTCAGGAAGAAACTTCAGTCTTCCAAAAACTCGTCCCTCCGGGACCTGCTGGCACAGCCGGAAACCTGCAGGGATGACGAGACCACCCTGAAGTTAGGAATCCTCAACCCTGAACTTCAAACCCAGCTCTGACCTTCTCAGTCTGCCCCAGCACCCCTACTCCTGGCTTCCCTTCACGCAGCAAAGCGCATCCCAGATAGGCAGCGACCTGCTCAGGGCTCCTCCATCCATGATCCCCAGAGGGATTCCACCTGGCGCTTCAGCGGTAACAGTGCCATCCTCCTCTGAACCGCAGCCTCTGCGTGCACAGGCTGGTCCTGGGAGGTTGGCTTCTCTGGCAGCTGGAGCAGGAGCTGGCACGTGGTTCCCATAGCGAGTTTGGGTTCCAGGCTGGGCGTGAAGCTGGGGCTTTCCTCCCGGTTCAGAGGATGTCACTGTCCCTCCACTGAAGAGGAACAGGCAGCCGATTCTGTTCATGGGGGCTCCACCCTCTCGACCTAAGCCCCTTCCAAAGGCCCTACCTTCAACATTTTGGCCATCTGATGTGAAGAGCTGACTCACTTGGAAAGACCCTGATGCTGGGAAAGATTGAGGGCAGATGGAGAAGGGGACAACAGAGGATGTTATGGCTGGATGGCATCTCTGTTTCAATGGACACGAGTTTGAGCAAGCTCCAGGAATTGGTGATGGACAGGGAGGTGTGTCGTGCTGTTGTCCATGGGGTCACAAAGAGTTGAAGACTGAGCGAGTGAACAACTCCATCACCTTGAGAACTACGATGTCACATATGAATTTGGGAGAGAGGAGTCACAAATATTTGGACCACAACAGACATGTTCCCAAGAGTCCTCAGCAACCAGGTCCAGTGTTGCAGCTGCTAATCTTATTTTCGGACTTCTGGAACAGGGCTCTCCCTCCCTTTGCTCCTCTCTTTCAGTCCTGAAGCTGTTTGTCTGCTTCGTTAGGCTCCTGCCTCCTGGTTCCCCCACTTCCAGGCCTCTGCTCAGATTATCCTTGCTGGAAGGCTACCTAGGTATCTCCATTCCTCAAGCATTAGTAGATACACCGGTATCTCTATCCTTCAAGTTTAAGTCCTTGCCCAGTTCCCCTGGACTCTCCCGTGGTGACGAGCAGAGCTTGGCACACAGTGGACCCCAGTGATGACTGATTCACTGATCGCCTTGCTGTATTATCTGTTACTCAACCAAGTCTGTCTCTGCTTCAACCCCTCCTCCTTTCAGTCCACGTCTGTTTGCCTCTCACTTGATCCAGACATCTGCAGCAGAGGTGTTATACACCAAGCGCCACCCACTTTGGTTGGCCGCTTGGCGAGCTATCTCGGCACAACATGGAGGCTGATGCGTGTGTTAGCCTGAGGCCACCAGCAAAGCCCACTGCGGAGAGATGGAGCAGGTGGGCTCCTGTAGACACAGCCAAAGTTTCAGCTGATTTAATGTCCCTGGTAGACAAGCCCAAGGCCCCCAAAGAGGCGGAAACCAATGGCTTCTTTTGACATCACATGCATGCCCTTTCTTGGGGCAGCTTAAAGACCTACTTTGCCAGACAGTGTTGGTTTTTCACTCATGTGAACACCTGGCTTCCATGCTTAAAGTCCTCATCGCCTAGCCCTGCCGTCTTCTGGTGTCACAGTTTCCCCCCATGTTCTGTGTTTTGTGTGGAGTGTGACGTCTGGAGTGAGTGGAAGAATTAATCAGATGCCCGACCTTCTTTTGTTGCTTCAGAATGTCTCCCCCCCTCACCCAGAATCTGCCAGCCCCTTTCCCACTCTCTTTGCAGGCCCCACTGTCCCTGAGAGTGCCCTGCCCGTGGGCCTCCTGTGCCCAGCTCCGCAGCCCCGACTCTGGGCTCGCATCACTCCCCTGTCCCCCTTTAGGGAACTCACGACCTGGGTCCTTGTTTTTTCATCACCATCCTCAGCAGATGTTCAGTTCCACGAGGCCAGGACTCTCTCTCCAGCTTGTGACATGAGCTACCCCATGGAAAACACTAGAAACTATTTCTCCAATCAGTGAATAAATGTTCACATTACAGCCACTAATTCCACATGCAGATACCAAGAGCCCCAACTTAATCATCTGTCTGAAGGCCTTTCCTTTGATGTTTTCTGAAAGGAAAACTTGAGTCTCCCAGGAAGACAACAGCCATGTGCACGACAAGGCTTGCTAAACAGGCCACAACTTGAAAATAAAAAAAAAGAAACAAACCAAGTCTGGTGTTATCTTTCTTCCTTTTGCTCCACAGGACAGGAGTCGCGTGGTGCGAGGTCCCATGGTCTCCTTTATAAACATGTTTGGATGTTTCTTGCTTAGGTCAACATTGACAGTCATTGGAAGTGGCACATGAAACACAAAAAGCATGAGGCATTAACAGATCCGGCCGCTGAGGGCCCTGCACCCTTTGAGGGAAAGCCCTTGAATAAACAGAACAGGCCTAAATTGTGTAAATGTCAAGGCTTTCGAAGTCGCTCGCTGCCGTGCCCTTGACGGGCCGGCCCCAGCAGGCTGCCCCCACGTCTGCAGAGGCCCCAGGTGGGCCTCCTGGCCCTCGGGCCGCCCGGCTCCCACTGAAGCCGGGAGGGAGTGGGCGGCCGCCCCACGCTGCCCTCGTGTGAACGACGCCTGCTAAAAGGCTCCCTCTCACACGTGGCAGCTCTGGGTCCCTCCGGGGGTCACAGCAGCTGTGTCCAGGACACGTGCTGGGTGTGTTTCCCCAGGAAGCGGCTCTGTCACGCTGCAGCCCTTGGGGTCTGTGTGCATTGCAGCTGCCCGCCCACTGGCCTTGCCATCACTCCAAAATTCTGGAGCTCTGTCTTGGCGTGCCCCTCCAGGCCATCAATGGGACATTGAACAGCTAAGGTCCCTGTGTGTGGATGGGGACATTGGGGCAAGGAGCAGTGGCCAGATTGATCAGGGCTCCTTGGTCCAGGACTGCCCTCCAGAGAGCCGGCACCAGGTCACTTCCCTCTGCATGGGATCAGACCCCTGTCAATGAAGGCCCCAGGCCGCTGAGACCACCCATGAGGCCCCGGTTCTTGGTGGAGCATCATCTCTCGAAGACCCAGCTCTAGGCTGGGAGATGCTGGTAGATGGAGCCCTAGAGCTTCAGGCTTGAGTGCCCTGGTCACCTGCCTGCTGGGCCAGCGGTGTGCCAGCCAGGCACAGCTCTGGGAGGGTGGACTTGTGCAGTGAGGTTTGGCCCAGCGGGATGAGTGAATGGCCATTCTCAGGACGAAGAGCTTCTAGCTCTGATCTTGCAGCCATCATCCTAAAGCCAAGAGTGACTTGGCTGGGAGAAGCGTGGGCACCTCCACTGGGAAAGTCACCAGAGAGGGGGAAGCATGCCTTTAAAGTTCAACTTGAGTCACTTGCACAGACACCAGGCCAGGTGACACCGTGGCCAGGCGGCTTCTGCATTTTGAGGACCAAGCGTGGTGTTTTGGGTCTGGGAGGCCATGGGTGCATCCTCCCCGACATCTTTGGTGCAGGAGTCGCTCTCTCCCCTTTGCCATCCCCAGCTCTCTGGCATCTTCCATCCTCCTCCTGTCTGCCTCCCATTGGAAGCCTGCTGTTGATTTCTCTAGAGCCCAGCCAGTGAAGCTGGAGAGGTTTCAGCCGGAGTGGCAGGACCATCTCCTGGATTTTTATGACACTCATGCCCACTGAGTCAATGATGCCCTCCAACCATCTCACCAGCTGTCATCCTTTCTCCTGCCCTCAACCTTTCCCAGCATCAGGGTCTTTCCCAGGGAGTCAGCTCTCCCCATTAGGTGGTCAAAATGTTGGAGGTGGGGTCTTTGGAAGGGGCTTAGGTTGAGAGGGTGGAACCTCCATGAACAGGATTGGCTGCCTTTCCCTCTTCGGTGGGGGACAGTGACATCCTGTGAACCGGGAGGAAAGTCCCAGCCTAAAACCCAAACTCGCTATGGGGCCAGCCTCCGCTGGGAACCACGTGCCAGCTCCTGTTCCAGCTGCCAGAGGAGCCAACCTCCCAGGGCCAGCCCATGCATGCAGAGGCCGCAGTTCAGAGGAGGACGGCGCTGTCCCGCTGAAACTCCAATACTTTGGCCACCTGATGTGAAGAGCTGGCTCATTGGAAAAGACCCTGGGCAGGAGGAGAAGGGGACAACAGAAGATGAGATGGTTGGATGGCATCACCGACTCAATGGACATGAGTTTGAGCAGCTCCGGGAGATGGTGAAGGACGGGGAGGCCTGGCGTGCTGCAGTCCATGGAGTCACAAATAGTCAGACACAACTCAGCCACTGAACAATAACAGCAAGATTAGATGATGTCCTGAGGGTGGGACCCTGGTATGATAGGATTGGTGCCCTTGTGAGAGACACCAACTCTCTATTCATCTCTCTCTCCCCCCTTCCCCCACATAAGGACACAGGAGTGTGGCTACTATAAGCCAGAAGAAGGGGCCTCAGAGTGACAGTTGCTTTGCCAGAACCCTGATCTTGGGTATCCAGCCCCCAGTACAATGAGACACACAAGTCTACTGGTAAAGCCCCCTAGTCCATTGTACTGGGCTCTGGTGCCTGCGCTAAGGCCAGGCTATTGCTTGGACACCTGCTATACGGCTACTCAGTCTGCTGCATCTCCCTTCTTGTCTGTTAGCTGGTCAGCCTGGTCCTGAGAGCAGACAGAGCCAGGTCTGACCCTGAGTTCTTTAGCGGTTGCGGCTTATTCGAGCCTGGACCTCTGGTGGGTCCACCCGCACCAGGCCCAGGCAGGCACCCTCTCCACCCTGGGTTTGCAGGAGGCACCACTGCGGGGTGATGGCTCTGTGACCCTGCTTCTTGCCATGGGCCCTCAACACAGCCAGCCAGGCCGGCTTGCCCCACCTGCAGCCACGTGGAGGTGCGTCGCCTGGCCCTGGGGAGTGCCCGGTGCATCCAGGCACATGGCCATGCGCCCTGCCCTGGCACAGGCTGCCGTACCAGCTGCAGCCATGACAACTGTCATCTGACATCCTGTCGCGGACCAGCGCTGGGAGCCAGGCGGCAGGGGAAGCCCCTACTCTCTCCCCACCACGCCCGGGCCCCCGGGCCCAGCCTCCAGCCAAACAGGTGCAAGCAGCCTGTCAACAGCCCTCGGAGGAGCTGGGGGCTCAGAGAGGCCTCTAAGGGGAGAACAGATGAGAAGAACAAAGGAGGTTAGGCCTTGGGTTGACAAGCTCATTGATAACAGTTTAGGGGAGCAGGCCTGCCTGGTGACAACAAATTGTTCCTAATGGCTTTTGCCGCCTGCAGGCCCCAGCCAGAGAACAAGCTGTCAGGCTGGTCCGAGGGAAGCAACAAACCCTAAGCAGAGGAGCCCCCCGCCTGCTCCCTGCTGGTCCCCAGGGCCTGCCTCTGTGTGGCCTTCAAGGGACCCAGCACTGGGCAAGTCATCATGCTTCTAATAGCTATAGCCAGGTATCAGGTCCCAGATGTCAGCCATGCCAGGGCATATGGGAACACCTAATTAGGCCGTGCGCCTGTGGGGCAGGTGGTACTTGTTAAAATTCCATTTTGGCTGCAAAGAACTGGATTCGGAAAGGCCCAGTGTTCTCAGGGTCACATCTAAGGAGAGCACAGTAGAGCCCAGATCTGAACTCAGATGGTCGGGTGCCGATCCCCAAGCCTTTCATTGCTGCGCAGATCTGTCCTTGCGGCGGGGGTGGCTCCTGGACTGTGTTCCACCTCCCCCAGCTGATGAGTTCAGAAACTGGGCAGAGGGCCACATAGGAGAATGGTGGACTGCAAACCAAAAGTCGTATTTAGGGAAAACGGTGAGGAAGTCAACGGGACTTGTAGTGCGGTGACTAAGTTGTGTCCGGCTCCTTGACCCCATGGTCTGCAGCACACCAGGCTCCTCTGTCGTCCACTAGCTCCTGGAGCTTTCTCAAATTCATGTCCTTTGAGTCGGTGATGCCATTCAACCATCTTATCCTCTACCACCCCCTTATCTTCCTGTCCTCAGTCTTTCCCAGCATCAGGGTCTTTCCCAGTGAGTTGGCTTTTCTCATCAGATGGCCAAAGTATTGGAACTTCAGCTTCAGCATCAGTCCTTCCAATAACTATTCAGGGTTGATTTCCTTTAGGATTGACTAGTTTGATTTCCTTGCAGTCCAAGTGACTCTCAAGAGTCTTCTCCAGTATCACAGTTCAAAACCATCAGTTCTTTGGCACTCTTTATGTCTTCTTTATGGTCCAACTCTCACATCCGCACATGACTACTGGAAAAGCCATTAACTCGGACTATATGGACATTTGTTGGCAAAGTGATGCCTCTGCTTTTTAATATGCTATCTAGGTTTGTCATAGCTTTCCTTTCAAGGAGCAAGTGATCAGGACTTTAAGTGAGCCCAAAGGCAGAGGCAACTTTCCACCAGTTACCCTGACCTTCATCATGCCATCTGGACAGTGTGTCCAAGCCATTCTTGGAAATTTGTTCCAAGGACTACCTACCCGGACTCTTCTCCTTGTTCCAGAAAAGAATGTTCAGGGCAAAGTCATGTCCACATAAAAGATGCTCAGATGTCCCTGTTGGAAGTTCGGGTCAGCAGCTGACATTGTCCAGTGAGCAATGGCATGTAGACCTGTCTCCACGGTGAGCGGGAGGCACTTGTTTGAAAGCAGGCCTGAGGAGGTGTGACTGGAGGGTGCAGTAGAGGTGGAAGGACCCTCGTCGGCTGGCCACGCCAGCAAGAAGCCTGAACCATCACTTAGCTCCAGCTCAGACTGGACTGGAATTGGTGGTGAGGAGAGGGCCAAAAGGGTGTTTACTTGACTGCTCAGGTTCACCTGTTTCAATGTAAAAAAAAAAGAAATACTGAGGATTTGTAATATAATTGCCAAGGGTGACTATTTTTGTATCATGCAAATGAAAATAAAAATTAGAAGCTTCCTTAGTCCTGATTTAATTACGGCGCAGTCACCCTCTCATTCACCTCCCGTGTTGCCTGCCAGGCAGATGCCCCATTCTGTACCTCTGTCAAGAGTGGATTCATTTCCTGTGGCTGTGCTGGATTCACACAACCGAAACACACCCTCCCCAGCCTGGGGACTCAGGCCTGGAATCGCTTTCACTGGGCTGAAGTCAAGGTGCGGGCGGGACCCTGCTTCCTGGGAGGCTGGTGGAGGGCTCTGCTCCTCGCGCCTTCCAACTTCTGGAGTGGCCGGCGTTCCTGGGCTTGTGGCCGCATCGCTCCAGCCTCTGCCTGCTTGTCCACACGGCCTCCTCCTCCTCCTCTGCCCCTCTTATGAGGACATTTGTGATAGCATTTAGGGCCCACCTGGATAATCCAGAAAACCTCCCTTCCCGGAGATCCTTAATTTAGTTGCCTCTACAGTGTCTTTACCATGTAAGGCAGTGCCTGGGTTCCAGAAGTGGAGATGATGTCGTTGGGGGCCATTACTCTGTCCACTCGATACCCAATATTGTAAGGTCAGTTTATTGTGCTACAGCTAACGGGATAGGATGCATCTACCAGGATGATGTGTTTGAAGATTATGTTTTGTGTTTTCCTGGTCCTTAAGATCCAGGGCAGCTAGTGGGAGATATCTCTCTGTGTCAAGATAAACTTACTGCTGCCTGAACTGGAAACACCTCTGGGTGTGAGAATAATAGATGTCTTTATTTTCCAGCTTGTTCTTTCCCATATTTTCCAAATGTCCACTCAGAGAGGGCATCACCAGAGGGCAGCATGTTGGTGTCTGTCTGTCTGTCTGTGGTGCTCTGCTCACTGTTTGTCCAGCACCCACACCGAGGCCTGGCCCAGAGCAGGTGCCTGCACGAGTGTTGACTGAACGCACCTTGGCGATCGGGAGGGAATGACGTGTTGTCAACAGTAACCAAAACCGGTTTGCGGCTTGCTAGTTTGGTCCTGGGCATCCTGGCTCCGTGCTGGCCCACTTGTTCAGCTCCCTCGGCCACCCCTGGTGGATTAGGGGACTGCCACTTCATTCTGCACCCACGTTCCTACCCCCAGGCACCGTTTAGGCAGGCGCTGCCACTGAGTCAGGCTCCAAGCTCAGCCACCACAGCTCAGGCACCCAGGGTGCCGCTGTGTCTGCAGGAATAATGATGATCCCAGCAAAGCCATAAGCGCAGCAGCAGCTGCTGTCTGTTACCTGTGGGCATGAGTCAGCTCGTATCCCCAGGTTTCTAATGCTCACATCTGCTTTTGCATCCCTTCTGCAGTGCCATGGAGGAAACTGAGGCTTGTAGAACCCAGTGACTGGCCCTGGGTCACTCAGCTGGTAAGTGGCCCAGCTGGGATCTGAACCTGGGCCTGTGAGACTTCAAAACCTGGAGTTTTCCAGAAAAGTGGAGCACAAGGCATATCCTGAGAGGACTGGCTGAAGTGGGCTGTGAGTCACATTTTCTCAAAGTTTTGTGTTCATTCTTTTTATCTAAAACAATCAATCCAGAGGAAGGAAAAAAAAAGAAAAGACAGAAAATTGTTTAGAACAGCCCTAGCCCACAGAACAGACAGTTTACTCTGCTGGATGCTGGCTTTTTCAGATGTTTAGCTGACAAAGCTCCAGCCATGCCGGCCACACTCCCCTCCCCACCCCATGGCAGGGCTGCCCATCTTCAAATGCTTCTTCATGTGTGCGTGTTGAGTCGCTCAGTCATGCCCACGACCACGTGGACTGTGGCCGGCCAAGATCTTCTGCCCACGGGATTCTCCAGGCAAGAATCTTGGAGTGGGTTGCCATGCCTTCCTCCAGGGGATCTTCCCGACTCAGGAATTGAACCCACATCTCTTACGTCTCCTGCATTGGCAGGCAGGTTCTTTACCACTAGCGCCACCTGGGAAGCCCCCAGTGATTCTTGATTGACTTTAAGCTTCTTCTTGACTTGGATGCAAGTTCCTCAGTTGCAGCGTTTCTCCGGACTCTGAGAATCCCCGGTGGGGGCAAAGACAGCGCCAGCATCTGCTCCCTGCGCAGGCTGGGCGGTGGGGGCCTCCTTCTTCCACTGCAGAGGCCCCATCCTCCCAGCCCACCCCTGCCTGGTCCCGTTCCAGACTCCGCCAGTTGGCACCTGTGCCGACGCTTGCGAGGGCAGTGAGTGGAGTGGCGCCTTCGCAGGCGCGTGCCAAGCAGGACAGAGCATCTGCCCAACCAGCCTGGCGCAGCCCTGACTCCTGGATGGAGGAGGAATGTTTCCCTTTGATGGTCTTTTCATCAAACCCTTTAAGAGCACTTAATTCACCCCAAAAGTGAAGTGGGTTATTTACGACCGCGGCCGTCGTGCGGCAGCGAGCGTACCAGCACACAGATGAGTGCTCTGGCTCCGTCTGTTGTTGGTGATGTTTGTTCAACAGCATTAAGCTGAAATATCGTTTGCCGGGGGATCACTGCCCATCAGGCACTTAATTACATACGAAATTAGATTTCCTTGTGGTTTCACTGAAAGCCCAGGGTGTTGGGATCATTAGTAAGAGAAGAGATAAAAATGCAAGTTGGAGCCCCTCAAACAGTCCCCACAAACAGCAATGAGCAGGAACACGAAGTGACCCCTCCTCAATGTCTGTCTTTTCCAAAGTCCAGGCTTTTACTGGACTTCTGTTGGCCACTTGCCTTGGCTCTCCCAGGTGAGAAGGCTCCTGGGCCCTGAGGAGTCGTGACTCTTCTCAAAAGCCAGCCTGGTGGCTCCTTGCTGGGGCAGGAGGAGGCAAGAGTCTCCCAGAGGCCATTGTGCCTCCCTGAATATTTTTTGAATGGGTAAACCAGTTCATCTTAAAGGAAATCAAACCTAAATATTCATTGGAAAGACTGATGATGAAGCTGAAACTCCAATACTTTGGCCACCTGGTGGGAAGAGCTGACTCACTGATGCTGGGAAAGACTGAAGGAAGGAGGAGAAGGGGACGACAGAGGAGGAGATGGTTGGATGGCATCACTGACTGGATGGACATGAGTTTGAGCAAACTCCGGGAGACAGTGAAGGTCAGGGAAGCCTGGCGTGCTGCAGTCCATGGGGTCGCAAAGAGTTGGACACGACTGAATGACTGAACAACAAAAACAGAGATTAAGCAGAGACCCTATTTCTGGAATTTCGGATATAGAAGGGCGTGGCTGTTGCCGTGGTCCAATGGCTAAGGGGCTCTGGGCGTGGCACTTAACCACCAACTCCCGGGTGACTCATCAGTGACGTGACGCACCTCCTCCCATTGCTGAGAAATTTCCAGGGACCACCTCTTCGGCCCAAGGCTCAGCGCCTGGCACCCAGCAGGGACACAGGCAACGAAAACAGTGGTGGTGACCGCTTTTGCAGGATTTTCCAGGAGAGAAGGGCTCCTGGGCCTGCCTGAAGCCTGGAGGCCCACACACGCTTGTCTCGATGGACAGCACCCACCCACCCACCCCCCTGCCTGCTCTACCCATGGGTGCTGGACTTCAGCTCACACCTCCTTCCTTGAAATTAGAGGGAGGTTGAGATTTGGGAGGGCTTTCCAGCCTTGAGACTCCAGCTCAGGGCTCCTCTGCTACTGGCTGCAGCAGCCTCCCAGCCAGGAAAACAGCAGGCCATTGACTCTCTGCCTCGCTGGCAGGTGATGCCATGATGAGGAAGGGCAAGTGCTCAATGCAGATGTGAAATAGCAAGCAAGCCCTCATCCCTCTCTGTGTCTCTCCATCCCCTCCTAGAAGCTTCCCCAGACCAAGCGGGCTCCTCCTGCAAAGAGACCAGCCAGCCCTGCCCTGTCCAGGCCCCTGAGGGCCATCGGGGGTCAGTGCTGGGCAGCTGCAGATTTGGGGGGCACACGGGGCTGGATTCCTGGGGGGCGTGCATCCCGCCCTCTTGGCCGAGGCCAGATGAAGCTGTAGGCTGTTTAAGGGCCAATCTGGGTAAGTGAGGGAGCGTGAAAATATGATACCTCTGGAAGGCTGGAGGCAAGATTCATTTAAACCGCTTCCACTGTCACGGGTGTCACCAGGCTTGAAGCTTGTCTTGTTTACCGGATGAAGGTTTCACGCTGTGTCAACGTGCTGCCAGAACCCGGCATTAAAATGAGCAGTTAGTACAAGTCAGTCATAAACGTGGCAGATCCGAGAGCCAGGCTAGAGTCTCTCTCCCGGCCCCGGTGCAGCTTTTAAGCACTTGGCATGCTGCTCGCTCAAACTGGAGAGGGGCTGAGCGCATCATTTGGGCCCGAGTGCAATGCACTCGAAATAATTACTTTAATCAGCAAAAGTTAATTACTTTAAATCATAAATTAATGGCGGAGCATTTGGCGGAGCCTGATGTGTGTGGCGAGGCTGTCAACTGAAAACCCAGGTGAAACTGCGACCCGGCCTCAGCACTGGCAGGAGCGGGGGCCCCCGACGGTGCGCGCCGCGTCCGCGCCATCAGGAGGAACTCTTTGTAACCGGAGAAGAGCCACCTTAAACTGTCACCTATAAAAAAAAGGGCCATAAACAAGCAGACGGCTGCTAAGCAGGTGCTGCTGGAGAAGCCGGCCCTTGACAATAATAAGATCTTAAAAAGGCATCTGCCTTTATTTTATAGCACAATTGGAAAGATGGTTAAAAGTCATAAACGCAGCTGATATGTTTTATGAGTTGGTAGTTAGCTGTGTTTACTGTGGATGAAGATTTTGGAGAAGATGCTGTCACTCCACCCCCACAAAAGCCCCCCTCCGGCACCCGGAGACTCGAGCAGCTGGGAGGTGGTGGGCCCCGCGCGGAGGCAGGCGGCAGCCGCATCCGGCCTCTCTCACCCTCCTCCCGCGCCGGCATCTCAGAGACGCCGGGAGCGATTTGGAGAGAAAAGAGGAGGCTCTTTCGAAGTAACCAGGGGCCTTTGCGGCCGCCTTCTCTGCCCGAGTCAACCCCGCGTGACTGTGCACTGGGCACCTGGGAGCCTTTCAGAGCCTGGGAAACGATGCGGAGGCTGACAGAGCACAGGATTCAGGCAGGAGGTAAGAGTTGGCTGAGGAGCTGGGCACAGGGGCCAGGGGTGCCCTCGTCCAACCTGGGAGCCACGTCTGAGGAACAGGAAGAACGAGTCCAGGACACGTGAGGGCCTGGAGCTTGGATTTGCCTGGTGCCCTTGAGGATCCCCTGGAGAAGGAAATGGCAACCCACTCCAGCATTCTTGTCTGGAGAATCCCATGGACAGAGGAGCCTGGTGGGCTACAGTCCATGGGGTCACACAGAGTCGGATATGACGGAGCGACCAAACCACCATCCTCACTTGCCCCTTGGGAGCCCCCTGTGCAGAGGGCTCTGTCCAGGCATGGAAAGTGGAGAGACGAGCAAGCCAGACCCCAGGCCTGACGACAATACAGCCCCACAGAAGCCGACAGCTAACTAGCTGCAAGACCGTATCCTCGGCTGCGCTGAGAGTAGGGCAGGTTCTGGCCATGTGGACGCACGTGTGCAGGTCTGCACTGATTCTGCAGGGGCGCACGAGGTCTCCAGCAAACTTTTGGGAAGGAAGCATTCACTTTATACCTGCGGTTCTTGCAGATTGTCCACCATGCTGTGCCTTAAATACAACAGCCGCTTGGACTGCACTGAGAACCCCAGAGGCCTAAGCAGACTGGGATCTCCTCTCCATCTGTACTTCAAGTCCAGCTGCAGGGAAAGCACAGACCAAGCTGCCCCGGGGCTCATCTCTGGGTTTTCTGGAGGGGAAGAGCAAAGCCCCCGAGCACGTGTGCAGAGCCTTGCAGCAGGTGAGCCGGGGCTTGGGACCCTGAGATCTCACCGGATTCTGGAGGAACCTCACACATGCCGGTGCAGGCCCGTCCCGGCCACTCCCTCCCCACTGAGGTCATCTCCGGGTGAGGCAGGCGCTCAGATTTCTGCTCCACCATGACAAGTCCACCTTGCTGGCTGGCAGTGGCTCCCAGGACCTGAGGCGCTGGCCGCAGACAGAGAAGCACAGGGTCTCGGCCCCGGGGTAGAGCCTCCTGAGGGTTCTTGGGTGGAGCAATAGCAGGAAACTTGGATTTTTTTAAGATTTTTTTTTTATGTGGATCATTTCTAAAGTCTTTATAGCATTTTTTTACAATACTGTTTCTGTTTTATGTTTTGGCTCTTTGGTTATGAAGCATATGGGATCTTTGTTCCCTGACCAGGGATCAAACCCTCACTCTCTTCATTGGAAGATGAAGTCTTAACCCCTGGGCCACCAGGGAAGGCCCAGGAAACCTGGAGTTTACTTGTTGCTCTTGTGTGAATCTAGCCTTATGTGCTCTGGCTGGTCTTGGGACAGGAAATTGGGTGGGAGGGTCACAGAGGCTGTCTGAGGATTCGTCAGCCTCGGCTATGAAGACTGGCCCTCACACCCAGGGAGAAGCAGCCCCTCTTTAGCACTGAGGTGGGCCCAGGATCACTGGCTGTTTCCAGAGAAAGCTCGGTGGAATCGTACTGTTGTCATGGGCCCCCGGCTCGTACATGGGATGGTCCTCATCACTCATCCCAGGTCTGGGAGAGCTTGGTCCTCTGGGGGTTACCTGGGCAATCACACGCACCGTCAGAGATGGCATGCCACCACTGGGCAAAGCTGGCTTTGGGCTTAAGGAGTCTGGGCTTTGCAGCTGAGTTTGGCAGGTCTTGAGCTCCGTGACCCAGGACCTCATCCACATGTTGGAGATGGCAGCACTGATGCCAAGGTTTGTGGCAACAGCTGGAAGAAACAAGTGCCAGGCGGTTCCTAGGACAGTTCCAGGAACCTGACAGGCGCTCACTACTAGCCAACAAGACAACCACTGGCCAAGGCTCAGCCCAGGTCTTTCCTATCGTTTCCACCCTCCCGTCCTGAACCAGCCTCCTCAGAACCTCATTCTCCTGGATGCTACCGTGGACCGCGCGGCTGGCGCATCCCAGGCCACAGTCACTGGTCTCGGCTGGGCTAGATGGGCGTGGACAGTGTGATCTGCTCCAGGAGGAGACCACAGAAGAGAGGTCCCCAGATGTATGAGCCACAAAATCACTACCCAGAGACAATTTAGACACTGCATCTGGCTTATAATAGACCTTCATGAGGCTTGTTGGCCTTTGAATGAAATGCAGGGAGGCTGGCATTGCCTCTCTGTGTCATTTGCAGTGTATAAAAAAAGCGATCTCTCAGCATGAGCCCATGTCCTGAAAGTGTTGACCTCTGGAAATAAAGCATCCTCCAGCTAAGAACAAGGATGGAGTGCTATCAGCAGGGTGAGTGTGGGGGGGCCTTCTCCCAGCCTCCATGCCAGGGCGCTCAGAACCTGCAGCGGGATGGTTCCCCAGATGTCTAAGAGTTACTAAATAAAAATAATGTTGCAGAAAACGAGAAGCATCTCTCCCATGTCATTAATGTCAGTGACCTGAGTGCTTGAGGACCTGGGATATTGCAACTGCTCAGAATTCCATCCTGTTACTATCCATCACCAGTATTTTGGCAGAACCATCGTTAACCGGGCTCATCTTCAAAATACTCTGGGTCGGATTTAGTCTTTGGTGCCACATGGGAAATTTCCACTTTCATCAAAGTTTGTCCACTGCTCATAGGTCCCCACTCACATGGCAGGTCTTCAATTAAATGTGGCCTGGAAGGAGAGCCCATCTTCCTCAAGATTTTCTTAGGGTCACGGTAAACTCTATCCCTAACAGAACCTTCTGCAGTAATGGAAAGAGGTTGTAGCTGAGCTCCTCAACATGGTTGTCACTCACCGTCTACTG